>NW_024350935.1:0-206571 GCF_902729225.1 Pteropus medius | reverse complement strand
AAATTTATATCTTATAAGAAGTTCATATAGACTAGGTAAAGACAATTTACTACTTAACAAAAAGTAGGACAAACCACATATAAAACGCTCAGCATCAACAATGAGGGGTTTGCAAGCCTGGTGAGGGTTTCAGGCAGTGGCATAAACCAGAGTAAAGCCATCTGCGCTTAAAGGATGTGGAAGATTTGAAAGAACTGTGTTTTATTTGGGGCTATAGTTACAACAAAGTGGACATAGAAATATTATCTGACTGGAATTATGTTAACACACATTTAGGAACTGTGAATGTATTAAATCTGTTGGTGACCTGAATGTGCCTGGACATAATGCAAATCGCTTCAATAATTATGAGAAATATGCACAAGTTTTTTTAATGACAATATTCTGAACCAGTCCATCATTCACTCTTATATTAGAAAGGGTTGGATTTTCTCTAACGTCTTTTAATGCATCTTAGAGACCAGTTGCTCTCCCGTCACAGGCTGAGATGCTGTAGATTTAAGAGAAGAGACCCTACTGGCCCCAGAGACGCCAGGGAGCCTGACCCAGTCCTTCCCCACTTATGAGGAGCAGGCTGCCCCCATGCAAATTCCTCCTCCAGCCCCAGGGTAAAACCTGTCTGGGCTGTGGACGCTCACAGTTCTCTCCTCACACAGGGCTCAGGTCTCTGGGGAAGCAGCGCTGTGGTCGAGGTGAAGATGAGACTGTGGGGTCTTCTCCTGTGCCTGGTGACAGCCCCCCAAGGTGAGTGTCTCATATGTCAGACAGGGGTCTGTGGGATGGTTGTGACAGCATGTGACTGACCGGACTGATGCTCCTTGTCCCCAGGTGTCCTGTCCCAGGTGCAGCTGCAGGAGTCGGGCCCAGGACTGGTGAAGCCCTCGCAGACCCTCTCGCTCACCTGCACCGTCTCTGGGTTCTCTTTAACCAGCTATGATGTGTACTGGACCCGCCAGGCTCCAGGAAAGGGGCTGGAGTGGGTCGATGGTATATGGAGTGGTGGAAGCACATACTACAACCCAGCTCTTAAGTCCCGACTCAGCATCACCAGGGACACCTCCAAGAGCCAGGTTTTCTTCAAACTGAACTCGGTGACCAGCGATGACACGGCCGTGTATTACTGTGCGAGAGACACAGTGAGGGGACCTCAGTGTGTGCCCAGACACAAACCTCCCCAAGGGAGACAGTAGGGGGAGCTGCACGGGCCGAACAGGTCTCCAGGGGGCGCTCAAGTCACACAAAGCACAGCACGCACAGACCAGGCCAGCAGCAGGTGCACAGGGATGTAGCAAGGGGCTTCCTGTTGGGAGCAGGGATTTCCTCTCAAAGTTCTCAACCGCCCACGGGGACAACCCTGACTTTTCGACGTGGCTCTAAATTCTTCTATTCTCACTGCAGACTAAAATGAAAACGCACTTTGTCTGTCTGTAGACGACATATCACTGGTGGTTGGGGACCTTCCTTCACCAGTTTTCTATGTGTCTGTTTTCATGTCTCAGCAGAGGGACCATCCTGAGGGCTGTCTTCTTCCCTATGTCCGGAAAATACCTGCACAAAGAGAGACCTGGCACGGTGCACACTCCTGTGTGCTGAGCTCAGGCTCTCTGCTCCCACAGTCACACACTGTCCCCACATGAGCCCTCCCTTCAGACAGGACACATGGCCACAGGAGTAGGATCAGCCCCCCAGGACTCTACCCAATGCCGTTTCTGTCCTGTCTACAACACATGACCCTCTAGTACTTCACTCAATCGGGTTGCTCCATGGGGCTAAAGCCCAGCTCAATCTGCCTGCCTCTGCCCAGCCAGTCACAGACAAGGGATTATGTACATTCACCTGTCCCCACGTCATCTCCGATCATCCCTCTAACACGTCTTTCCATTTATGGACACCCAGGCAGGTTATATCAGGGAGTCTAAAGTGACATTCTTACCCTACATGTCAAGCACACTTATGATTCCATGTCACACAGACACTTTTGAAGGACAGGTCTGTGTCAGGTCGGGGCACAGCTGCCTGCTGACCCATGGGCACCACTAAGAACTCAGAAACCTGTTGAAAGAAAATATCTTGATGGACCAACATATACTGAGCACCAAGCTAAACACCTCATTGTGGCCATGGTGAGCCAGGGGTCAGGGAACACGCTGGATATGCTGGTCACTTCTTACATGTTCTTATTTTTACAACTCCAGTCCTAGTGGGGTGGGACCACCACACTATGACCTCACTTAGTTTTCAAGCCTCCTCAATACCCTATTTAAACACCATCACTGAGAATTCACACTCCAAGGCATGAATTTTGAATAACCGAACTCAGTTCATAATATTCCACCAGTGGACCCCAAAATTCATGTCTTTCTCTCATGTTAAATACATTAAATCTAACCCGACTGTCCCAAATATAGTACTAGTTACAGCACCAACTCTAAAGTTTAGGTCCAAAGTCTCATCTAAATATCATCTCATTAGTTATTGGTGGGACTTGACATACGATTCAGATTGAGTCTAACGTTCTCTCCAACTGTGAACCTATAAAACCTGATGACTTATGTGCTTCCTAAATACGATGGAGGGGCCGCCAAAGGGTGGAAACCTCCATCTGGACTCTACGACAGTCTCTCTGCTGGGCGGCAGTCGCACCCCCAGGCACTGCCAGGTGCTGGTCAATCCAAAGTCTTTGATTGGAGGCCGTGTCACCCGTTACACTGACGTGATGGCCCAGGTCTTGACCAGAGAATCCTCCCTGATCACCTCTGAGTCTCCTCCAAGGTCATTCTGCCCTTTTCTTCAACATCCTGCTTCTTCACCACCGTGTGGGTTATGATCCTGTTTAGTAAAATCCATGAAGTCTGACATCTCCCGTCATTCCACCCCACCTTCTGCTCCCCTTCATTTCAAAGTGGCTTCTGCTGGAATCATCCCTCACTGGCTGACGCTGAGATGGCCGATGAGACCCCCAGGCCAGGACTTAGATTTTTTTTTATGAAACGTTTTTAGCAACACTTTTCCTGCCCTCTTCAGAACATAGTCCACAATTTTGGCTTACGGAGGACTGGCCGTTTTTCACAACTCCACATTCTGAGAGGCATTTGATTCATATTGCTGTCTTTGATCCATCACTGTCCTATCACGTTTTACTGGAAACATTACAAAGAAGGAACTAATCAACCCCGTCTTTAGCTTAGTAATCCCCGAGCTAAATACACACTTGCACTGCGCACAGCTCTACCTTAGACTTCGCCCGATACCTGGCCACCCAAATTCTCTGAAACTTTGTGACAAGGTCACTCTCCTCCAAAACCCATGACCTATTCTCATTTCCATTGACACTTCACCAAAAGGTCTCCCATGTTGACCCTCCAACCACCGTGTCCTCGTGACTGTGTGCGTGTTCTCTCAGTGCGGGAGCTTCCTCCACGGCTCTCCCGTCCTGTCTCTGAGCTCTCCACACAATCACTTGTAACTCCTCTCTCAGCAAGCTTGGAATTTTCTAGCAGGCACTTAAAAGTCTCCCACCTCCTACCCATCATCTGCTTCCACGTCCATGTGCACCTACTTCGGTGCTTGTTCCAGCAGCACCCACTTCTCAGCACCACAGTCTGTCTCGTGTGCTCAAGCTGCCATCACAAACACCAATGACTGGGCAGCTTAAATGATAGAAATTATTTCTCTCAATTTGTGGGGGCTTGAAGTCCATGTTCAAAGTGCAGAGACCTTAATTCCCAGTGAGTATCCCTCCCCACAGGGCAAAAACTGACTCCTCACTGCAGTCTCAATGCTGGAGAGAATGAACGATATCGCTCTTTCTATTCATTGTCTTCTATGGTACGGATTCTGTTGGATAAAGTCCTTCTCCAGTACTGTCAATTGCGTGTGAGGGTTCACCACATGAGTGGTGGGCGTACAGTTCACATACTGCGAGATCCCAGGGTTAACTGTGAGCAGGTTTGCTGACAAGAAGGATGTTCATCACGTTCCTGGTTTGTCGACACAGGCACACGTTCCTGACAGCAGCGCTTACGAGACATCCTCACACAGAGACCAGTGCCTCTCAGACATGATCGCGGACCTCGTGTCCCTGTGCATTCTGGAAACCAGGACTCCTGTGTCTCCTCCCGCCTGCTCTCAGCTCCCCCTGGGACAGAGCGCTCTCATGAGTTGGCTCGTGTTTCAGGAGTGACAGCACCTGGTCCTGGAGTGAGGTGACACATGCACCTTTCGAGTCCAGCCAGGGGGACCGATGCCCTTTCCAAATATGACCTCACCTGAGGTCTAACACGTCGTCATCTGTTGTACTCTCCAGATTCCAGCTTCCTGAGTGACACTCGAATATATTATGACATTCAGTGATATGATGTCAATTCTATCTGTCCAGGTGTCTCTTACACGTAGTGAGATTAGATCCCTACATCTAGTAACAGGTCAAAGGTGACATCTGTGGGAACCTCTGCTGTGTGCATCTAATTCATAGACTAGTAGAAGTAGACTGTCCATCAAATACCATGGTCTGTGTTTGCAGCGATTTTCCAATGTCACCTTCAACCCGAGGGAACTAAAGGACACTGGAGTCCCCAAACCCTCAAGAGCTTCCATACTCAGGGGAATGCTGTTTGTGTCAGTGCGTCCATCTGCCCCAGGGAAAGGGCTCCTGGTGGATTCACAAAGCTCTTGCGTGGGGACTCCCTGCAGCTTAGTGGGGGGTGACTGAGGCCTATTCACTCTTTCCGGAGGTGATGCATATGGTGTTCCTGAGGGAACATCCCAATGTCAGGGCACAGACATTTAATCCTTGACGGCAGGCACTGCAAAGTCAATGTCCCTGAGCCCACACAGGGCCTTCTCCTGCAGGGTGATGACTCAGTGCAGGGGGCACTCAGGACCCACTAAGCAAGAACTTCAGCTTCAGGAACCACTAAACAAGAACTTCAGCTTCAGCTACGCACAGAAATTCAAGACGGCAGGCACTGCAAAGTCAATGTCCCTGAGCCCACACAGGGCCTTCTCCTGCAGGATGATGACTCAGTGCAGGGGGCGCTCAGGACCCACTAAGCAGCAGCTTCAGCTCCAGTAGCAGGTGCAGAGGGAGTGGGTAGGTCCTGACTCTGAGGGTCTGGGGCTTCCTCCTTTCATAACATTTAATTAACAGTCAGACAGGGATGCTGAAGAAACAGCAATGTCCTACTCTGTCAAGACCATTTGCCAAACTCATGAAAGCAATAGGAACCACACACAAGGAGCAGATCTAGGCCACCTAGTCTTCTGAGTAGTGAGGAGCTGGTGGCAAGGATGGTTGACTAAATCACTAGGTGTTGCATTTAGGAGACACTCTGACCCTGGAATGAGACATTCTCACTAAGAGCCTAGAACCAGTTCCAGTGTCTCCGTGTCACACAAAGGAGGTGGACAGTGAGGAGAAGTCTTGTGAGACTTGCTCCTCAGTGGCCAGTACTGTGTACAGAGATCAGGGCCCTGGCAGATAACAAATGTCTCCAACAAGAATTGGGACTGGACCCACAAATGCCCATTGTGCATGGTCCTTGTATCATTCACTCTCTCTCAGGTGGGGCCAAGAATTCAGCTATGAATACTCTACCTCATGAATATGCAAATGAGCCGAGGTGCACTAGGTTAAGTAGGGACATGTCTGTGTCCTCACAACACCCACCATCACACCTTCTGCCACAGAGGCCCTGACAGCACCACCCTCAGCATGGACTGGAGCTGGAGCGTCCTCCTCCTGGTGGCAGTGGCCACAGGTAAGGGGATCCCCAGTCCTGGGCTGGCAACGGCACGAGGGCCAGTCAGGGCTCTGCACACACTGCTGTCTCCTCTCCACAGGTGTCCACGCCCAGGTCCAGCTGGTGCAGTCTGGGGCCGAGGTGAGGAAGCCTGGGGCCTCCGTGAAGGTCTCCTGCAAGGCTTCCGGATACACCTTCAGCAGCTATGTTATGCACTGGGTGCGACAGGCACAAGGTCAAGGGCTTGAGTGGATGGGATGGGTTTACCCTAATGATGGTAGCACAAGCTACGCACAGAAATTCAAGGGCCGAGTCACCATCACCGCAGACCAGTCCAGGAGCACAGCCTACATGGAGCTGAGCAGTCTGAGGCCTGAGGACACGGCCACATATTACTGTGCGAGAGACACAGTGTGACGACCCACATCCTGAGAGTGACAGAAACCCTGAGGGAGAGGGCAGCTGTGTGGGGCTCAGGAAGGAAGGGAACAATTATTCCCCTGAAGTTCTCATACAGCGTCAGGTACCAGAGATGGAGAAGAAGATCTCAAATGCTCATCTGTCATTCAGGAAAAGGTGTCACGAGTCCAGGTGTCCTGCAGGAAGATGCAGGGTCACCATTTCCTGACAGGTCCTTATCATTTGTCATTGCTTCTGCAGAGGGCACAGTTGCACCTCCCTGGTCTCTGGATGAGGGAGTTAGTACAGGCATCGTCTGGGATTACGTGTTGGTGTCAGATTCAGGGTTTGGACTGCAGATCCCCCAGCCATTCCTCCCACGTTCCCCTGTTTCTGAAAAGGGAATGATGCTTCAATATAGGTAAGTATAAAGACTGAAGGGTGAACTCCTACTGCCCAGTCTGAGGTCCAGCACCAGGCCCATGACCTTCTGGGAGGACAATCCTGACTCCTGGTAGCAAAGTCATGGTGACGGGTGAGCCAGGTTCTAGCACAGTCCCCCTCAGTTCTCTCCTGCAGGGCTGAGCTCCTGAAGAGGCTCCTCCCCTCCGACCACAGCCTCCTTTGTCCCTGTCCCTGGGGCAGGACTGCTGTCCTCACACACGGGGAGCACCATGGGGAGACCTTTGATGATGTGGGACCCACGTCCAGCCTTGTGACTTCCCTGTCCCTGCTGAATCACATTATCACACACTCAGAGTACAGTCTACACACATTGACTTTCACAGTCTGGCGGTCAGAGTAAAAAGTCAGTCTCCCTAGACAGACTTCAAGGTGCTGGCAGGACCACAGATGCTCAGAGGTTTAGGGGGGCTGGATTTGAACACGTGTGCTCCTCAACATTACATATTGAAATTTTATCCCCACAAAAGACCTTGTTAGGGGGTAGGGTGTTTGGAAGGCACTGGATGACAAGGCCAGAGTTCTCATGAAGTGGATTAGCACCTGACTAAATCAGGCCGCAGAGACCATGCATGTCACTTCCTCCACCTGAGGACACAGCAAGAGCAAACCAGATATGACCCAGGAAGAGGATCCTCCCCAATGGTGACCATGCTGGCACCTCAATCCTGGATTCCCACCTCCTGAACCTTGAGAAGGGAATGGTTGTTAACATTAAATTACTCAGAAGGTTTTGTTCTCTTACTGCAGCCTGAACAAACTCAGACAGTGGTCTGCTTCTGTGTCTTTCCTGGTTCAAGAGCCGCTTTCCTTACATCCAGACTCATGCCCCTTTCTCCAGCCCCACAGCCTGGAGGAAGTCACCTCACATCACCGGTCACATTGCTTTCTCCTCTAGAGTCTAATCTCCTCAGCCTCGCTCTGGTGTGAACACTTGTGGCTCTATTAGGATTCCCTCAGATAAAACAGGAAGCCATTTACCTCAAGATGTCTAATGGTCCTGGAATGGCAACGTGCCTTTTCCCCTGGAACAGTCACAGCTTCCGAGCAGAGAGTGAGTGAAACAGCCCTCCGAATACTCACATCCATCCCACAGGCCAGTTCCACTAAGCAC
Source organism: Pteropus medius (assembly GCF_902729225.1). Classification (NCBI taxonomy): domain Eukaryota; kingdom Metazoa; phylum Chordata; class Mammalia; order Chiroptera; family Pteropodidae; genus Pteropus; species Pteropus medius. The sequence continues at coordinate 198,855 of NW_024350935.1, read as the reverse complement.
ATCCCAACATCCCCAAAGCTGACTCATTAAAGCATGACCTGAAGCCCAAAATACCGAAGAGCATCATGTCCAAAGTACCGAGTGTAATCTCTAACTCAGCTGTCAGTGAGGATTTGGGTGTATGCATCCTGGGGCATAACCCTCTCCACCTGTAGACCTGTGATCCTAGATGACCAGTTACCTCATTCTAAAATGCACTGCAGGGCAGGCACATGGTCACAGTCCAGACCCCTCCCTTCCTAAGAGAAGAAATGGAAGTTAGAGAGAAAGCACCAGCTGAAGATGATTCTAAGTGCATCTGAGAGAACTCCATTGAGTCTTAGGACCTGGGGATGAGCTGCTGTGGCTCAGACCCAACCTCTGGCCTGTCACTGTGCCCTCGGATCCACCTTCCTGGGTCCCGAGGAGCCACCTGATGGAAGAGGAGCCAGCTCATCACCTGTGTCCTGCCAGGAGACGATTGAGACTTGATGCCTCCTTTCACTTTGTTCTCCCTCTGTGACTTTAAAATGTCCTCCAACAATGATCAAATTGGAAGGAAGGTTTTACTGAAGACAGTTGCAACTGCAGTATCGCCACAGGAGAGAGGCAGGGACACCAATGGGAGCAGCAGTGGCAGTTGGGGACTTGTGGCCTAGGGGTAGATGGTGGGGTCAGTTGACAGAAGTAACTAAGAGGGGACATGTTTTACACAGGAGGGTCCATATGCCTGTACCGGTAGGGACGCACCACTGAATGCTGAGTAACGGGAAGGGCCGGGCGAGTCTCTGATCCTCTGTAGACTTTGAAGGAAAAGTGTGCTGAGGACATCAGGGGTTCAGGGCCTCCAGGGAGGTCAGGGCCTGCAGGGGGCATACACACCCCAAGGACTTGTGTCTCAGCCCCAGCAGCTCGTGCAGACGGAGACTCGGGGCTGCTTTCCTATGTGATCTGCAGCTTCCTGTCCTTGTAGCAGTGTCAGAGGAACCTGTGTACATTTACTATTCTCTGCTCACCTCCAACATTTCTGTATATAAAATGTTCACGTTCTTTTGAGTTTTTTATTGGTAAGGAAGGACACATTTCTCACTTGCACAAACCATAGGGTTTCACTTCCAGAGGCAGAAATGACTCTACCCATTGTCACCAGGAACAGAATCCTAAGAAAGCTTAAAATACTTGCCTGAAAAATTAGCAATCTGACGTAGAGCAGAGACCCTGCTGAATCCCTGATCAATGTACCTGGATCATGTCACAGCCACGGTGGACACGGGGCCAGTGTCAGGATGGACAAAATCCATTAGATTTCAAAACTGACCCTCGTGCTCCTAAAACCGTCAATACGTCTCTGCACGAATCCCGTGTTCTACTCCTTCAATCCATTTTCTTTTTTATTAGTTTTTTTTTTTTTGCTTTCCTCTTTATATACTGTATTCCCTTAAAATAGAGTATCTGTCATGACTCAGGGTCTTACCTTGAGCTTACGGGTGTCACCTCCAGGCACATGGAAAAGGCTAATGGGACTTTCGCCCTCATCATCGCACAACCGTCCCCTGTTGTCCTCTGTGTGGACACATTTGAGAGGCAAATGACTATACATGGCCAAAGCGACAAGCTCGTGTGGTGAAGATGGAGGGTGATGTAGAACTGACCTGGTGCTGCTGACACTGTCTGCGTGTCACCTCCTTCTCCTGTGCTCTGGGGGACACCTCCAGATGGGACCCTCAGTGTGCTGTGAGCTCTGGGAAGGACCCGTTGTGTGGAGAGCCTAGCCAGGTCCAAGGTCCATGGGCACAGTCACCAGGAGGGCCAGTCTGTCAGCCTCAGAAGAGCGGAGCTGCCATCCACCGTGGATCCATCCACTTCTGCTCCCTGTGAATCAGCCCCGAGCAGGTTATTTAGGATGAATTCCTGACTTAGACAACATGGATGACCGATTCTAATTAACACTGGAGAATACGTTGACAGCAACAAGTTGATTAGTGTTGATTGAAGAAATGCAGATGATAAACCAGCGGTGTTTCTGCAAGGAACTGACCATTGCCTGGAGGATTTTATCTTTTTCAGTAGAAACTATTTTATAATATCAATGACATTTACAGAAGGGTTGTTAGTCAAGGCTTTATAAAAAGTGAGTTGAGGGCTGGATTATTTTTGCCTGAACATTCTATTGCTTTTCATTATGAAACACCTACACTTGTAGAGAAAATGCTGAGGGCTCAGGGAGGCTGCAGACGCTGTCAGGCCCCAGTGTAAGTCCGACCCCGAGAGCAGGCAGAGGGAGAGCTGATGGTGACATTCCCGAGTCGCTCTGCCGTGGGAGGAGGGTCCAGCACGTCGTCCCTCCAAAGTTTCACTCCGGGGACGTCCACGTCACCCAGTAGTGGGCCTCCCCAGTGTCCCTGATATTCCAATTCCAGGCTGGAGAGGCTCTCAGGTGTGTGTTCCCAGCACTAGCCAGGTGATCAGATTCGGGGAGCAGCAGTTGCGCCGGTCCCATGGGGCACCTTCTATGTGGAGGTGACAACTTCCTTAGGACCAATGCACTGTGCTGTTTTTTTGTCAGCAAATGTGGTTGTGGTTATTATCGTGGCACATGTAAAGGATCAAACGTACATGATGCGAACCGTTTAGCCCCGACTCTGCTGTCTTTCACCACGAGTCGTCAGGGGGTCGAGCCTGACCTGCCTCCCTAGGCGTAGAAAGAGCCTCAGCTGAGCGTCCGATTCCCTTCTCCTCATTCTACCTTCCACAGAACAGCAGGAGAAACACGTCACACAAGTTCCCCACCGTCCATAACAAGGACCATCTCCCTCCAGGATCCACTAAGAAGGTTCCGGGTCCATCTGAACACCCTTCACGATGGCCCTCGTCACCCACATTTCTGCGTCTGCTCAGGACGGCTGAGGTTTCCTCCACAAAGACTGAGGCTGCTCCCCGGCTCCCGTCTTCCTCTCTGATCTCCCCCCAGATCCTCCTCTAAAGGCCCGTCCACAGCATGGAGGCTTCTTCTAACACGCAGCTCAAGACTCTTCCAGAATCGTTGCCCAGCCCGATTCCAAAGCAGTGTTTCATTTTTACGTATCTCTTACAGCAGCACCCCGTTTCTCTTTACCAAATTATATTCCATGTGAGCTGCTATAAAAAAGTAACAGAGATGAAGCGGCTGAGAGAGACAACTGGAATTAACTTCACGCAGTCCTGGGGGAGAGAATCCACGGTAAAGACAACCATAGACTCGGCATCTTGAGGTCTCGCTTCCTGGTTCACACACGGCCTTCTGTGCCCTCACCGGGGAAGTGCTCCAGACATTTAAGACACTGGAGTTTTGAATGATTAACTGTTTCTAGTTGAACTTTTGTTCTTTCTAGGGCTGTGCCCTCTGGACACCTATCACAAGGGCAGACAGATTATGATCTCATATTTTTCTGGGGCACCTGAGTATCCAGCCCTCGGGGTGCAGCATCTATGATGTCACATAGCTAATATGTTGAAGAGAATTTACTGATTAGCACTTAGTGCAGCTTGCTTGTCACTGTGGCTGCGTGTCATAAGAAGAATAACATTTTCTCAGGTCTCTCCTTCTACAGGCTGAGCATTGGCTTTCCTCGTAGAGCCCAGGGACAAAGGTCACACCAAACCCCTCAGCAGGTGCGCAGACTCACACGGCAGAGACGCACTCATCGGAAGGAGACTCAGCACTGACCCTTGCAGGCCCGCGTCACACCACACGCTGCATTTCCAATTACGATGCTGAGGATGTAACATGGACATCATGTATGTGCGTGCGATTCCAACTGTACACGTCATCCTGGTGTGGCTGTGGCTGACAGAGCTCTACCACAGCAAGACGACTACCGTACACGCGCAATTATCAGTGGACAGAGAAAGTTAGAGGCACAGAGAGTGACTCTCAGATGGGCCCGACGACTGCAACACACCTGTGACCCTGGTTCTCGCACGTGCTCTCCGTTAGCACTAGAAGGCAGCAAATCCCACATGCGCTCATGCAGGACGGAGAACTGCACCTCACTGGGCACGTCCCCTCTGTCCTGGAGGTGGCCCAGGGGAGCAGTGGGGTGCAGTGCAGAGCATGCAGGGCCACACACATGAGTTCACTGTTATACATATGAGCTCTCAATACCAGCAAGATCTCCGTGGTCTTGTATGGCCTTGTTCACCTGTGATGCAGGTAAATGATATCACGTCACATGACTTAAGTGCATGAGTAAAATGAAATGAGACAGTGGTGCTAAGTGTTTAAGTAACACATGTCACAGTAAACGTCATATTTCACCAAATGTTCTCATTGCCACCACATGTCTGAACACAGCCACGTCTGCTCTGGGTCGCTGCCCTCTCTGTGGGTCCCCAATCCCAGAGCTCTTTAAACAGTCAGAGCACATGCAAATAGGGCCCCTCTGCTGATAAAAGCCAGCGCAGCCCCGAGCCTGCAGCTCTGGGACAGGAGCCCAGCCCCGCGATTCCCAGGAGTCCCCATTCCAGGATCAGGTCTGAACACGCACGACGCACCATGGCGTTTGGGCTCAGCTGGGTTTTCCTCATCACTGTTTTACGAGGTGACTGATGGGGAACAAGGGACACTGAGTACGTGAGTGGGTGTGAGTGAGGAACACGGACGTGTGACATTTTCCTGACCCGGACGTGTCTGTGTTCACAGGTGTCCAGTGTGAGGTGCAGCTGGTGGAGTCTGGGGGAGACGTGGTGCGGCCCGGGGGGTCTCTGCGACTCTCTTGTGCAGCCTCTGGATTCACCTTCAGTAGCTACTACATGAGCTGGGTCCGCCAGGCTCCAGGGAAGGGGCTGGAGTGGGTCTCATACATTAGTGGTGGTGGCAGCAGCACATACTACGCTGCCTCCGTGAAGGGCCGATTCACCATCTCCAGAGACAACGCCAAGAACATGCTGTATCTGCAAATGAGCAGCCTGAAGGCTGAGGACACGGCCCTGTATTACTGTGCGAGACACAGGGAGGGGACCTCAGTGTGAGCCCCGTCACAAACCTCCCTGAGGGAGACAGGAGGGGGAGCTGTAGGGGCCGATCAGGTCACAAGGGTGCTCTCAGGTCACACAAAGCACAGCACACACAGACCAGACCAGCAGCAGGTGCACAGGAAGGTGGGAAGGTGCGTCCTGTTGGAAGCAGCGATTTCCTCTCAAAGTTCTCAGCTGCCCACGGGGACAACCCTGACTTTTTCGACGTGGCTCTAACTTCTCCTGTTCTCACAGGAATAAAATGAAAATGCACCTTTTCTGTCTGTGGACGACATATCACTGGTGGCTGGGGACCTTCCTTCACCAGTTTTCTATGCGTCTGTTTTCATGTCTCAGCAGAGGGACCATCCTGAGGGCTGTCTTCTTCCCTGTGGCTGGAAAATACCTGCACAAAGAGAGACCCGGCACAGTGCAGACTCCTGTGTGCTGACCTCAGGCTCTCTGCCCCCACAGGCACATGCTGTCCCCACATGGGCCCATCACTCAGAACGGGTTCCCCGTAGGGGATGGACCACAGGGCACCATCATTCCACAGTCCTGAAGCAGGATCTCTGGTGGCATGAGCCCCGTTTATAAACAGAGTGATAAGACGCTTTCTTGTGCAGAATCAGGATGGAGATGCCGGAGTCGTTGTCCAGCCATTGAGTGAGGAGACACAGAACAGGAATCGTGCATTACTCAGAAGTGCACGCTGAGCCCTCGCTGTCACTTCATTCTTAATTTTTGACATGGGTCCCCTCCTATGATTCTGCACTGGGCCCTGGCATTGCACAGTCGCTCTGCTGTTGTGCCTTCAGACTCCATCACAGTCTTTGCCTAAATCGTCCCCATATCCAGGAATGGTCCCAGTAAGAAGGTAGCTACAGGTGCTGTGACTAGAGTGATGAGGGTTCAGGTGAGGGACCCATGTGTTTGGACTTCTCTCTGGTTCCTGGTCTGTAGAGGAAAGAGCACTTTGAGCTTCCCACAGAAGTGGCCTCCTCTTTACCCAGAAGAGCTTTTCTCCGTCCAGGCCTCATGGGGTGGCCCAGCACCACAATCCAAACAAACAAGGGTTGATCGCTCTACCGTGTTGGCCATATTCACCTCTTTAGGTTTACATAGAGAAGTGAGCCTCTCTAGTGTACCCACATTGTGTCTTTGATAAAGACAGATGGATCCTCTTTATCTAACAGAACAGAATCGTGTAGAGGGAAGAAATATTCACACCCTAGACCAGTAGTCTATATGAATCCCCATTCAGCACTGAGGGTACAGCCCCCTGTCCCCACATCAAAGCTTCAGCCTCAGCTGAAACGCAGTGGGGGAGATGAACCCAGAGTTAGGGAGGAAGCGGGTTCTCACACATGATGTGGTCAAGGTCAATCGAGGAGCTCCTGAGGGACGACTGTGTGTCCCAGGTCTGTCCCCATGGTTCACAGTGGAGGACGAAGGACACAAGTCTTTTCCCGTATGAAATGGGGACAGACTATGACAAGGTGCTGCTGTAGAGAAAGCATAAGGTCATCCTCTGAATTGTGTGTTTATGTATTTCATTAGCTTATTGACATTACGATGTTTTCACATCTTTATAACCCTTTCTGGATGTGGACAGACTTCTGCTCACGGGAACCCAATCCTTAGAGTCAGCACAGGGCCTGGCTTGGCACATGCCTTTCACATGCAAAGAAACAAACCAGGGGATGCCCCGGCCGGCGGGACAAAACAACGCGAGACAAGGAGGAACCTATGGAGGATGAAGGCGAGACAGGAGACACAAAGAGACGGAGGCAAGACAGTATTCTGATCAAGCCTCAAACTTTATTTTTCAGCGGGGATATTTATACAGGGCTAACAAAGGGAGGCGGGGCTAGCTGGCGGAAGACAAGCGCATTGGCTCTTGGATGGTCCGCGTAGGCGGTGCCACACACCCATTGGGTCTAAGGGGATGGGGTGAGGGTTATTGACAGCCTAAGGGGTGTGTGCTTAGGGGGAGGAAGTGATGAAAGTTAAAGGAAGTAGGAAGTAGGAAGTAGGAAGTAGGGCTCCGCAATGTCTGCGGCAGGCAAAACACCCAGTCCTGCAACCAAGCCTCCGCGGCCCGAAGACCCACGGCTCCCCACCAGGGGACACCACGTCTTTCTGCCCACACCCCCCAGGATGCAATATCCTCTGCCTTCAGTATTCCTGGCCCACGTGCCAGGCAACTGGAGAAGCCCCTCCAGCTTCAAGGCCAATAAAATAATCAGTCCTAAGCTGATTGCCCACCCTGCTCTTCCTTCCCTAAGAAAAACCCAGTAAATTCCAGGTGCTAAGGTCCCCTCTGACGCCCTGTCTGCTGCTTCCTGAACACTCTGGTGTCTTCCATGAGTCCCTGGTGGCATCATAACCACCCGTCTCTAGGACCCGTGAGTGTGATAACCTCTATTTCCCCCGATCTCTTTCTATGCTTCCTCCTGTAGCCACACCTGTCATCTTGAAGAGGAAAAGTAGAGGAATTTTCTACAAAAGGCCAACAGCTCTGTGTTCTGCTTCTGTAAATATGCTCGCAGGTGCACGAGCTCACTGCAGAGCTCACTTGCACTTTGCCCTACTTGCTCTTTGCTGGGCAAATGGAACTGTTTGTCCCCCAGCAGCTCCCGCTTCCTGTAACAATTTGTAACCATCGGTAGCCCTTAGCAGCTCCTGCCCTTCTACCAATGTTACCACTTGCAACCATAACAATTCCAGCTGCTTTGTAACCGTCTGAGCTCAATTCAAGCAATCAGCTCATGTAAAAGGCTTGTATAGAAGGAATGTTGCAACTTAATTCAGGGCCCAGGTCTTCAGAGCGTTATGTCCTCTGGGACCCCGGGAAATAAACCTGAGTTCTCCAACTCATTGGTTTCTCCCTGGACTGGTTTTGGAGCTTCTTCCATGATAAGCAAAAGTAAAAGTGTTCTTTTACTTAATCCACTTACTTTCCGTTACAATGTTCTACTTATATTTCACTTACATATTTTGGTCCATAAAAATAGAGGTAATGGTGTCTGCGCTCCAACTCTCACGACTCAGGAGCTCTACCTGGAGCTCAGGTTGGCAGCTTCAGACACATTAGGAGAGGCAGGTGGGACTTTCCCCCTCCTCACTGCTCTGCATAGCCCTGTCGTCCTCAGTGTGGACACATTGGGAAGACAAAGGACTATCCATAGCCAAGTGGACAAGTTGTCTGGTAAACGTTAGATGCTATGGAGGACGCACCTGGTGCAGCTCCAACTATCCCGGAGTCACCACCTGCAGGGGTGCTTTGGGGAGGACCTGCAGATGAGACCCTCGGATGTGCTGTGTGATCTGGGTCCCATCAATGGAGGGGAAGCACTGGGCAGGACACAGGATTTTGGGGAAGCCACAAGGACGGCCAGTCTAAAGTCTCTGGAATCCCTGAAGCTGCTGTCCATCACGGGAATCCATGCCACTCGGGTGTGTTTGGTTCAGCCCACATCAGATTATTTAGGATAAATTCCTGAGTTAGAGAACATGACTGACACATTATAACAAACCCTGGACAATACCTTGACAGCAACAACTGGATTAGTGGTGACTGAAGAAATGGAGAGTGGAGCCCGGCCGTGTTTCCACAAGAAACTGACCGTTGTCTGCAGCACTCTGTGTTTTTCAGTAGAGCAGGTTCATGTCACCAAAGACATTTACAGAAGGGGTTGTGGTCAAGGCCTTACGAAAAGCAGTTTTATGGATGGATTACATTTAAAAAATGGTTTTTAATTATTTTCAAGTATACGGCCCATTTGTTAGACATTTATGCCATTTATAAAACGATCTTCCTAAGTGCCATTTCTCTCCTCTGGCTCGCCACCAAGCTGCTACATCAAGGCTAACTGCATTCCCTATGCTGTGCTCCCCACCCCCACGTCCATCTACCGACTACTCATTTGTACTTCTTTAACCCTTTACCCCATGATCAAGTTGGACTTATTCCTGGGATGCAAGGTTGGTACACAATCTGCCAATGAATTAATGTGACACTTCGCATTAGCAAATCAAAAGATAAAAAGCATATGATCATATCAATAGATGCAGAGAAAGCATTTGTCAAAATCCAGCCTCCATTTATGATAAAACCTCTCAGCATAGTGGGAATACACGAAACATACCTCAACATACTAAGACCATACGTGACAACTCAACAGCTAACATCACACTCAATGGAGAAAGGCCAAAAGCCTTTTCTTTAAGATCAGGAACAAGACAAGGATGTCCACTTTCACCGCTGCTCATCAATATTGTATTGGAAGTCTCAGCCACAGCAACATGACAGGAAAGGGAAATAAAATGTATTTGAATTGGAAAGAAAGAAAACTCATGATTTGCCAATGACATGATACTATATACGGAGAACTCTAAAGATTCCACCAAAAAAAAAAAACTGTTGGGGGGGATTAATTTTGCTTAAAAATACCACTGCATGTCTTTAGGAAAACACCTACACTTGTGGGGTTACAGAAGCTGTCCGACCCTGAGAGCAGGCAGAGGGAGAGCTGGCGGGTGACGTCCCCAAGTCGTCCTGCAGTGGGAGGAGGGTCCAGCACGTCGTCCCTCCAAATTATCACTTCGAGGACGTCTAAGTCCCTCAGCAATGGCCCTCCCCAGTGTCCCCTCTGTTCCCAGTCCCAACTGGAGAGGCTCACAGGTGTGTGCTGCCAGCACTAGCCAGGTGATGGGATTAGAGGAGCAGCAGCTGGACCTGTCCGTGGGGCCCCCCTCTCCGTGGAGGTGACGGCTTCCTTAGGACCAATGCACTGTGCTTGGAGTTTGTGTCAGGAAACATGGTTGTGCTTGTTATCGTGGAGGATGTAAAGGATCAAACGTACGGCTTTCGGACAGTTCAGACTCATCTCTGTTGACCTTCACCACGAGCAGTCAGGGGGCGGAGCCTGACCTACCTCCCTTGTCGTAGAAAGAGCTTCAGCCGAGCGTCCAATTCCCTTCTCCTCATTCTACCTTCCACAGAACAGCAGGAGAAACACATCACACAAGTTCCCCACCGTCCATAACAAGGACCGCCTTCCTCCAGGTGCCAATAAGAAGTTTCCGGCACCATCTGAGCACCCGTCACGATGGCCGTCGTCACCCACATTTCTGCGTCTGCTCAGGACGGCTGAGGTTTCCTCCACGAAGACTGAGGCTGCTCCCCGGCTCCCTCTTTCTCTCTGAGCTCCCCCCAGATCCTCCTCTAAAGACCCGTCCACAGCATGGAGGCTTCTTCTAACACGCACCTCAACACCCTTCCAGCATCTTTGCCCTGCCCGATTCCAACGCAGCGTCCAGTTTGATGTATATGTTACGGGAGCACCTCCATCTCTCTGTACCGATTTCATAGTCCATGTGAGCTGCTATAAAAAGTAACAGAGATGAAGAGGCTTAATGAGACAGCTGGAATTAACTTCACACAGTCCTGGGGAGAGAATCCATGGTAAAGACCACAGACTCAGCATCTTGAGGTCTCGCTTCCTAGTTCACACATGGCCTTCTGTGCCCTCAATGAGAGAAGTGCTCCCAGACATTTAAGACACTGGCTTTTTGGATAAATAATTGTTTCTCGTTGAGCTTTTCTTCTTTCTAGGGCTGCGCCCTCTGGACACCTATCAAAAAGGCAGACCAATTATGATCTCATATTTTTCTGGGGCATCTGAGTATCCCACCCTCGGGGTGCACATAGCTGACATTTTGAAGGGAATTTACTGCTTAGCACTTAGCCCAGCTTGCTTGTCACTGTGGCTGCGTGTCATAAGAAGAATAACATTTTATCAGGTCTCTCCAACTACAGACTGAGCGTTGGCTTTCCTCGTAGAGCCCAGGGACAAGGGACACACCAAAACCCCTCAGCAGGTGCGCGGACTCACACGGCACAGACGCACTCATCGGAAGGAGATTCAGCACTGACCCGTGTGAGTCCGCGTCACACCACACGCTGCATTTCCAATTATGATGCTGAGGCTGTAACATGAACATCATGTATGTGTGTGCGATTCCAACTGTACACGTCATCCTGGCGTGGCTGTGGCAGACAGAGCTCTACCACAGCAAGACGACTACCGTCCAAGTGCACTTATCAGTGGACAGAGAAAGTTAGAGCCACAGAGAGTGACACTCAGATGGGCCCGACGCCTGCAATACACCTGTGACCCTGGTTCTCACACGTGCTCTCCGTTAGCCCTGGAAGGCAGCTAATCCCACACGCGCTCATGCAGGACGCAGACCTGCACCTCACTGAGCACGTCCACTCTCTCCTTGAGGTGGCCCAGGGGAGTAGTGGGGTGCAGGGGGGAGCGTGCAGGGCCAGACACATGAGTTTACTCTTATACCTGTGCACTCTCGACACCACCGAGCTCTCTGTGGTCCTGTTTGGCCTTGTTCACCTGTGATGCAGGTAAATGATATCACATCCTGTGACTTACGTGCATGAGTAAAATGAAATAAGGTGATTGTGCTAAGTGTTTAAGTAACACATGTCACAATAAGGTCATATTTCACCAAATGAGCTCATTGCCACCACGTGCCCAGAGACACCCACACCTGCTCTGGGTCTCTGCCCTCTCTGTGGGTCCCCAACCCCAGAGCTCCTTATACAATCGGAGCTCATGCAAATAAGGTCCCTCTGCTGATAAAAGCCAGCGCAGCCCTGAGCCTGCAGCTCTGGGACAGGAGCCCAGCCCCGCGATTCCCAGGAGCCCCCATTCCGGGATCAGGTCTGAACACGCACGCCGCACCATGGCATTTGGGCTCAGCTGGGTATTCCTCGTCGCTGTTTTACGAGGTGACTGATGGGGAACAGGGGACGCTGAGTACGTGAGTAGGTGTGAGTGAGGAACACGGACGTGTGACAGTTTCCTGACCCTGACGTGTCTGTGTTCACAGGTGTCCAGTGTGAGGTGCAGCTGGTGGAGTCTGGGGGAGACGTGGTGCGGCCCGGCGGGTCTCTGCGACTCTCCTGTGCAGCCTCTGGATTCACCTTCAGTAGCTACTCGATGTACTGGGTCCGCCAGGCTCCGGGGAAGGGGCTGGAGTGGGTCTCATACATTAGTAGTGATGGCAGCAGCACATACTACGCTGACTCCGTGAAGGGCCGATTCACCATCTCCAGAGACAACGCCAAGAACACGCTGTACCTGCAAATGAGCAGCCTGAAGGCTGAGGACACGGCCGTGTATTACTGTGCGAAGGACACAGTGAGGGGACTTCAGTGTGAGCCCAGTCACAAACCTCCATGAGGGAGACAGGAGGGGTGCTCAGGTCACCAGGGGGCGCTCAGGGTACACACAGCACAGCACACACAGACCAGACCAGCAGCAGGTGCACAGGGAGCTGGGGAAGGGGCTTCCTGTTGGGAGCAGCAATTTCCTCTCAAACCTCTCAGCTGCCTCCCAGGAGAATTACTGCTGTTTCTTTGTGGCTCTAATTTTCCACATTCTCACACAGACGAGAAATGAAGAAGTAAAGTGTCTGTAAATGGCAGATCAGCAGTGCCTGGGGACCTTTCCTGCAGCAGCTTTCAATGTGTCCTTTCTGATTTCTTGACAGAGAGACTACCTAAGGGCTTTATGTCCCTGAGGCTGGGAACTGTTTCCACACAGACAGACACAGCACAGTGCAGTGACCTGTGTGCTGAGCTCAGGCTCTGCCCCCCACAGACAAACGCTGTCCCCACATGGGTCTCCCTTCAGACAGGACACGTGGCCACAGGGGTAGAATCAGCCCCCCAGGACTCTATCCAATGCCATTTCTGTCTTGCCTACAACACAGTACCCTCCAGGTCTTCACTTACTCAGGTGGATTTTGAAATCCTCCCAACATGACCAGGTTCATCTACTGTCCTAATTTCACTAAGTCTGAGCTCCATGAAGCTGGATCCCAGCTCAATCTCACAGCCTCCACCCAGACCAGTCACAGAAGAGGGATTTCGTGCATATATGGCCTTCACCTGTCCCTAGTTCATCTGCTATCGTTAATCTAACTCATTTGTCCATTTGTTGACCCCCAGACAGGTTATACTCAGGGAGTCTAAAGGTGACTTGCTTACCCTACATGTCATGCACACTTATGATTCAAGGTCACATCGGCACTACTAAAGGACAGGTCTGTGTCAGGTGGGGACACAGCTGGCTGCTGACCATTGGACACCACTAAGAACTCAGAAACCTTATGAGAGAGGACATCGTGATGGACGCACCTATATAGAGCACTGTGTTGGACACCTCATCGGTGACTATGGTGAGACAGGGTCAGGGAACTCGTTGGATGTGCCTGTCAGTTCTCATGTCTCTTCTTTTCCCAACGTTCCTGTCCTAGTGGGGTGGGACCACCTCACCATGCCCTCACTTAGCTTTTTCTTCCTCCTAATAGCCCAGTTTTAAATACCATCATTCAGAATGCAAACTCCAACATGCGAAGTTTGAGGGTCACAATTCAGTCCATAAAATTACACCTGTGGACTCCAAAATCCACGGCTCTCCCTCATGTAAAATGAACTCTAATCCAACATCCCCAAATGTCTTACTCGTTACAGCATCAACTTAGAGTCTAACATGCAAAGTCTCATCTAAACATCATCTCATCAGATCCTGGTGGATCTTGACGTATGATTCATCCTGAAGCGAATGTCCTCTCAAAGTATGGCTTTCAAAATGTGACGATGGGGCAGCCAGAGGGTAGACATTCCCATCCCGAAAGGGATAAAGAGGAAAGAAAGAGAGATTAGGGGGCGAACGCTGGTCCACACACCAGCAAGGCAATCCCGCCAGGCCTTAAGGTTGGAGATGGTCCGCTCTGGCTGGATGCCCCCACTCTGTACCCTCCGGATGGCGGTCCCACCTTGCGGACCCACTGAGGTGCTGACTCACGCTCTGTGCCCCAAAGAGAAGTCTCGCTGCAGCTCTGCTGGGCGGTGGTCACACCTGCATGCTCCGCTAGGTGGCAGTAACACCTGAGCTTGGCTTGGAGGTCATGTCACTTGTTAAATCTAAGGCGGTGGCTCAAGACTCTGAAAGCAAGGAGTCCTCCCTGATGGTCTCGAGTCTCCTCCAAGGCCGTTCTTCCCTTTTCTTAAACAGACTGTGTCCTCGCAGCCAAAGTGGCTTATGATCCTTCTCTGTAGAATCCAAGAGGCCTGACCACCTTCCTTCATTCTGCCCCACGAGTGCATCCCATTTACTTCAGAATGACAGTGTTTGTGCTGGAATAACCACAGTTCTAATCCTGGCTGGAGCAGAGATGGCTGATGAAACCTGGTGGTCATGCCCATGAATTTTTCTATCAAATTGTTTTTCAACAACATCTTTCTTGCCTGCTTCATAAGAAACGTCACACTTCTGGCTGCATGGATGGGCTGGCACCTTTCAAGTCCCCGAGTTCTGATTAGCACTAGATGTCCACTGCCATGTCCGATCCATCAGCCTTCACACATATTTTACTAGATGCAACAGGAAGAACCAACCACTCTGCCCTTTGCTTAGAAATCCCGACAGCTAAATATACACGTTCACTGCTCACAGCTCTACCTTCCCCGAAACCCAAACCCACCAGCCAAGCTCTTTGACGCTTCGTGACAAGATCACATTTCCTGCAGAACCCGGGCCATGTTTCTCATTTCCATGGACACCTCACCAGAACGACTCCCAATGTCGACACCCCAACGACCGCTGTCCTTGTGACTGTGTTCACCTTCTCCCAGAGTGTGGGAGCTTCCTCCATGGCTCTCCCGTCCTCTCTCTGAGCTCTCTGCACAATCACCCGTAACACCCCTCACAGCAAGCTTGGAATTTTCTAGCAGGCACTTAAAAGTCTCCCACCTCCTACCCATCACCTGCTTCCACATCCACTTATACCATCTTTGGTGTTTATTCCAGCAGCACCCCAGTACCACAGTCTGTCTCATGTGCTGCCATCGCAAAGACCAAAGACTAGGCAGCTTAGATGACAGTAACTTATTGTCTCATGTGATGGAGTCAGGAAGTCCAGTTACGGGGTCCAGATACATCGATACCTGGTGAGAATTCTTCCCCACAGGCAGACAGCTGACGTCTAGGTGCAATCTCACATGCTGGAGAAAGTGAGAGATGTGTCTCTTTTGCCCCCTCTTCTCCTAAGGCCACCAGGTCCAGTGGATGAGGACTCACCCTACAGTCTCATTTAACCCTGACACTTCCTAAGAACCCTTCTGCCATACAGTCCATGGTGTGCTAGGTTTCACCACATGAATGGGGGGCGTACAGTTCACACATAGCAAGATCCCAGGATTAACTGTGAGAGGGTTCATTGACCAGAGGATGTTCATCACTTTCCTGGTTATGTCGGCACAGGCACAGGCTCCTGACAGCAGTGCTTACGAGACGTCCCCACGCAGAGACCAGTGCCTCTCACACGTGATCATGGACCTCGTGTCCCTGTGCATCCTGGAAGCCAGGACTCTGCGTCTCCTCCCGCCTGCTCTCAGCTCCCCCTGGGACAGAGCTCTCATGGGTTGGCTCATGTTTCAGGAGTGACAGTCCCTTGGGTGGGTTTGCAGTTGCATCTGCTGGGTCCACCCAGTGGCATGAATACCCTTTATAATGGGGCATCACCGGAGGTCTAACAGGTCCCTTGGCTGTAGTACATTCTGAATTCTCATTTCCTGGAAGAGACTTGACATTGCCCAGATGTTCAGTGATTTCATGTCCAGTGATGTCAGTCCAGGGGCCACTTACATTTGGTGAGATAGATCCCTACATCTAGTAACAGCACAAGTAGAACCTCTGAGGGAACCTCTGCTGTGTGTGTCTAATGTACTGAATAATAAAAGTAGACTTTGTTTCAAGTCAGATGTTCTGTATTTGCATGTATTTTAAGATGTAACCTTCAAACAGAGGGACCTAAAGGATAGAGAATCTCCCTCAAACCCTCGAGACCTTCTAAATTCAGGGAAGAGCTGACTGTGTCAGGTCTCTGTCAGCCCCAGGGCAGGGGCTCCCTGGTGGCTCACAAAGCCCTTGCTTAGGATCTCCCGCACAAGAATTGGGAGCGAGCGAGGCCAATTCACTACATCAAGAGGTGAATCCAAAAGCATATGGAGTCCCTGAGGGAGCATCCTGAAGTCAGGGCAGAGACACTGTGAGGTCATGCCCTCTGAGCTCAGACAGGACCCTACCCTGGAGCATGTGGGGCTGGGCTGCAGGGGGCGCTCAGGACTCAGGACGCAAGGATTGTGCACCCAGAGTAGGTGCAGACTGAGTAGGGGAAGGGATTCCTCTGTGGGCCTGGGGCTTCCTCTTTCCACAAATTGTCTAAATTTCCAGTTAGACAGAGACTGCAGAAGTAGAAATCGATGTTCTCTTCCGCAGGACCATTTGCCAATCTCGAGAAGGCAATGAGAACCACACGCCAAGGGGAGATCTGAAGCTTCTAGACATCTGAATTGTGAGGAGCTGGTGGCAGGGTGTGTTTTACTAGGTGTGACATTTAAGAGACACCCTGACCCAGGAATATGAGGTGTGACATCAGAGCCCAGGTAGATCCAGTCTCCCCGTGTCACTCAAGGAGCATGCACAGTGAGGAGACGTCCTGTCAGACTCGATCCTCAGAGGGAAAAGCTCTGTCTGCACAGAGATCAGGCCCCTGACAGGGACACATATGCATGACAAGCATTTGTACCTGGGACTTCATGTGCTCATTGACCACAGTTTCCATGTCATCGACTTCTCTCAGGTCGGACCAACTCTTCAGCTATGAATACTCTGCCTCATGAATATGCAAATGAGCTGAGGTGCACTAGGTTAAGTAGGGACCTGTCTGTGTCCTCACAGCACCCACCATCACGCCTTCCCCCACAGAGGCCCTGACAGCACCACCCTCAGCATGGACTGGAGCTGGAGAGTCCTCCTCCTGGTGGCAGTGGCGACAGGTAAGGGGATCCCCTGCCCTGGGCCGATGAGGAAACCAAGGCCAGTCAGGGCTCTGCACCCACTGCTGTCTACTCTCCACAGGTGTCCACGCCCAGGTCCAGCTGGTGCAGTCTGGGGCCGAGGTGAGGAAGCCTGGGGCCTCCGTGAAGGTCTCCTGCAAGGCTTCCGGATACACCTTCACCAGCTACAATATGCACTGGGTGCGACAGGCACCAGGACAAGGGCTTGAGTGGATGGGAGTCGTTAACCCTAATAATGGTGGCACAGACTACGCACAGAAGTTCAAGGGCAGAGTCACCATCACCGCAGACAAGTCCACCAGCACAACCTACATGGAGCTGAGCAGTCTGAGGCCTGAGGACACGGCCACATATTACTGTGCGAGAGACACAGTGTGACGACCCACATCCTGAGAGTGACAGAAACCCTGAGGGAGAGGGCAGCTGTGTGGGGCTCAGGAAGGAAGGGAACAGTGTCCTCTGAGTTCCTCACACAGGGACAGAAACCTGACAATATAAGGGACACTCTCGCGAGCACACCCAGCACTCAGGGAAAGATGTCATGAGTCCAGGTGTCCTGCAGGAGGATGAGGGACAGCGTTTCTTGAAAGATCCTTGTCATTTGCCATTGCTTCTGCAGAGGGCACAGCTGCACCTCCCTGGTCTCTGGAGGAGGGGAGTTAGTTCAGGCATCGTCTGAGATTACGTGTTGGTGTCAGATTCAGGGTTTGGACTGCAGATCCCCCAGCCATTCCTCCCACGTTCCCCTGTTTCTGAAAAGGGAATGATGCTTCAATATAGGAAAGTATAAACAGTGAAGGGTGAACGCCTACTGCCCAGTCTGACATCCAGCACCAGGCACATGACCTTCTGGGAGGATGATCCTGACTCCTGGTAGCAAAGTCACGGTGACGGGTGAGCCAGGTTCTAGCACAGTCCACCTCAGTTCTCTCCTGCAGGGCTGAGCTCCTGAAGAGGCTCCTCCCCTCTGACCACAGCACCAGTGTCCCTGTCCCTGGGGCAGGACTTCTGTCCTCACACACAGGGAATGGTGTGGGGAGACCTTTGATGACATGGGACCCACGTCCAGCCTTGTGACTTCCCTGTCCCTGCTGAATCACATTATCACACACTCAGAGTACAGTCTACACACATTGACTTTCACAGTCTGGCGGTCAGAGCAAAAAGTCAGTCTCCCTGGACAGACTTCAAGGTGCTGGCAGGACCACAGATGCTCAGAGGTTTAGCGGGGCTGGATTTGAACATGTGTGGTCCTCAACATTACATATTGAAATTTTATCCCCACAAAAGACCGTGTTAGGGGGTGGGGTGTTTGGAAGGCGCTGGATGACAAGGCCAGGGTTCTCATAAAGTGGATTAGCACCTGACTAAATCAGGCCGCAGAGACCATGCATGTCACTTCCTCCACCTGAGGACACAGCAAGAGCAAACCAGATATGACCCAGGAAGAGGATCCTCCCTAATGGTGACCATGCTGGCACCTCGATCCTGGATTCCCACCTCCTGAACCTTGAGAAGGGAATGGTTGTTAATATTAAATTACTGAGAAGGTTTTGTTCTCTTACTGCAGCCTGAGCAAACTCAGACAGTGGTCTGATTCTGTATCTTTCTTGGTTCAAGAGCCGCTTTCCTTACATCCTGACTCATGCCCCGTTCTCCAGCCCCACAGCCTGGAAGAAGTCACCTCACATCACCGGTCACATTGCTTTCTCCTCTAGAGTCTAATCTCCTCTGCCTCGCTCTGGCATGAACACTATGGCTGCATTAGGAGTGTCTCAGATAAAACCGGAAGCCATTTACCTCAAGACGTCTAATGGTCCTGGAATGGCAACGTGCCTTTTCCCTGGAACAGTCACAGCTTCCGAGCACAGAGTGAGTGAAACAGCCCTCCGAATACTCACATCCATCCCACCGGCCAGTTCCACTAAGCACATCCCAACATTCCCCAAAGCTGACTCATTAAAGCATGACCTGAAGCCCAAAATACCGAAGACCATCATGTCCAATGTTCGAGTGTAATCTCTAACTCAACTGTCAGTGAGGATTCGGGTGCATGCGTCCTGGGGTATAACCCTCTCCACTTGCAGACCTGTGGTCCTAGAAGACCATTTACCTCATTCTAAAATGCACTTTAGGGCAGGCACATGGTCACAGTCCACACATCTCCCTTCCTAAGAGAGGAAAGAAGTTAGAGAGAAATCACCAGCTGAAGATGATTCTAAGTGCATCTGAGAGAACTCCATTGTGTCTTAGGACCTGGGGATGAGCTGCTGTGGCTCAGACCCAACCTCTGGCCTGTCGCTCTGCCCTCAAATCCACCTTCCTGGGTCCCGAGGAGCCACCTGATGGAAGAGGAGCCAGCTCATCACCTGTGTCCTGCCAGGAGACGATTGAGACTTGATGCCTCCTTTCACTTTTTTCTCTCTATGAGTTGAAAAATATCCTCCAACAATGATCAAATTGGAAGGAAGGTTTTAGTTAAGACAGTTGCAACTGCAGTATCGCCACAGGAGAGAGGCAGGGGCACCGCTGGGAGCAGCAGAGGCAGCTGGGGACTTGTGGCCTAGGGGTAGATGGTGGGGTCAGTTGACAGAAGTAACTAAGAGGGGACATGTTTTACACAGGAGGGTCCATATGCCTGTACCGGGAGGGACGCACCACTGAATGCTGGGTAAGGGGAAGGGCCGGGCGAGTCTCTGTTCCTCTGTTGGACGTTGAAGGAAATGTGTGCAGAGGACATCAGGGGGTCAGGGCCTCCAGGGAGGTCAGGGCCTGCAGGGGGCATACACACCCCAAGGACTTGTGTCTCAGCCCCAGCAGCTCGTGCAGAGGGAGACTCGGGGCTGGTTTCCTATGTGATCTGCAGCTTCCTGTCCTTGTAGCAGTGTCAGAGGAACCTGTGTACACTTACTATTCTCTGCTCACCTCCAACATTTCTGTATATAAAATGTTCACGTTCTTTTGAGTTTTATTGGTAAGGAAGGACAAATTTCTCACTTGCACAAACCATAGGGTTTCACTTACAGAGGCAGAAATGACTCTACCCATTGTCACCAGGAACAGAATCCTAAGAAAGCTTAAAATACTTTCCTGAAACATTAGCAATCTGAGGTAGACCATAGACCCTGCTGAATCCCTGATCAATGTACCTGGATCATGTCACAGCCATGGTGGACACGCGGCCAGTGTCAGGATGGACAAAATCCATTAGATTTCAAGACTGACCCTCGTGCTCCTAAAACCGTCAATACGTCTCTGCACGAATCCCGTGTTCTACTCCTGTAATCCATTTTCTTTTTTATTAGTTTTTTTTTTTTGCCCTCCTCTTTATATACTTTATTCCCTTAAAATAGAGTATCTGTCATGACTCAGGGTCTTACCTTGAGCTTACGGGTGTCACCTCCAGGCACATGGAAAAGGCTAATGGGACTTTCGCCCTCATCATTGCACAACCGTCCCCTGTTGTCCTCTGTGTGGACACATTTGAAAGGCAAATGAATATACATGGCCAAAGCTACAAGCTCGTGCAGTGAAGATGGAGTGTGGTGTAGAACTGACCTGGTGCTGCTGACACTGTCTGCGTGTCACCTCCTTCTCCTGTGCTCTGGGGGACACCTCCAGATGGGACCCTCAGTATGCTGTGAGCTCTGGGAAGGACCCGTTGTGTGGAGAGCCTAGCCAGGTCCAAGGTCCATGGGCACAGTCACCGGGAGGGCCAGGCTGTCAGCCTCAGAAGAGCAGAGCTGCCGTCCACCGTGGATCCATCCACTTCTGCTCCCTTTGAATCAGCCCCGAGCAGGTTATTTAGGATGAATTCCTGACTTAGACAACATGGATGACCGATTCTAATTAACACTGGAGAATACGTTGACAGCAACAAGTTGATTAGTGTTGATTGAAGAAATGCAGATGATAAACCAGCGGTGTTTCTGCAAGGAACTGACCATTGCCTGGAGGATTTTATCTTTTTCAGTAGAAACTATTTTATAATATCAATGACATTTACAGAAGGGTTGTTAGTCAAGGCTTCATAAAAAGTGAGTTGTGGGCTGGATTATTTTTGCGTGAACATTCTATTGCTTTTCATCATGAAACATCCACACTTGTAGAGAAAATGCTGAGGGCTCAGGGAGGCTGCAGACGCTGTCAGGCCCCAGTGCAAGTCCGACCCCGAGAGCAGGCAGAGGGAGAGCTGGCGGGTGATGTTCCTAAGTCGCCCTGCAGCGGGAGGAGGGTGCAGCACGTCGTCCCTCCAAATTGTCACTCCTAGGACGTTCATGTCACCAAGGAATGGGCCTCCCCACTGTCCCTTCTGTCCCAGACTGAAGTGACTCAAAGGTGTGTGGTCCCAGCACTAGCCAGATTATCGGATTCCAGGAGCAGTAGCTGGGCCTGTCCCACGGGGTACGCTCTACGTGGAGGTGACGGCTTCCTTAGGACCAATGCACTGTGCAGTATTCTTTGTCAGAAAATGTGGTTGTGGTTGTTATCGTGGCGGATGTAAAAGGTCAAACGTACATGATGCGAACAGTTTAGCCCCGTCTCTGCTGTCCTTCACCACGAGTCGTCAGGGAACAAGTCTGACCTGCCTCGCTTGGCGTAGAAAGTGCCACAGCTGAGCGTCCGATTCCCTTCTCCTCATTCTACCTTCCAAAGAACAGCAGGAGAAACACGTCACACAAGTTCCCCACCGGCCATAACAAGGACCGCCTCCCTCCAGGTGCCAATAAGAAGTTTCCGGCACCATCTGAGCACCCGTCACGATGGCCGTCGTCACCCACATTTCTGCATCTGCTCAGGACAACTGAGGTTTCCTCCACGAAGACTGAGGCTGCTCCCCGGCTCCCTCTTCCTCTCTGAGCTCCCCCCAGATCCTCCTCTAAAGACCCGTCCACAGCATGGAGGCTTCTTCTAACACGCATCTCAACACCCTTCCAGCATCTTTTCTCAGCCTGGCTCCAACGCAGCATCCAGTTTTTATGTATCTGTTACAGCAGCACCCCCATCTCCCTTTACCGATTTCATAGCCCATGCGAGTTGCTATTAAAGAATAAAAGGAGATGAAGTGGCTTATAAGACAACTGGAAGTTGCTTCACACAGTCCAGGGGTGAGAAGACCATGATAAAGACACCAACAGATTCGGCATCTTGAGGTCTCGCTTCCTGGTTCACACACCGTCTTCCTTTCTCTGTGCCCTCACTGGGGGAAGGGTGACGCAGCCCCTGGGTCTCTATTCTTTGGACCCTAATCCTGTTCATGAGGGCTCCACCTTCATTACCTCATCACCACCCAAGTTCGCCACTTCCACACACCATCATGCGGGAGGTTATGTTTATCATATACATTGGCTGCGTGGGACTCAAACTTTCATTTGTTTATAGTGATGCAACAATTGTTTATTCATATTCAAAAATTAATAAACATGAAAGGAAAATCAGAGTACACCTGAAAATTAACTGAAAAATTAGCTTTCTTGAAAACAGTAACTTAAGTGTAAAATATAAAAAATTTACCTTTTATAAGAACAATGCATTTTTTGTAACCGTGGTCTTGCTGCTGAGTGATTGATTAGCTAAAACTTTAACAACAAGTCCCAAGAAAGAACATACCGATCAATCAGAATTTGTGAAAAAAGGAATCTTTTATCCACTAGAAATACCGTCCAGAAAAAGAAAGGATGAGCGGACACTGGGAAAGTGAAATTTCAACTCAAACATCTGGTATAATGTTGCTGGTGGATTAAATAAAAACCTTACACATTATGCAGGATCCCAGACTTTCAGACCACAAAGCACACCCCACAGTGCAGGGAGGCTGGGGAGGAAGGGAAGTCCTGTCAGGGTCACAGTGTCCTGTCCCAGGAGCACAGCTGCTCAGGCACCTCACTATTTGCCTGACTCCACAGTCAGGCAACTCATCCCTGAAAACACCAACGCCGAGAAAACGAGTTAGTTAATCAAGGGTAACAATTTCTCTATTTGCAAGATGATGAATTTATACACAGCATACTCACATTTTTGCTTTGACCTTTCTTCATGCCAAAGTTCGGTTATTTTGATGGAATTTATTTGGGTTTCCACAATATGCTTTGGGAGGTGGAATATTTGTACAAAGAATATTTTCTGATAGACACAGTCACAAAAATGTCATGAGGTAAGAAAATAGGTCACAAACTAAGAAAAGAAGATAATGGGAAGGAAAACTCTTTATTTTTACTATTTTAGACCAAGGTCGGCGTTATTTGTATATGACATATGATTGTAAACATTTGGCAATTGTGGATGTATAGAGGAGTGTTAGTTATCAGAAAGTATCTGGGCGATTACTAAAGCCTTGTAAATTTATTTGAAAAGTGCATGAGAATTAAAAACTGGAATGTACTCATCTAGCCCATTTTTTCTTGTTATGCTCTGAAAAGTCAGGGTGTCCCCTGAGCTGAATGCAATGTCTCTGATAAACCATGTGCTCCCATTTGCTTGACGTATGAGAGAGTGAGTTTGAGTAGAGATATTCATTGGGTTCCCAGAGGGTTCAGGGAGCCTGACCCGGTCCCTCCCCACTTATGAGGAGCAGGCTGCCCACATGCAAATTTCTCCTCCAGCCCCAGGGTAAAACCTGTCTGGGCTGTGGACGCTCACAGCTCTCTCCTCACACAGGGCTCAGGTCTCTGGGGAAGCAGCGCTGTGTTTGAGAAGAAGATGAGTCTGTGGGGTCTTCTCCTGTGCTTGGTGACAGCCCCCCAAGGTGAGTGTCTCAGATGTCAGACAGGGGTCGGTGGGATGGTGGTGACAGCATGTGACTGACAGGACTGATGCTCCTTGTCCCCAGGTGTCCTGTCCCAGGTGCAGCTGCAGGAGACGGGCCCAGGACTGGTGAAGCCCTCGCAGACCCTCTCGCTCACCTGCACCGTCTCTGGGTTCTCTTTAACCAGAAATGATGTGCACTGGACCCGCCAGGCTCCAGGAAAGGGGCTGGAGTGGGTCGGTGCTATATGGAGTGGTGGAAGCACAGACTACAACCCTTCACTTAAGTCCCGACTCAGCATCACCAGGGACACCTCCAAGAGCCAGGTTTTCTTGAAACTGAACTCCGTGACCAGCGAGGACACGGCCGTGTATTACTGTGCGAGAGACACAGTGAGGAGACCTCAGTGTGAGCCCAGACACAAACCTCCCCAAGGGAGACAGGAGGGGGAGCTACAGGTGCCGATCAGGTCTCCAGGGGGCGCTCAGGTTACACAAAGCACAGCACACACAGACCAGCCCAGCAGCAGGTGCACAGGGAAGTGGAAAGGGGAGTCATGTTGGGAGCAGGGATTTCCTCTCAAAGTTCTCAGCTGCCCACGAGGACAACCCTAACTTTTTCAACATGGCTCTAACTTCTCCTCTTCTCACTGCAGAATAAAATGAAAACGCACCTTGTCTGTCTGTAGACGACATATCACTGGTCGCTGGAGACCTTCCTTCACCAGTTTTCTATGTGTCTGTTTTCATGTCTCAGCAGAGGGACCATCCTGAGGGCTGTCTTCTTCCTTGTGGCCAGAAAATACCTGCACAGAGAGAGACCCGGCACAGTGCAGACTCCTGTGTGCTGAGCTCAGGCTCTCTGCCCCCACAGGCACACGCTGTCCCCACATGAGCCCTCCCTTCAGACAGGACACATGGCCACAGGAGTAGGATCAGCCCCCAGGACTCTACCCAATGCCGTTTCTGTCCTGCCTACAACACATGACCCTCCAGCTCTTCACTGAATCGGGTGGATTTGGAAACACACCGAACATGATCATTTGTCATCTACTGTCCGAATTTCACTGAGTCTCTCCTGCAGCCTGAGAATCACTGGTCATTCTCCCAGCCTCTGCCCAGCCAATCACAGAGAAGGGATTATGTACATACGTGGCATTCACCTGTCCCCACCTCATCTCCAATCGTCCCTCTAACATGTCTTTCCATTTATGGACACCCAGACAGGTTATATCAGGGAGTCTAAAGTGACATTCTTATCCTACATGTCAAGCACACTTATGATTCAATGTCACACAGACAGTTTTGAAGGACAGGTCTGTATCAGGTCGGGGTACAGCTGCCTGCTGACCCAGGGGCACCACTAAAAACTCAGAAACCTGTTGAAAGAAAATATCTTGATGGACCAACGTATACTGAGCACCAAGCTAAACACCTCATTGTGGCCATGGTGAGCCAGGGGTCAGGGAACACGCTAAATATGCTGGCCACTTCTCACATGATCTTGTTTTTACAACTCCAGTCCTAGTGGGGTGGGACCACCACACTGTGACCTCACTTAGTTTTCAAGCCTCCTCAATGCCCTATTTAAACACCATCACTGAGAATTCAGATTCCAAGGCATGAATTTTGAATAACCGAACTCAGTTCATAATATTCCACCAGTGGACCCCAAAATTCATGTCTTTCTCTCATGCTAAATACATTAAATCTAACCCAACCGTCCCAAATATAGCACTAGTTACAGCACCAACTCTAAAGTTTAGGTCCAACGTCTCATCTAAATATCATCTCATTAGTTATTGGTGGGACTTGACATACGATTCAGATTGAGTCTAACGTTCTCTCCAACTGTGAACCTATAAAACCTGATGACTTATGTGCTTCCTAAATACGATGGAGGGGCCGCCAAAGGGTGGGAACCTCCATCTGGACTCTACGACAGTCTCTCCGTGGCTCTGCTGGGCGCCAGTCGCACCCCCAGGCACTGCCAGGTGCTGGTCAATCCAAAGGCTTTGTTTGGAGGCCGTGTTACCCGTTACACTGAGGTGATGGCCCAGGTCTTGACCAGAGAATCCTCCCTGATCACCTCTGAGTCTCCTCCAAGGTCATTCTGCCCTTTTCTTCAACATACTGCATCTTCAGCACCGTGTGGGTTATGATCCTGTTTAGTAAAATCCATGAAGTCTGACATCTCCCGTCATTCCACCCCACCTTCTGCTCCCCTTCATTTCAAAGGGGCTTCTGCTGGAATCATCCCTTACTGGCTGACGCTGAGATGGCCGATGAGACCCGCAGGCCAGGACTTAGATTTTTTTTATGAAACGTTTTTAGCAACACTTTTCCTGCCCTCTTCAGAACGTAGTCCACAATTTTGGCTTATGGACGACTGGCCATTTTTCACAACTCCACATTCTGAGAGGCATTCGATTCATACTGCTGTCTTTGATCCATCACTGTCCTATCACGTTTTACTGGAAACATTACAAAGAAGGAACCAACCACTCCCGCCTTTAGCTTAGTAATCCCCGAGCTAAATACACACTTGCACTGCTCACAGCTCTGCCTTAGACAACGCCCTAAACCTGGACACCCACATTCTTTGAAACTTTGTGACAAGGTCACTTTCCTCCAAAACCCATGACCTATTCTCATTTCCATGGACACTTCAACAAAATGGCTCCCAATGTCGACCCTCCAACCACCGTGTCCTCGTGACTGTGTGCGTGTTCTCTCAGTGCAGGAGCTTCCTCCACGGCTCTCCCGTCCTGTCTCTGAGCTCTCCACACAATCACCTGTAACACCCCTCCCAGCAAGCTTGGAATTTTCTAGCAGGCACTTAAAAGTCTCCTACCTCCTACCCATCACCTGGTTCCACGTCCATTTACACTTTCTTCGATGCTTCTTCCTGCAGCACCCACTTCTCAGCACCACAGTCTGTCTCATGTGCTCAAGCTGCCATCACAAACACCAATGATTGGGCAGCTTAAATGATAGAAATTATTTGTCTCAATTTGTGGGGGCATGAAGTCCATGTTCAAAGTGCAGAGACCTTAATTCCCAGTGAGTAACCCTCCCCACAGGGCAAAAACTGACTCCTCACTGCAGTCTCAATGCTGGAGAGAATGAACGATATCATTCTTCCTATTCATTGTCTTCTATGGTACAGATTCTGTTGGATAAAGTCCTTCTCCAGTACTGTCAATTGCATGTGAGGGTTCACCACATGAGTAGTGGGCGTACAGTTCATACAGCGAGATTCCAGGGTTAACTGTGAGCAGGTTCGCTGACAAGAAAGATGTTCATCACCTTTCTGGTTATGTCGGCACAGGCACAGGTTCCTGACAGCAGCGCTTACGAGACGTCCTCACACAGAGACCAGTGCCTCTCAGACATGATCGTGGACCTCGTGTCCCAGTGCATCCTGGAAGCCAGGACTCCTGTGTCTCCTCCCGCCTGCTCTCGGCTCCCCCTGGGACAGAGCACTCATGGGTTGGATTGTGTTTCAGGAGTGACAGCATCTGGTCCTCGAGTGAGGTGCCACATGCACCTTTTGAGTCCAGCCAGGGGGACCGATGCCCCTTCAAAATGTGACCTCACCTGAGATCTAACACGTCGTCATCTGTTGTACTCTCCAGATTCCAGCTTCCTGAGTGACACTCGAATATATTATGACATTCAGTGATTTCATGTCAATTATATCTGTCCAGGTGTCTCTTACACGTAGTGAGATTAGATCCCTACATCTAGTAACAGGTCAAAGGTGACATCTGTTGCAACATCTGCTGTGTGCATCTAATTCATGGACTAGTAGAAGTAGACTGTCCATCAAACAGCATGGTCTGTGTTTGCAGGGATTTTCCACTTTCACCTTCAACCAGAGGGAAATAAAGGACACTGAAGTCCCCAAACCCTCAAGAGCTTCCAAACTCAGGGGAGTGCTGCCTGCGTCAGTGCGTCCGTCTGCCCCAGGGAAGGGGCTCCTGATGAATTCACAAAGCTCTTGCGTGGGGACTCCCTGCAGTGTAGTGGGGGGTGGGGGGGTGACTGAGGCCTATTCACTCTTTCCGGAGGTGATGCATATGGTGTCGCTGAGGGAACATCCTGAAGTCAGGGCACAGACATTGAATCCTGGACTGCAGGCACTGCAAAGTCAATGCCCCTGAGCCCACACGGGGCCCTCTCCTGCAGGGTGATGACGCGGCTGCAGGGGGCGCTCAGGACCCACTAAGCAAGAACTTCAGCTCCAGTAGCAGGTGCAGGGGGAGTGGGTAGGGCCTTACTCTGAGGGTCTGGGGCTTCCTCCTTTCATAACATTTAATTAACAGTCAGACAGGGATGCTGAAGAAACAACAATGTCCTACTCTGTCAGGACCCTTTGCCAGACTCGAGAAAGCAATAGGAACCACACACGAGGAGCAGATCTAGGCCACCTAGTCCTCTGAGTAGTGAGGAGCTGGTGGCAAGGATGGTTGACTAAATCACTAGGTGTGGCATTTAGGAGACACTCTGACCCTGGAATGAGACATTCTCACTAAGAGCCTGGAACCAGTTCCGGTGTCTCCGTGTCACACAAAGGAGGTGGACAGTGAGGAGAAGTCTTGTGAGACGTGCTCCTCAGTAGCCAGAACTGTGTACAGAGATCAGGGCCCTGGCAGATAACAAATGTCTCCAACAAGAACTGGGACTGGACCCACAAATGCCCATTGTGCATGGTCCTTGTATCATTGACTGTCTCTCAGGTGGGGCCAAGAATTCAGCTACGAATACTCTACCTCATGAATATGCAAATGAGCCGAGGAGCACTAGGTTAAGTAGGGACTTGTCTGTGTCCTCACAACACCCACCATCACACCTTCCGCCACAGAGGCCCTGACAGCACCACCCTCAGCATGGACTGGAGCTGGAGCGTCCTCCTCCTGGTGGCAGTGGCCACAGGTAAGGGGATCCCCAGCCCTGGGCGGACGAGGGCACCAGGGCCAGTCAGGGCCCTGTACCCACTGCTGTCTCCTCTCCACAGGTGTCCATGCCCAGGTCCAGCTGGTGCAGTCTGGGGCCGAGGTGAGGAAGCCTGGGGCCTCCGTGAAGGTCTCCTGCAAGGCTTCCGGATACACCTTCACCAGCTATGCTATGAATTGGGTGCGACAGGCACCAGGACAAGGGCTTGAGTGGATGGGATCGGTTTACCCTATTGCTGGTATCACAAGCTACGCACAGAAATTCAAGGGCCGAGTCACCATCACCGCAGACCAGTCCAGCAGCACAGCCTATATGGAGCTGAGCAGTCTGAGGCCTGAGGACACGGCCACATATTACTGTGCGAGAGACACAGTGTGACGACCCACATCCTGTGAGTGACAGAAACCCTGAGGGAGAGGGCAGCTGTGTGGGGCTGAGGAAGGAAGGGAACAATTATTCCCCTGAAGTTCTCATACAGAGTCAGGTACCAGAGATGGAGAAGAAGATCTCAAATGCTCATCTGTCATTCAGGGAAAGGTGTCACGAGTCCAGGTGTCCTGCAGGAAGATGCAGGGTCACCATTTCCTGACAGGTCCTTATCATTTGTCTTTGCTTCTGCAGAGGGCACAGCTGCACCTCCCTGGTCTCTGGAGGAGGGGAGTTAGTTCAGGCATCGTCTGGGATTACGTGTTGGTGTCAGATTCAGGGTTTGGACTGCAGATCCCCCAGCCTTCCCTCCCACTTTCCCTGTGTCTGAACAGGGAATGATGCTTCAACATAGGTAAGTATAAAGACTGAAGGGTGAACTCCTACTGCCCAGTCTGACGTCCAACATCGGGCTGATGACCTTCTGGGAGGACAATCCTGACTCCTGGTATCAATGTCATTGTGACGGGTGAGCCAGGTTCTAGCACAGTCCACCTCAGTTTTCTCCTGCAGGGCTGAGCTCCTGAAGAGGCTCCTCCCCTCCGACCACAGCCTCCTGTGTCCCTGTCCCTGGGGCAGGACTTCTGTCCTCACACACGGGGAGCACCGTGGGGAGTCCTTTGATGATGTGGGACCCACGTCCAGCCTTGTGAGTTCCCTGTCCCTGCTGAATCACATTATCACACACTCAGAGTACAGTCTACACACATTGACTTTCACAGTCTGGCGGTCAGAGCAAATAGTCAGTCTCCCTGGACAGACTTCAAGGTGCTGGCAGGACCACAGATGCTCAGAGGTTTAGGGGGGCTGGATTTGAACACGTGTGCTCCTCAACATTACATATTGAAATTTTATCCCCACAAAAGACCGTGTTAGGGGGTGGGGTGTTTGGAAGGTGCTGGATGACAAGGCCAGAGTTCTCATGAAGTGGATTAGCACCTGACTAAATCAGGCCGCAGAGACCATGCATGTCACTTCCTCCACCTGAGGACACAGCAAGAGCAAACCAGATATGACCCAGGAAGAGGATCCTCCCCAATGGTAACCATGCTGGCACCTCGATCCTGGATTCCCACCTCCTGAACCTTGAGAAGGGAATGGTTGTTAACATTAAATTACTCAGAAGGTTTTGTTCTCTTACTGCAGCCTGAAAAAACTCAGACAGCGGTCTGCTTCTGTGTCATTCCTGGTTCAAGAGCCGCTTTCCTTACATCCTGACTCGTGCCCCGTTCTCCAGCCCCACAGCCTGGAGGAAGTCACCTCACATCACTGGTGACATTACTTTCTCCTCTAGAGTGTAATCTTCTCTGCCTCGCTCTGGCTTGAACACTATGGCTGTATTAGGAGTGTCTCAGATGAAACCGGAAGCCATTTACCTCAAGATGTCTAATGGTCCTGGAATGACAACGTGCCTTTTCCCCTGGAACAGTCACAGCTTCCGAGCACAGAGTGACTGAAACAGCCCTCCGAATACTGACATCCATCCCACAGGCCAGTTCCACTAAGCAATCCCAACATCCCCCAAAGCTGACTCATTAAAGCATGACCTGAAGCCGAAAATACCGAAGAGCATCATGTCCAAAGTCCCAAGTCTAATCTCTAACTCAGGTGTCAGTGAGGATTTGGGTGGATGCATCCTGAGCAGAATCCCCTCCACTTGCAGAGCTGTGGTCATAGAAGACCAGTTACCTCATTCTAAAATGCACCGCAGGGCAGGCACATGGTCACAGTCTAGACCCCTCCCTTCCTAAGAGAGGAAATGAATTTAGAGAGAAATCACCAGCTGAAGATGACTCTAAGCGCATCTGAGAGAACTACATTGACTCTTAGGACCTGGGGATGAGCTGCTGTGGCTCAGACCCAACCTCTGGCCTGTCGCTGTGCCCTCGGATCCACCTTCCTGGGTCCTGAGGAGCCACCTGATGGAAGAGGAGCCCACTCATCACCTGTGTCCTGCCAGGAGATGAATGAGAATTGACGTCTCCTTTCACTTTATTCTCCATCTGTGACTTGAAAAATGTCCTCCAACAATTATCACATTGGAAGGAAGGTTTTAGTTAAGACAGTTGCAATTGCAGTATCGCCACAGGAGAGAGGCAGGGGCACCGCTGGGAGCAGCAGAGGCAGCTGGGGACTTGTGGCCTTGGGGTAGATGGTGGGGTCAGTTGACAGAAGTAACTGAGAGGGGACATGGTTTGCACAAGCGGGTCCATAAGCCTGTGCCGGGAGGGACGCACCACTGAATGCTGGGTAAGGGGAGGGTTCAGGTGAGTCTCTGTTTCTCTGTGGGGCTTTGAAGGAAAAGTGTACTCAGGACACCAGGGAGTCAGGGTTAGGGGTTCAGGTCCTGCAGGTGGTCACGGCCTGAATGGGGTCAGGGTCAGCAGAGGGTCAGGGACTGCAGGGGGTCAGGGTCTGCAGGGGGCACACAAACTGCATGGACTTGTGTCTCACGCCAACATCTCTTACAGATCGAGACTCAGGGCTGGTTTCCTGTGTGATCTGTGGCTTCCTGTCCATGTGGCAGTTTCCAAGGGAACCTGTGTACATTTATCCTTCTCTGCTCACCCCTGACGTTTCTGAATGCACATGTGGTGTTTTGGGTTTTTTCTTTGTAATGAGGGACACATTTCTCACCTGCGCAAAATAGTCACGTACAGAGTCCGAAATGACTCTGGCAGTTTTCACCAGGCTCAGAGTCCTGAGAACGCTCCGGGGACACCCCTGAATCCTTTCCAATCAGACTCAAACAGGAGCCCCTGGTGGTGTCCCTGACACATAATACTTTCGGGTCTTCTCAGGCCATGGTAGAGACCAGGCCGTTTTCAGGATATAAAACCCATTGGATTCCACCTCTAACTCTCCTGATGGCAAACGTGTACCAACATGTCTCAGCACGGGTCCTGCGTTCTTTTAATTAATCCACTCTCTTTCCCTTTAGAATTTTTTTCCTTGCATTTCCCTTAGTTTGGTCCCTAAAAATAGCGAGTGTGGTGTCTGTGCTCTAAGTCTCACGACTCAGGAGCTTTACCTGGAGATCAGGTTGGTACCTTCAGGCACATTAGGAGAGGCAGATGGGACTTTCCCCCTCCTCACTGCACTGCACAGCCCTGTAGTCCTCAGTGTGGACACATTGGGAAGACAAACGACTATCCATAGCCAAGTGGACAAGTTGTCTGGTAAACGTTAGATGCTATGGAGGACGCACCTGGTGCAGCTCCAACTATCCCGGAGTCACCACCTGCAGGGGTGCTTTGGGGAGGACCTGCAGATGGGACCCTCGGATGTGCTGTGTGATCTGGGTGCCATCAATGGAGGGGACGCACTGGGCAGGACACAGGATTTTGGGGAAGCCACAAGGACGGCCAGTCTAAAGTCTCTGGAATCCCTGAAGCTGCTGTCCATCACGGGAATCCATGCCATTCGTGTGTGTTTGGTTCAGCCCACATCAGGTTATTTAGGATAAATTCCTGAGTTAGAGAACATGGCTGACACATTATAACAAACCCAGGACAATACCTTGACGGCAACAACTGGATTAGTGGTGACTGAAGAAATGGACAGTGGAGCCCGGCCGTGTTTCCACAAGAAACTGACTGTTGTCTGCAGCACTCTGTGTTTTTCAGTAGAGCAGGTTCATGTCACCAAAGACATTTACAGAAGGGGTTGTGGTCAAGGCCTTACGAAAAGCAGTTTTATGGATGGATTACATTTAAAAAATGGTTTTTAATTATTTTCAAGTATACGGCCCATTTGTTAGACATTTATGCCATTTATAAAACGATCTTCCTAAGTGCCATTTCTCTCCTCTGGCTTGCCACCGAGCTGCTACATCAAGGCTAACTGCATTCCCTATGCTGTGCTCCCCACCACCACGTCCATCTACCGACTACTCATTTGTACTTCTTTAACCCTTTACCCCATGATCAAGTTGGACTTATTCCTGGGATGCAAGGTTGGTACACAATCTGCCAATGAGTTAATGTGACACTTCGCATTAGCAAATCAAAAGATAAAAAGCATATGATCATATCTATAGATGCAGAAAAAGCATTTGTCAAAATCCAGCCTCCATTTATGATAAAACCTCTCAGCATAGTTGGAATACACGAAACATACCTCAACATACTAAGACCATACGTGACAACTCAACAGCTAACATCACACTCAATGGAGAAAGGCCAAAAGCCTTTTCTTTAAGATCAGGAACAAGACAAGGATGTCCACTTTCACCACTGCTCATCAATATGGTATTGGAAGTCTCAGCCACAGCAACATGACAGGAAAGGGAAATAAAATGTATTTGAATTGGAAAGAAAGAAAGAAAACTCATGATTTGCCAATGACATGATACTATATACAGAGAACTCTAAAGATTCCAGCAAAAAAAAACTGTTGGGAGGGATTAATTTTGCTTAAAAATCCCACTGCATGTCTTTAGGAAAACACCTACACTTGTGGGGTTACAGAAGCTGTCCGACCGTGAGAGCAGGCAGAGGTAGAGCTGGCGGGTGACGTCCCCAAGTCGTCCTGCAGTGGGAGGAGGGTCCAGCACGTCGTCCCTCCAAATTATCACTTCGAGGACGTCTAAGTCCCTCAGCAATAGCCCTCCCCAGTGTCCCCTCTGTTCCCAGTCCCAGCGGGAGAGGCTCACAGGTGTGTGCTGCCAGCACTAGCCAGGTGATGGGAGTAGAGGAGCAGCAGCTGGACCTGTCCTATGGGGCCCCCCTCTCCGTGGAGGTGACGGCTTCCTTAGGACCAATGCACTGTGCTTGGAGTTTGTGTCAGGAAACACGGTTGTGCTTGTTATCGTGGAGGATGTAAAGGATCAAACGTACGGCCTTCGGACAGTTTAGACTCAACTCTGTTGTCCTTCACCACGAGCAGTCAGGGGGCAGAGCCTGACCTGCCTCCCTTGTCGTAGAAAGAGCTTCAGCCGAGCTTCCGATTCCCTTCTCCTCATTCTACCTTTCACAGAACAGCAGGAGAAACACGTCACACAAGTTCCCCACCGTCCATAACAAGAACCGCCTCCCTCCAGGTTCCACTAAGAAGGTTCCGGCACCATCTGAGCACCCGTCACGATGGCCGTCGTCACCCACATTTCTGCGTCTGCTCAGGACGGCTGAGATTTCCTCCACGAAGACTGAGGCTGCTCCCCGGCTCCCGTCTTCCTCTCTGAGCTCCCCCTAGATCCTCCTCTAAAGACCCGTCCACAGCATGGAGGCTTCTTCTAACACGCATCTCAACACCCTTCCACCATCTTTGCCCAGCCCGGTTCCAATGAAACGTCCAGTTATATGTATCTGTTACAGCAGCACCCCCATCTCTCTGTACCGATTTCATAGTCCATGTGAGCTGCTATGAAAAAGTAACAGAGATGAAGCGGCTGAGAGAGACAACTGGAATTTACTTCACACAGACCTGGGGGAGAGAATCCACGGTAAAGACCACAGACTCGGCATCTTGAGGTCTCGCTTCCTGGTTCACACATGGTCTTCTGTGCCCTCACCGGGGGAAGTGCTCTCTGAATTTAAGACACCGGATTTTTGAATGATTAACTGTTTCTAATTGAACTTTTTTCTTTCTAGGGCTGTGCCCTCTGGACACCTATCACAAGGGCAGACAGATTATGATCCCATATTTTTCTGGGGCACCTGAGTATCCAGCCCTCGGAGTGCAGCATCTATGATGTCACATAGCTGATATGTGGAAGGGAATTTACTGATTAGCACCAGCTTGTGCAGCTTGCTTGTCACTGTGGCTGCGTGTCATAAGAAGAATAACATTTTATCAGGTCTCTCCATCTACAGGCTGAGCATTGGCTTTTCTCGTAGAGCCCAGGGACGGGGGACACTCCAACATCCCTCAGCAGGTGCGCGGACTCACACGGCACAGACGCACTCATCGGAAGGAGACTCAGCAGTGACCCGTGTGAGTCCGCGTCACACCACACACTGCATTTCCAATTACGATGCTGAGGATGTAACATGGACATCATGTATGTGCGTGTGATTCCAACTGTACACGTCATCCTGGCGTGGCTGTGGCGGACAGAGCTCTCCCACAGCAAGACGACTACCGTCCAAGTGCAGTTATCAGTGGACAAAGAAAGTTAGAGGCACAGAGAGTGACACTCAGATGGGCCCGACGCCTGCAATACACCTGTGACCCTGGTTCTCACATTATTCTCCGTTAGCACAAAAAGGCAGCAAATCCACACACGCTCATGCAGGATGGAGAACTGCATCTCACTTGACACGTCACCTCTGTCCTGGAGGTGGCTCAGGAGAGCAGTGGGGTGCAGTGTGGATTGTGCATGGCCACACACATGAGTTCACTTTTACACACCTGTACTCTCGACACCAGCAAGCTCTCTGTGGTCCTGTTTGGCCTTGTTCACCTGTGATGCAGGTAAATGATATCACATCCCATGACTTACGTGTGTGAATAAAATGAAATAAGATGATGGTGCTAAGTGTTTAAGCAACACATGTCACAGTAAAAGTCATATTTCACCAAACAATCTCATTGTCACTATGTGCTCAGGTACATCCTGGCCTGATCTGGGTTCTGCCCTCTCTGTGGGTTCCAAACCCCAGAGCTCCTTATACAGTCAGAGCGCATGCAAATAGGGCCCCTCTGCCGATAAAAGCCAGCCCAGCCCTGAGCCTGCAGCTCTGGGACAGGAGCCCAGCCCCATGATTCCCAGGAGTCCCCATTCCGGGATCAGGTCTGAACACGCACGCCGCACCATGGGATCGGCTGGGATCCGCTGGGTTTTCCTCGTCGCTGTTTTACGAGGTGACTGATGGGGAACAAGGGACACTGAGTACGTGAGTGGGTGTGAGTGAGGAACACGGACGTGTGACAGTTTCCTGACCCCGACATGTCTCTGTTCGCAGGTGTCCAGTGTGAGGAGCAGCTGGTGGAGTCTGGGGGAGACGTGGTGCGGCCCGGGGGGTCTCTGCGACTCTCCTGTGCAGCCTCTGGATTCACCTTCAGTAGCTACTGGATGTACTGGGTCCGCCAGGCTCCGGGGAAGGGCCTGGAATGGGTCTCAACCATTAAATATGATGGCAGCAGCACATACTACGCTGACTCCGTGAAAGGCCGATTCACCATCTCCAGAGACAACGCCAAGAACACGTTTTATCTGCAAATGAGCAGCCTGAAGGCTGAGGACACGGCCGTGTATTACTGTACGACAGCCACAGTGAGGGGACTTCAGTGTGAGCCCGCCCAGTCACAAAACTTTCTACAGGAGAGAGGGGTGGCATTCAGGACACCAGGGGGCGCTAAGGGCACACACAGCACAGCACACACAGACCAGCCCAGCAGCAGGTGCACAGGGAGCTGGGGAAGGGGCTTCCTTTTGGGAGCAGCGATTTCCTCTCAAATCTCTCAGCTGCCTCCCAGGAGAATTACTGCTGTTTCTTTGTGGCTCTAATTTTCCACATTCTCACACAGACGAGAAATGAAGAAGTAACCTGTCTGTAGACGGCGTATCAGCAGTGCCTGGGGACCTTTCCTGCAGCAGCTTTCAATGTGCCCTTTCTGATTTCTTGACAGAGAGACCCCCTGTGGGCTTTGTGTTCTGAGGCTGGGAACTGTTTCCACACAGAGAGACACAGCACAGTGCAGGGACCTGTGTGCTGAGCTCAGGCTCTGCCCCCCACAGACACACGCTGTCCCCACGTTGGCCTCCCTTCAGACAGGACTCGTGGCCCACATGGGAGGACCTGTCCCCCAGGACTCTGTCCCACATGGTCCCTTTCCTGCCTGCAGCACGTTAACCTCTTGTTCCTCATTTTCTCGGGTGGATGATAAACACCCTTCATCACCTGCTGTCACCTGCTGTCCTGGTTCCACTAAATCTGTTTAGTCATTGTGTCCCCCGTGCTGCAGTCTCCCTCACTCTCAAGCCCTCCCCACGTACCAGTCACAGCAAAGGGGATAATAATTTCCGACATGGGTCCTTCCTATGATTCTGCACTGGGCCCTGGCACTGCACAGTCTGCTGTTGTGTCTTCAGACCCCATCACGTCTTTGCTGTAAATCCTCCCACATCCAGGAATGCTCCCAGTAAGAGGGTAGCTGCAGGTGGTGTGACCAGAGTGGTGAGGGTTCATGTGAGGGACCCCGTGTGTTCAGACTTCTCTCTGGTTCCTGGTCAGTTAGAGGAAGGAGCACTTGAGCTCCCCACAGACGTGGTCTCCTCTTTACTCTGAAGAGCATTTCTCTGCCCATGGAAGAGGAATTCACACCCTTGACCCTCTAGTCTATAAATCCCCTGCCCACCCCTCAGGGGTACAGCCCCATATCCGGTATGGAAGCCTCGGACCGAGCTGAAACTCAGAGAGGAATTGAAAAACGTCGAGGGAGGAAGTGGGTGCTCGTACCTGGTGTGCTCAGAAATCTGAATGAGGAAATCCTGAGGGTACGACCATGTGTCCCAGGCCTGTCCCCATGGTTCACAGTAGAGGATAAAGAATGAAATGCCTTTGCCGTATGACATGGGGACAGAGAGGACAAGCTGCTGCGGTTCAGAATGCAAAGGGGCACCAGGTTCTTGGACAGCCACGTCCAGACTGAGCGAGTGGTGACACATGAAAGAAAACCTTTCAGATTTGACTGAGTAGGGCTCAGTCACTGCTGATACATGACTGAGATCACCTCCTGCATTCAGGGTGACAGTGAAGATGAGGACCTCAAGGCGCTGGCTGATTCCGGTCCTGGCGAAAGCTCTGTGCTGGCTGCAGGTGACCACGTTCGTACTGAGTCCTTCGGTGATGGAGAGAACTCCCTGCCCTTTCCACAACGCTCCAGTCCTAGTGGGGCGGGACCTCCACACTGGCCTCACTTAACCTTTCCTGCCTCCTCCAAGCCTGATTCTAAATCAGTCATTGCAAATGCAGACTCCAGCTTATGAATTTTTGAGAAACCCAATTCAGACCATTATATTCCTACTGTGGACTTCCAAGTTCACGTGTTTCTCTCAAGCAAAATACAGTAACTCTAACCCAACAGCCCCCAGTGTCTTGCTCATTATGGCACCGACTCTAAAGTCTACTGTCCAAACTCTCATCTAAATGCCATCTCATCAGTTATTGGTGGAACTTTGTGAATGGTTCAACCTTTGGCGAATGTCCTCTCCAGCTGTGAACCTGTGAAACCAGACAGTTACGTGCTCCCAAAATGTGATGGTGCGGCAGGCACGGGTAAGAGAATCCCGTTCTGAAAGAGACAGAGAGGAACAGGGGAAGGGGTGACGGGCCCACAGCTGTCAAAACCCGGCACCTTCCCCAGGCCGTTCTCCCCTTTTCCTCAACCTGGTTCATCCTCACGCGATGCAGGTCCCCGTCCTGCTCTGTGCACGCCAAGAAATCTGAACGCTCATTCATTCTGCGCCACCTGCTCATCCCCTTTCTTTCTAAATGACTGTGTTTCTGCAGGAACAATCACGTCTCTTCCCCGGGCTGATTCCGCGATGGCTGCGGTACCCGCTCGCCACGCCCGCCATCTTTTTACCGATCATTTTTCTGCACCTCCTTTCCTGCCCTCGACACAGGAAGCTCCACACTTCTGGCCGCTTGGATGGGCTGGGCAACTTTCCCGTCTCCAAGCTCTGATTCGCGCTCGATTGACACTTCCATCTTGGACCATTCGCTCCTCTCACTTTTCCTCAAAGCCGCAGGAGGAGCCAACCACGCCTGCCCTTTGCTTAGAAATCTGCACAGCTAAATTCCCATTTTCACTGCTCGCAGCTCTACCTTCCACGTCACCTTAGAAACCAGGCCAGCCAAGCTCTCTGACACTTGGTGACAACATCACCTTTTCTCCAGATCCACTGACCTGTTCTCATTTCCACTGACACCGCACCAGAATAGTTCTCAATGTCCACACTTCAACCACTGCTGTCCTCGTGACTGTGTGCGCATTCTCTCAGAGTGTGGGAGCTTCCTCCATGGCTCTCCCTGAGTTCTCAACACAATCACCTGTAAAACCCCTCTCAGCAAGCTCGGAATTTTCTACCAGGCATCTAAAAGTCTCCCACCTCCTACCCATCACCTAGATCCACGTCCACTTACATCTTCTTGGGTGCTCGTTCAAGCAGCACCCACGTCTCAGAAACACAGTCTGTCTCATGTGCTCAAGGTGCCATCACAACGACCAATGACTGGGCGTTTAAATGACAGAAATTATTGTCTCTCATTGTGCAGACAGGAAGTCGAGGTCACTGTGCAGAGACATTGATTCCTGAAGACAAGGCTTCCCCGTGGGAGACAGCTGACTTCTCACTGGAATCTCATGTGCTGGAGAAAATGAGCGATATTGCTCTTTCTATTCATTTTCTTAGACAGACAAAGATTTACATTTAACCTTGCTTAGCCCGATCTTTCTCCCATACAGTACATCGTGTGTTACGGCTTCAACAAATGAATGGTGGATGTACATTTCAGACATAGCAAGCTCCCAGGTTTCACTACCTGCGAGCAGGTTCACTGACCAGAAGGATGTTCATCACATTCCTGGTTGTCGGCACAGGCACAGAATCCTGACAGCAGCGCTAACGAGACGTCCTCACGCAGAGACCAGTGCCTCTCAGACGTGATCGTGGACCTCGTTTCCCAGCGCATCCTAGAAGCCAGGACTCCTGCGTCTCCTCCTGCCTGCTCTGCAGCTTCCCCTGGGACAGAGCACTCTCAGGGGTTGGCTCGTGTTTCAGGAATGACAGTTCCTTGTCCTGGTGTGAGGTGGCACGTGCTCCTTTTGAGTCCAGCCAGGGGGACTGGTGCCTTTTCAAAATGTGACCTCACCTGAAGTCCAATAGGTCTCTTCCTCATTGTGCTCTCCAGATTCAAGCTTCCTGGGAGAGACTTAACAATGTTCAGTGATTTCCTGTCCAGTGATGTCTGTCCAGGTGCCACTTACACATCGTGAGATTAGATCCCTACATCTAATAACAGGTCAAAGGTCACCTCTGAGCATACATCTGGTGTATGCATCTAATTCACTGAATAATGGAAGTAGAGTGTGCATTGACCACATGGTGTGTATCTGCAGGGTTTCTCAGAAGTGTCCTTCATTAGAGGAACCTAAAGAACATAAATGATCCAGCAAGTCCCCAAGAGATTCTGGACTCAGAGGAGTGCCGTCTGTGTCATGCATCTGTCATCCCCAGGTAAGGGGCACTCTGGGGTCACGTAAAGCCCTTGCTTGGGGACTCCCTGTAGAGTAATTGGGGCTGAGTGAGGCCAATTCACTATATCAGGAGGTGAAGTCAAAAGCATATAGTGTCCCAGAGGGAGCATCCTGAATCAAGGCACGGACATTTAATCCCGTCCTAGAAACACTGTGAGGTCATGCCCTCTGAGCCCAGACAGGACCCTCCCCGGCAGCATGGGGCTGTGGACGCTCACTGCTCTCTCCCCACACAAGGCTCAGGTCTCTTGGGAAGCAACTGTGGTCAAGGTGAAGATGAGACTGTGCAGCCTTCTCCTGTGCCTGGTGACAGCCCCCAAAGTAAGTGTCTCAAATGTCAGACAAGGGACTGTGGGATTCCTGTGAGAGTATGTGACTGACAGGACTGATTCTCCTTGTCCCCACGTGTCCTGTCCAAGATGCATCTTCAAGAGTCGGGCCCAGGGCAGGTGAAGCCCTCGCAGACCCACTCACTCACCTGTGCTGTGTCTGGATTCTCTAACGCAGTCTGTGGTCATTGCTAGAGCTGGATCTACCAGACCCCATGGAAGGGGCCGGAAGGGGTTGGGGACATGCGTTGCCGTGGGAACACTTACGACAGCCTGACCCTTACGAGACACATCTCCATCTCCAGAGACACATCCACAGACCAGTTCTCCCTGCAACTGAACTCCATGACCACTGAGGACACACTGGTGTGAGACTGTGCAAGAAGCAGTGAGGGGACATCAGTGGGGGTCCAGACACAACGCTCCCTGAGGGAGTCAGGAGGGCTGGGCTGCAGGGCACACTCAGGACAGGAGCTCTGAGGAAGTGCGAGGAGTGATCGGACTAATGAGGAGAGAGGTCAGCCTGCAATGCGCACAGAGAGAGCAGCTGGAGAGTGAGGGGTGCCCTGTCCATGTCTGCAGTTTCCTCTGTTCCCTAACATCGCTCCCCCTGAAGACGCCCTCCTCTGCACCTGTTCTACCAATCCCATGAAACATGCAGCTTTCGGACACCTGTTCTAACCAATCCCATGAAACATGCAACTTTCAGACACC
Organism: Pteropus medius; assembly: GCF_902729225.1. NCBI lineage: Eukaryota > Metazoa > Chordata > Mammalia > Chiroptera > Pteropodidae > Pteropus > Pteropus medius. The sequence continues at coordinate 157,551 of NW_024350935.1, read as the reverse complement.
TGTTCTAACCAATCCCATGAAACATGCAGCTTTCAGACACAGTACATGTTATCGATTTAGTTTAATGCATACAGGTGAAAATGTTCATTTTCTTTTGAATCTCACATGAAGTATGAACTGAACTGTCATAGAGTTGACAGTATGCCGGGGGTTTTATGAACTAGATAAATGTCCTGGACTTCCTGAGAATCATCATTATCAATGTCATCATCATCATTGTGTTAATCAATCAATCAATCAATATCAACCTGTTTATTGTATCATCGTGAACACAGATGAACTCTTCCAGAAATTACGCCCACACACACTTCTCCCACAAACCTGGGCACATGGAACCCCTCTTCTGGGGTACTGCAGAATCTCGTGATACCAGGCTTGACACCACCAGCATGTAGAACCCTTCCCTGGAGACTGTGGAGGGCGGGTCACAAAAAAGGTGGAGGGAAAAAGGAAGACAACAGACTGGAGGTGTAAGGTGCAGACTTCTGACTTTGTTCTCTGCATCTTATGTGACCAAGAAGGACCGGATCCCTACTTACTTAGAGGCCTTCTAAGTTGTAATTACATTAAATCAGATTTTATCATTGTCACCCATACACACACACACACACACACACACACACATGAGTTGCAGTGTATATATTAATAAATTGGTAGAGAATGTATTTTATGATAAAACATACTGGTTCACAAACATGTCAGGTTATTTTATCCTAAAGAGATATTTTATACTATTTGTGTTTTTAAATATCTTTTTTTAACTTTATTAAAAAATTGTATCTTCATCACTATTCTGTGTATTATATTCCCTATAGTTATCAAGCTTTTAATTTTTTAAAAACATTTACTAAATTTATTGAGATGACATTGGTTAATAAGATTAAACAGGTGTCAGGTGTACCAGTCTATAGTGCATCATCTGAGTGTCACACGGTGTGCTCATCACCCAAGGTCTCGTCTCCTCTCACGACCGTGTCCTAGACATACTTTACCCTTCTCTGCGACTCCAACATGCTTTCCCTCTGCTGACCACATGCTGTTGTCTGTGTCTATGGGTTTTTCTTTGTTTGCACGTTTGTTTGTTGCTTGTGTTTTTACCACCGACATGAGTAAAATTACATGGATCTTGTATTTTCTGTCTGATATTGAAATATTTTATATAATAAATCACATTTAAAACACCAGTAACTGATTTCTCTGAAGCATCTCGAATAGAGAAAAAGTCACATTCTGAAGGCGGTGATGAAGTGACGTCCTTACACATAGGCCTGAGCCCCTCAGATATGATTTTGGACAAAGGCTCCAGGGTACGCAAGAAAGTCAATGATGCCTAAGTCTCCCCCATCCACCTTTGCAAGTCCACCAGAAAAAATAACAGGGTTCTCCTTGGCATGGTTGGTGTAATATGTACATTATAAATGTGCGTGCGATTCCAACAGTACACGTCATCCTGGTGTGGCTGTGGCTGACAGAGCTCTACCACAGCAAGACGGCTACCGTACAAGTGCAGTTATCAGTGGACAGAGAAAGTTAGAGGCACAGAGAGTGACTCTCAGATGGGGAAGACGCCTGCAATACACCTGTGACCCTGGTTCTCACACGTGCTCTCCGTTAGCACTAGAAGGCAGCAAATCCCACATGTGCTCATGCAGGACAGAGACTTGCACCTCACTGGGCACGTCCACTCTGTCCTGGAGGTGGCCCAGGGGAGCAGTGGGGTGCAGTGAGGAGCATGCAGGGCCAGACACATAATTTCACTTTTACACAAGGGAGCTCTCGACACCAGCCAGCTCTCTGTGGTCCTGTTTGGCCTTGTTCACCTCTGATGCGGGTAAATGATATCACATCACATGACTTATGTACATGAGTAAAATGAAATAAGATGATGGTGCTAAGTGATTAAGTAACACATGTCACGGTAAAAGTCATATTTCACCAAATGATCTCATTGCCACCAAGTGCCCAAACACACTGACGCCTACTCTGAGTCTCTGCCCTCTCTGTGGGTCCCCAACCACAGAGCTCCTTATACAGTCGGAGCACATGCAAATAGGGCCCCTCTGCTGATAAAAGCCAGCCCAGCCCCGAGCCTGCAGCTCTGGGACAGGAGCCCAGCCCCACGATTCCCAGGTGTCCCCATTCCAGGATCAGGTCTGAACACGCACGCCGCACCATGGCGTTTGGGCTCAGCTGGGTTTTCCTCGTCGCTGTTTTACGAGGTGACTGATGGGGAACAAGGGACACTGAGTACGTGAGTGGGTGTGAGTGAGGAACACGGACGTGTGACATTTTCCTGACCCAGACGTGTCTGTGTTCACAGGTGTCCAGTGTGAGGTGCAGCTGGTGGAGTCTGGGGGAGATGTGGTGCGGCCCGGGGGGTCTCTGAGACTCTCCTGTGTGGCCTCTGGATTCACCTTCAGTAGCTACTGGATGATCTGGTTCCGCCAGGCTCCAGGGAAGGGGCCAGAGTGGGTTGGAGAAATTAATGCAGATAGTAGTACCACAAATTATGGCAGTTCTGTGAAGGGCAGATTCACCATCTCCAGAGACAACGCCAAGAACACGCTGTATCTGCAAATGAGCAGCCTGAAGGCTGAGGACACGGCCCTGTATTACTGTGTGAGACACAGTGAGGGGACTTCAGTGTGAGCCCTGTCACAAACCTCCCTGAGGGAGAGGAGAGGGGGCGCTAAGTTCCCAGGGGATCCGGACACCAGGTGGCACTCAGGAAACAAGGGATGCTCAGGACACCGGGGGTGCTATAAACCCACAAAACACAGAGATCAACCCCAGCTGCAGACGCAGAGGGCGATGGGAAGGGGCATTCTGTTGAAGGCAGGATTTTTCTCCACGTTCTGAGCTGTTCTCAAGGGCAGCTCTTGCTTTCTTGTGTCTCTAATTTCTTCTATCCTCACTGCAAACAGCAACAAGGAAGTAACATTGTCTACTGCACATGACAGGTCACCAGTGACTGAATGCCTTTCTCACCAAGTACACTCAGAAATTGTGAGCAAAAGTTATATCAAAAACATGAAGCAGGACTGAGTCAGGACTCACAAGCAGAACGGTGTTTAAAAAAACATTTGAATACAGGGGAAAAATGAGTCAAGTGTATTTCAGTAGCTAGAAGAGAATAGATTTTGAGTGTTACTGTCAGTACAAACATTTCAGAATATTGTTTTCTCACTTTATGTTCACTCACATCATCTAAAGATATCACTTAGGTTAATATTACACAAAGAGAAGTCACTACAAAAAATAAATCTGTATGGAATTCAGCACCTAGGCTCACACTTGCATTTAGAAAGGGTGGGAAATTCTGAAAAGTGATATCACTGTCCTTCATATCCTATTCATTAACCTTAAAGGTGAGTCTTTCCTCCCAAAGTCTGTGATGGAAGGAAAGGAGTCTTGTTAGTGGGCCTGCACTACGCAGCCTGCGTGGCTCAGAGTGACCACGGAGCACCTGTCACTTCCACAGTCCTGAAACAGGACCTCTGGTGGCATGAGACCTCTGTGTAACCAGAATGAAAAGACACTTTCTAGTTCAGGATCAGGTAAGAGATGCCAGAGTCACTGTGCAGCCATTCGACTGATGGGAGACACAGAAACAGGAATAGGGCATTGCACAGAAGTGCACGCTGAGCCCTCGCTGTCACTTCATTCTTAATTTTTGACGTGGGTCCCCTCCTATGATTCGCACTGGGCCCCGGCATTGCACAGTCGGTCTGCTGTTGTGCCTTCAGACCCCATCACGGTCTTTGCTGTAAATCCTCCCACATCCTGGAACGCTGCCCGTAAGAGGGTAGCTGCGGGGGGTGTGACCAGAGTGGTGAGGGTTCAGGTGAGGGACCCCGCGTGTTTGGACTTCTCCCTGGTTCCTGGTTGGATAGAGGAAGGAGCACTTTGAGCTTCCCAAAGACATGGCCTTCTCTTTACTCTGAAGAGCATTTCTCTTCCCAGGCCTCATGGGGTGGCTCAGCACCCCTAATCCAACTGAACAAAGATTGATCACTCTACCCTATAGGCCATCTGAGCTGTTTAGATCTACTTAGAGAAGCCAGCCTCTCTAGTGCACTCACATTGTGTCCCGGGTAAGTATGTGTTTCTCTCCTTTATCACATAGAAATAAATCGTGTAAATGGAAGAGGAATACACACCCCGGATCCACTCGTCTATAGAAGCCCCATCCATCACTCAGTGATACAGCCCCCCACACGCACACCCAATATGAAAGCTTCAGCCTGAGCTGAAACACAGTGGGGAGATGAACCCAGAGTTAGGGAGGAAGCGTGTGCTCGCTCATGATGTGCTCAGGGTCTAACGAGGAGCTCCTGAGGGTACGACTGTGTGTCCCAGGCCTGTCCCCAGCGTTCACAGTGGAGGATGAAGGATGCGGTGATTTTTTCCATATGAAATGGGGGCAGAATAGGGCAAGGTGCTGCACTTGGTGTGAATGCAAAGGCTCCCTGCATTGAGTGTGTTTACGTATTTTATCACCTTCTGTACAATATGATGTTTAACAACTTGACAAATATTTCTGGATGGGGAGACTCTTCCCCTCATGATGGAACCAGTTCTTAGATACAGCACAGGTCCGAGCCTGGCACACGTCATTCACATGCACAGTATCCCCACAGGGCACCCGCCTATGTCTGCCCACACACCCCAGGACACGATACTCTCTGCCTTCTCATCCCAGGCCCAGCTGCCAGGCAGATGGAGAACCACGTCCAGCTCTGAGCCCAACGAAATGATTCACACGAGTCAGGCACAAGCTCTTCACCAGTCCTGCTAACCCTTTACCCGGGAAACCCCAGGAAAACTTGGTTCTAAGGTCCCCTCTCTCTCCTGTACATGGCTCCTGACACCCTGGTGTCTTCCATGCGGCCCCTGGTGGCATCCAAGTCTCCAGTCTCTAGGATTCTGAGTGTGATAAACTCGGTTTTGCCCTGATTCCCTCCTGCAATAATAAAGGTTGCATGGCACTGGTCGAGGGAAACACAGAGATCGATAGACCAGAAGGTGTGTGACCTTGGATCAGCCAAGGGTTTCTTAGATGTGACACACACAGCTTAGACCTTAAGGAAAAAGTATGCAAATAAAAATGCTTGGTACTTGAAATGTTATTTCAAAATTTAGTTAAATCTCCAAATAAATAGTATAATTAAAATATGTCAAAAAAAGATTACATAGAATATGTAAAGACTTTATTATTTAAGAAAAAAAAATAAGAAAAAGCATAATATGAAGGGTCCAGCATCAGGGGTCTTCCAGCCTGATTATGGAGAGAGGCAGCTACTTAGACAAAGACAACTCACATGTGCTTCAATGAAGGAGGGAATTGGAGAAGACTGTCTATTATTTTGGATGTAATTTATAACAAAGTTGAAAGAGTATAATTTACTTGAATTATGTTTATAAATAGTTGGGTTCCGTGAATATATTCAATCTGTTTGAAGTAAAAATATGTCTGACCATCATGCTAATCACTTTCATAATTATGAGAAACACTTATAAGTTTAAAAACGGTGACCTATTCAATAGTCCAGTGTTTATTCGTATACTATGAAAAGCGGGGCTTTCCTTAGACCTGTTTCAATGTACCTTAGAGATCGGTTGCTCTGCCATCCCACACTCAGACACCGTATGTATTAAAGGGAAGAGCCCCAGCTGGACCCCAGAGATACCAGGGAGCTTGACCCAGTCCCTCCCGACTTATGAGGAGCAGGCTGCCCATATGCAAATTTCTCCTACCGCACCAGGGTAAAACCTGTCTGGGCTGTGGACGCTCACAGCTCTCTCCTCACACAGGGCTCAGGTCACTGGGGAAGCAGCTCTGTGGTCGAGGTGAAGATGAGACTATGGGGTCTTCTCGTGTACTTGGTGACAGCCTCCCAAGGTGAGTGTCTCAGATGTCAGACAGGGGTCTGTGGGATGGTTGTGACAGCATGTGACTGACAGGACTGATGCTCCTTGTCCCCAGGTGTCCTGTCCCAGGTGCAGCTGCAGGAGACGGGCCCAGGACTGGTGAAGCCCTCGCAGACCCTCTCGCTCACCTGCACCGTCTCTGGGTTCTCTTTAACCAGCAATGCTGTGCACTGGACCCGCCAGGCTCCAGGAAAGGGGCTGGAGTGGGTCGGTGATATATGGAGTGGTGGAAGCACATACTACAACCCTTCACTTAAGTCCCGACTCAGCATCACCAGAGACACCTCCAAGAGCCAGGTTTTCTTGAAACTGAACTCCGTGACCAGCGAGGACACGGCCGTGTATTACTGTGCGAGAGACACAGTGAGGAGACCTCAGTGTGAGCCCAGACACAAACTTCCCTGAGGGAGGCAGACAGGGGAGCTGCAGGGGCTGATCAGGTCTCCAGGGGGCGCTCAGGTCACACAAAGCACAGAACATACAGACCAGCCCAGCAGCAGGGGCAGAGGGAGGTGGGAAGGGATGTCCTGTTGGGAGCAGCGATTTCCTCTCAAAGTTCTCAACCGCCCACGGGGACAACCCTGCATCTCTTTCGCAAAGCTGAAGAGGAAGAAATACTCCCAAATTCATGTAAGGAGGCTGGTATTAGCATGACCCAGATAAAGTAAGGACACTAACGACCAAAATACAAATAAAGTAAGAACATTAATGACCAATATTCCACGTGAACATAGATAAACAAGTCCTCTAGAAATATCCGCATGCTGAATTCAACAGCAAATTAACAGGATCACATATGATCGTTCAACAGAGAGAAATCAATTATGTGATACACCACATTAACAAAATGAAGGAGAAAATTTCCATAATCTTAACAATCGATGCAAAGAAGGCTTTGAAAAAGGTTAACCAAGTTTTCATGACAAAGAACTCACAATAATTAAGAAACAGAATAAATTGCCTCCACATTATAATGGCCACGTGTGAAAGGCTCACACCTAACATCATATGACATTACAGGAAAACTGAAGTTTTCCTGTAATGTCAGGAGCAAGGCAAAGATGCTCACTCACCATGTGTACTCATCATGGTATGGGAAGGCCTGCGTTGAGAGATTAGGCAATAAAAAGAAATAAAATCTGAAAGAGAGTAAAATTATCTATTCACAATGACATCATCTTAGATGTAGAAATCGATAAAGACTATACACAAAACTGTTAGAACTAAACAAATTCAACAAGTCCAAGGATGGAAAATCAACATACAAGAAGTTGTTCCTACTCACTAATGATGACATATCTGAAAAAGAAAGGATCAAAACTGTCCCACTAACAATTACCCCCAAATAATAAAATGTGTAGCAGGTGAAAGACTGGTACATGAAATATTTTGGGATAGTAATTATTCCCAAACCACATTATTTTTTATCGTCCCACAGGGCTTGATGTTCTCTGTTCTCCATCATTCTTTTCACCTTGAAAAGCAGGCTGTGAAAACCCTACTAACATATTCACGTCGACTGTGTCTCGTGAAAGCTATGTCTAGTCTACATCCGAGCCTGCAGACAACTTTCTTCGGTTCTGCTTCTCCGTCGTCATTTTCTCCATTTCCATGCCAGGCTTTCTTTCAGTCGCCTTCGCTCTACTGCAGGCGTCTTCACGATCCCGTGGTATGTCTAGCTTTTCTGTAACCTCCTAACATGGCGGTCAGAGTTATTTTAAAATCAGTGTTCGACAAGGCAATGCCTGAGTCACTCTGAAATATGTTTGTTAGGGGTCTGGTCTGGGTCTTGGTTATTCCCCCTAATCTCCAAGCATCCAGACCTGCTCGAAAAGGCAGTAGCTGCTGGTGTACTATTGTCTGATGTTGTCTCGTATGTCGTTATTGCACGGTCACAACGAATGACTTAACTGCAGGGGGATGATCTCCCTCTACCTCCAGCTGGCTCGTCCCCGTGCGCGTCCCTGTGGATCTGGGGTGTTCCAGGCCATGGACACCACTGGTGAGGTTGGTTCGTGCTTCAGCTCTAGAGGACTCAACGTCCCAGCGGTTCCATGTTTGTGTCCCCTCGTTGGCATGGGGGATGCACCGTCCGTTATCCCGCAGAAAATCTCTCTGCCCCTGGTCTCCCAGTTGACTCCCACCTCATGTGGACGTGATGGCAGGGGGTGAGGTGGTGGGGGTGGGAGACGGTGATTCTCTGACCTTTGCCTGAGCATTGTTTTTAGGCAGGGATGTGCCGGGTCTGGGCTGTGTCCTTCCAGGTGTTCCTGTCTGTCCACCAGAACCAGTGTCAGCTCTGCACCTGTAGCTGTCCCACCCCATGGCAGGTAGTTCTTCTGCAGGCTCTGCCGCCCCTCGGGCCATCATATTCCACCAGTGTCCACGCCTGCCAGTTTCCCTGCCCTCCGCTGCCTATTCTCATGTTTGTTCGGTAGTGAAGACAGTGGGGGCAGCACGGGCACATTCAGGCAAGAGACATGAGTTCGCCACACCACAGTGTCACCTCAGGAAACTGGGATCTGCTGCAGATTTCTCCAGTTACAGAGAGACCTGCAAGAGGATAAGGGCCCCCGCTCTGCATCATGGGAGATTGGCGCTCTGCTCTTCAGGACAGTGGTGGATTGAAACGATTAACTGTTTCTAGTTAAGCTTTTGTTCTTTCTAGGGCTGTGCTCTTCAAAGACCTATCACATAGACAGGATGTTTGGTTCCTTATTCTTCTGGGGCACCTGAGTATCCAGGCCTTGGGGTGCGCTTTGTGTGACGTCACATACCTGATAGGTGAAGAATATTGATAGATTTGCACTTAGTGGAGCTTGCTCGTCACTGTGGCTGTGTGTCATAGGATAAGAACATTTTCTCAGGTCTCTGCATCTACATGCTGAGCATTGGCTTTCCTTATAGAGCCCAGGGAGCTGAGACACTCCAACAACCCTCAGCAGGTGCATGAATTCACAAGGCGCGGACGCACTCATCGGAAGGAGACTCAGCACTGATCCGTGCGAGGCCGCATCACACCACACGCTGAATTTCCAATTATGATGCTGAGGATGTAACATGGACATCATGTATGTGCGTGCGATTCCAACTGTACACACCATCCTGGCGTGGCTGTGGCTGACACAGCTCTACCACAGCAAGACGACTACCGTACAAGTGCCGTTATCAGTGGACAAAGAAAGTTAGAGGCACAGAGAGTGACTCTCAGATGGGACAGACGCCTGCAATACACCTGTGACCCTGGTTCTCGCACGTGCTCTCCGTTCGCACTAGAAGGCGGCAGATCCCACACGCGCTCATGCAGGAAGGAGAACTGCACCTCACACGGCACGTCCACTCTGTCCTGGAGGTGGCCCAGGGGAGCAGAGGGGTGCAGTGGGGAGCGTGCAGGGCCAGACACATGAGATCACTCTTACACCCGTGCACTCTCGACACCACCGAGAGTGGTCCTGTTTGGTCTCTGTGGTCCTGTTTGGCCTTGTTCACCTGTGATGCAGGTAAATGATATCACATCCCAGGACTTACGTGCATGAGTAAAATGAAATAAGATGTTGGTGCTAAGTATTTAAGTAACACAAGTCACAATAAAGGTCATATTTTACCAAATGTTCTTATTGCCACCATGTGCCCAAACACACCCATGCCTGCTCTGGGTCTCTGCCCTCTCTGTGGGTCCCCAGCCCCAGAGCTCCTTATACAGTCAGAGCACATGCAAATAGGGCCCCTCTGCTGATAAAAGCCAGCGCAGCCCCGAGCCTGCAGCTCTGGGACAGGAGCCCAGCCCCGCGATTCCCAGGTGTCCCCATTCCGGGATCAGGTCTGAACACGCACGCCGCACCATGGCGTTTGGGCTCAGCTGGGTTTTCCTTGTGGCTGTTTTACGAGGTGATTGATGGGGAACAAGGGACACTGTGTACGTGAGTGGGTGTGAGTGAGGAACAGGGACGTGTGACAGTTTCCTGACCCCGACGTGTCTGTGTTCACAGGTGTCCAGTGTGAGGTGCAGCTGGTGGAGTCTGGGGGAGACGTGGTGCGGCCCGGGGGGGTCTCTGCGACTCTCCTGTGTGGCCTCTGGGCTCACCTTCAGTAGCTACCACATGAGCTGGGTCCACCAGGCTCCGGGGAAGGGGATGGATTGTGTGGCCACTATATGGAATGATGGAAGTCAGAAATACTACGCTGACTGCATGAAAGGCCGATTCACCATCTCCAGAGACAACGCCAAGAACACGCTGTATCTACAAACGAGCAGCCTGAAGACTGAGGACACGGCACTGTATTAGTGTGTGAGAGACACAGTGAGGGGACCTCAGTGTGAGCCCAGTCACAATCCTCCCTGAGGGAGATGGGAGGAGGTACTGCAAGGGGCATCAGGACACCAGGGGGCGCTCAGCTTACACAAGGCACAGAACAGAAACCAGCCTGGCAGCAGGTACAGAGGAAGGGTGAAACAGAGTCCTACTGGGAGAAATAATTTCCTCACAATGTTCTCAGCTGCCTCAGGGACAATTCTTGTATTTCCTTGTGGCTCTACTTTGAAATAGTCTTACTAGAGATAATAAATGAAGAAGTGAACATTCTTTCGCAGATGGCACATGACTGGTGACTAGGGACCTTCTTTCACCACCTTCTGTGTGTCCTGTTTTATTTCCTGACAGACATCACCTGAGGGCTTCGTCCTCACTGTGGCTGGGAAACATTCCCCACAGAGAGACACAGCACAGTCCAGGCTCCTGTGCGCTGAGCTGAGGCTCTCTGCCCCCCACAGGTACATGCTGTCCCCACATGGGCCCATCACTCAGAAAGGATTCCCCGTGCGGGTAGGAACACAGGGCACCCATCATTCCACAGTCCTGAAGCAGGATCTCTGGTGGCATGAGCCCAGTTTACAAACAGAGTGAAAAGACGCTTTCTTGTTCAGAATCAGGATGGAGATGCCGGAGTCGTTGTCCAGCCATTGAGTGAGGAGACAGAACAGGAATCGTGCATTACTCAGAAGTGCACGCTGAGCCCTCGCTGTCACTTCATTCTTAAGTTTTGACATGGGTCCCCTCCTATGATTCTGCACTGGGCCCTGGCATTGCACAGTCGCTCTGCTGTTGTGTCTTCAGACCCTATCACAGTGTTTGCTGTAAATGTTCCCCACATCCAGGAATGCTCCCATTTGGAAGGTAGCTCCAGGCGGTGTGACCAGAGTGGTGAGCGTTCAGGTGAGTGATCCCATGTGTTTAGACTTCTCTCTGGTTCCTGTTCTGTAGAGAAAGGAGCACTGTGAGCTTCCCACAGATGTGGCCTCCTCTTTACCCTGAAGAGCGTTTCTCTGTCCAGGCCTCATGGGGTGGCCCAGCACCACAATCCAACCAAACAAGGGTTGTCCGCTCTACCCTGTGGGCCATTCACCTGTTTAGGTTTACATAGAGAAGTGAGCCTCTCTAGTGCACCCACATTGTGTCTTTGATAAAGACAGATGGATCCTCTTTATCTAACAGAACAGAATCGTGTAGACGGAAGATATATTCACACCCTAGACCAGTTGTCTATAGGAATCCCCTTTCAGCACTGAGGGTACAGCCCCCTATCCCCATATCAAAGCTTCAGCCTGAGCTGAAACGCAGTGGGGGAGATGAACCCAGAGTTAGGAAGGAAGCGGGTTCTCACACATGATGTGGTCAAGGTCAATCGAGGAGCTCCTGAGGGACGACTGTCCCCATGGTTCACGGTGGAGGACGAAGGACACAACTCTTTTCCCACATGAAATGGGGACAGACTATGACAAGGTGCTGCTGTAGAGAAAGCATAAGGTCATCCTCTGAATTGTGTGTTTATGTATTTCATTAGCTTCTCGACATTACGATGTTTTAACATCTTTATAACCCTTTCTGGATGTGGACAGACTTCTGCTCACGGGAACCCAATCCTTAGAGTCAGCACAGGGCCTGGCTTGGCACATGCCTTTCACATGCAAAGAAGGGGACACCAGCTCTGTCTGCCCACACACCCCAGGATGACACCACCTCTGTCTGCCCACACACCCCAGGATGCAATATCCTCTGCCTTCAGTATTCCTGGCCCGGGTGCCAGGCAACTGGAGAAGCCCCTCCAGCTTCAAGGCCAATAAAATAATCAGCCCAAAATTGATTGCCCACCCTGCTCTTCCTTCCCCAAGAAAAACCCAGTAAATCCCAGGTGCTAAGGTCCCCTCTGACCCCTTGTCTGCTGCTTCCTGAACAATCTGGTGTCTTCCATGAGACCCTGGTGGCATCATAACCACCCGTCTCTAGGACCCGTGAGTGTGATGAACTCTATTTCCCCCGATCCCTTTCTATGCTTCCTCCTGTAGCCGCACCTGTCATCTTGAAGAGGAAAAGTAGAGGAATTTTCAACAAAAGGCCAACAGCTCTGTGTTCTGCTTCTGTAAATATGCTCGCAGGTGCACGAGCTCACTGCAGAGCTCACTTGCACTTTGCCCTACTTGCTTTTTGCTGGGCAAATGGAACTGTTTGTCCCCCAGCAGCTCCCGCTTCCTGTAACAATTTGTAACCATTGGTAGCCCTTAGCAGCTCCCGCCCTTCTACCAATGTTACCACTTGTAACCATAACAATAGCAGCTGCTTTGTAACTGTCTGAGCTCAATTCAAGCAATCAGCTCATGTAAAGGGCTTGTATAGAAGGAATGTTGCAACTTAACTCAGGGCCCAGGTCTTCAGAGCATATGTCCTCTGGGACCACGCGAAATAAACCTGAGTTCTCCAACTCATTGGGTTCTGCTGGACTGGTTTTGGGGGTTTTTCCATGATAAGCAAAAGTAAAAGTGTTCTTTTACTTAATCCACTTTTTTCCGTTACAATGTTTTTCATCAACTTCGCTTACAAATTTTGGTCCAAAAAATAGAGGTAATAGTGTCTGTGCTCTAAGTCTCATGATTCAGGAGCTTTACCTGGAGCTCAGGTAGGCAGCTTCAGGCACATTAGGAGAGGCAGGTGGGACTTTCCCCATCCTCACTGCACTGCACAGCCCCGTCGTCCTCAGTGTGGACACAGTGGGAAGACAAACGACTATCCATAGCCAAGTGGACAAGTTGTCTGGTCAAAGTTAGATGCTATAGAGTACGCACCTGGTGCAGCTCCAACTATTCCTGAGTCATGGCTTTCAGGTGTGCTTTAGGGGGGACCTGCAGATGGGACCCTCAGACGTGCTTTATGATCCGGGTGCCATCAATTGTGGAAACAGACTGGGCAGCACAAAGTTTTTGGGAAATTCATAGGGACGGCCATAGTGGAAGTGTCTGCAAAACCTGAAGCCGCTGTCCACCATGGAAATCCATGCCATTCGGGTGTGTTTGGGTCATCCCAGATCAGGTTATTTATGATAAATTTTGACTTAGAATACATGGGTTACAGATTTTAACAAACATGGAGAATACCTGAGAGCAACAACTAGATTAGTGGGGACTGAAAAAAACGGAGAGAGGAGGCCAGCCATGTTTTCACAAGGAACTGACCGTTTCATGTAGCATTCTATGTTTTCAGAAGAAGCAGGTTCATTTTATCAGACATTTACAGAAGGGGTGTGGTCAAAGCCTTATGAGAAGCAGCTTCGGCGACAGATGACTTTCGTTGGAACATTCAATCGTATTTTGTTATGAAACCTCCACCCTTGTAGAGAAAATGCTGAGGGCTCAGGGAGGCTGCAGACGTGTCAGGCCCCAGTGCAAGTCCGACCCTGAGAGCAGGCAGAGGGAGAGCTGGCGGGTGATGTCCCTAAGTCGCCCTGCAGTGGGCGGAGGGTGCAGCACATCGTCCCTCCAAATTGTCACTCCTAGGACGTTCATGTCACCAAGGAATGGGCCTCCCCACTGTCCCTTCTGTCCCAGTCCCAGACTGAAGTGACTCGAAGGTGTGTAGTCCCAGCACTAGCCAGATAATCGGATTCCAGGAGCAGTAGCTGGGCCTGTCCCACTGGGTACCCTGTACATGGAAGTGACGGCTTCCTTAGGACCAATGCACTGTGCTGTTTTTTTGTCAGAAAATGTGGTTGTGGTTGTTATCGCGGAGGATGTAAAAGGTCAAACGTACATGATGCGAACAGTTTAGCCCCATCTCTGCTGTCCTTCACCACGAGTCGTCAGGGGACAAGTCTGACTGGCCTCCCTTGGCGTGGAAAGAGCCTCAGCTGAGTGTCCAATTCCCTTCTCCTCATTCTACCTTCCACAGAACAGCAGGAGAAACACGTCACACAAGTTCCCCACCATCCATAACAAGGACCGCCTCCCTCCAGGTGCCAATAATTTTCTGGCACCATCTGAGCACCCATCACGATGGCCGTCGTCACACACATTTCTGCGTCTGCTCAGGACGGCTGAGGTTTCCTCCACGAAGACTGAGGCTGCTCCCCGGCTCCCGTCTTCCTCTCTGAGCTCCCCCCGGATCCTCCTCTAAAGACCCGTCCACAGCATGGAGGCTTCTTCTAACACGCATCTCAACACCCTTCCAGCATCTTTTCTCAGCCTGGCTCCAATGCAGAATCAGTTTTTATGTATCTGTTACAGCAGCACCCCCATCTCCCTTTACCGATTTCATGGCCCATGTGAGTTGCTATTAAAGAATAACATGGGATGAAGTGGCTTATAGGACAACTGGAAGTTGCTTCACACAGTCCAGTGGTGAGAAGACCATGATAAAGACACCAACAGACTCGGCATCTTGAGGTCTCGCTTCCTGGTTCACACACCGTCTTCCTGTCTCTGTGCCCTCACTGGGGGAAGGGTGACGCAGCCCCTGGGTCTCTATTCTTTGGACACTAATCCTGTTCATGAGGGCTCCACCTTCATTACCTCATCACCACCCAAGTTCACCACTTCCACACACCATCAGTCGGGAGGTTATGTTTAACATATACATTGGCTGGGTGGGACTCCAATTTTCGTTTATTTGTAGTGATGTAACAATTGTTTATTCATATTCAAAAATTAATAAACAAAAGGAAAATCAGAGTACATCTGAAAATTAACTGAAAAATTAGCTTTCTTGAAAACATTAACTTAACTGTAAAATATAAAACTTTACCTTTTATAAGAACAATGCAATTTTTGTGACCATGGTCTTCCTGGTGAGTGATTAGCTAAAACTTTAACAACAAGTCCCATGAAAGAACATACTGATCAATCAGAATTTGTGAAAAAAGAAATATTTTATCCACTAGAAACACCATCCAGAAAAAGAAAGGATGAGCAGACACTGGGAAAGTGCAGTTTCAGCTCAAATATCTGGTATAATGTTGATGCTGGATTATTAAAAACCTTACACATTATGTAGGATCCCAGACTCTCAGACCACAAAGCACACCCCGGAGTGCGGGGAAGCTGGGGAGGAATGGAAGTCCTGTCAGGGTCACAGCGTCCTGTCCCAGGAGCACAGCTGCTCAGGCACCTCACTATTTGTCTGACTGTGGGCCCCTCATCCCTGAAAACACCAACGCCTAGAAAACGAGTTAGTTAATCAAGGGTAAAAATTGCTCTATTTGCAAGATGATGAATTTATACACTGCATACTCACATTTTTGCTTTGACCTTTCTTCATGCCAAAGTTCAGTTATTTTGATGGAATTTATTTGGGTTTTCCACAATATGCTTTGGGAGGTAGAATATTTGCACAAAGAATATTTTCTGGTAGATACACTTATAAAAATGTCATAAGGTAAGAAAATAGGTCACAAACTAAGAAAAGAAGATAATGGGAAAGAATACTCTTTATTTTTATTATTTTAGACCAAGGTCGGCATTATTTGTATATGACATATGATTATAAACATTTGGCAATTGAGGATATATATAGGAGTGTTAGGTATCAGAAAGTACCTGGGCAATTGCTAAAGTCTTGTAAATTTATTTGAAAAGTGCATGAGACTACAATCCTCTCCAGCTGAGGGTCTATAAAACCTGATGACTTTATGTGCTTCCAAAATATGATGGAGGGGCTGGCATAGGGTGGAAACCCCACTCTACGATGATTAAAGAGGAGAGAGGGAAGGAGGGAAGGGCGCCAAGCTGGCCCAAACGCTGGTGAGGCAAGTCCCGTGGGACGGTAGGTTGGAGACAGTCCTCTTTGGCTGGATGCCTGCCCTCTTTACTTGGTGGGTGGGGGTCACACCTCATGGACACGCTGAGGTGCTGTCTTACCATCTGGACTCTCTGTGACTCTGCTGGGTGGCAGTCACACCCCTGTCACTGCCAAGTGGTGGACAATCCAAAGGCTTTGATTGGAGTCGTGTCACCTGTTACACTGAGGTGATGGCCCAGGTCTGGAAATCAAGGAGTCATCCCTAATCCTCTCTGAGTCTCCTCCAAGGCCATTTGTCCCCCTTCTTAAAAATACTGCATCTTCACCGCCAGTGTGGGTTATGATCCTGTTTTGTGAAATCCGTGAAGTCTGACATCTCCCTTCATCCCACCTTCTTCTCCCCTTCATTTCAAAGAGGCATCGCTTCTGCCGGACTCATCGCACCTCCCTTCTTGGATGACGCTGAGATGGCAGATGAGACCCGCTGGTCAGGCCCTACATTGATTGGTTAATTGATATTATTTTATTTTTTTACATTTATTTTTTTTATTTCCCCTTCCCTCTTCCCTCTGGTAACCACTAGTCCATTGTCCTTGTCCATGTTCTCTGTCTGTTTGTCCTATTCATTTGTTGCTTTTAGGTTTACATCGCACATTAAGTGATATCATGGGATTTTACTTTATAAAATCATTTTTAGCAACGCCTTTTCTGCCCTCTTCAGAAGATACTCCACAATTTTGGCTTATGGATGGACTGGCCATTTGTCACAACTCCAAATTCTGCTTCGCACTTGATTCATACAGCTGTCTTTGCTCAATCACTGTCCTATCACATTTTATTAGAAGTAGCAGCATGAACCAAACACTCCTTCCCTTAGCTTAGTAATCCCTGCAGTTAAAAACACACTTTCACTGTTCACAGCTCTACCTTCAGCTTCACCCTAAATCCTGGCCCCCCACTCATTTTGACACTTTCTGACAAGGTCACATGTCCTCCAGAACCGGTGACCTGTTCTCATTTCCATGGACACCTTGTCAGAACGGCTCCCAATGTCGACACCTCAACCACCGTTGTCATCATGACTGTGTTCGCTTCTCCCAGAGTGTGGGAGCTTCCTCCACAGCTCTCCCGTCCTCTCTCTGAGTTCTCCACACAATCACCTCTAACACCCCTCCCAGCAAGCTTGGAATTTTCTGCAAGGCACTTAAAAGTCTCCCACCTCCTACCCATCACCTAGTTCCACGTCCACTTACACCTTCTTGGGTGCTCGTTGCAGCAGCACCCACATCTCAGAAACACAGTCTGTCTCATGTGCTCAAGGTGCCATCACAACGACCAACGACTGGGCGGCTTAAATGACAGAAATTTACTGTCTCGCATTGTGCGGACAGGAAGTCGAGGTCACTGTGCAAAGACATCGATTCCTGAAGAGAAAGCATTTCTGTGGGGAGACAGCTGACTTCTCACTGCAATCTCATGTGCTGGAGAAAAAGAACAATATCACTCTTTCTATTCTTTTTCTTATATAGACAAAGATTTAAACTTAACCTCATTTAACTCTAAAACTTCCTAAGAATTCTTCTCCCATTCACTACATTGTGTGTTAGGGCTTCAAGAAATGAATGGTGAGACATACATTTTAGACATAGCAAGCTCCCAGGTTTAACTACCTGTGAGCAGGTTCACTGACCAGAAGGATGTTCATCACGTTCCTGGTTATGTCGGCACAGGCACAGGTTCCTGAGAGCAGAGTGTATGAGACGTCCTCACGCAGAGACCAGTGCCTCCCAGACATGATCATGGACTTCGTGTCCCAGTGCATCCTGGAAGCCAGAAATTCTGCGTCTCCTCCTGCCTGCTCTGCAGCTCCCCCTGGGACAGAGCACTCTCAGGGGTTGGCTTCTGTTTCAAGAGTGACAATTCCTGGAACTGGTGTGAGGTGGCACGTGCTCCTTTTGAGTTCAGCCAAGGAGACCGATGCCCTTGCAAAATGGGACCTCACCTGAGGTCCAACAGGTCCCTTGCCTGTTGTGCTCTCCATATTGCAGCTTCCTGGGAGAGACTTGACTTTGTTCAGTGATTTCCTGTCTAGTGATGTCTGTCCAGGTGCTACTTACAATAGTGAGATTAGATCCCTACATCTAATAACAGGTCAAAGGTCACCTCTGAGCACACATCTGGTGTGTGCATCTAATTCGCTGAATAATGGAAATAGAGTGTGCATTGAGCCACATGATGTGTATCTACAGGGTTTGTCAGAAGTGTCCTTCATTGGAAAAACCTAAAGAACATAACTGCTCCAGCAAGTCCCCAAGAGATTGTGGACTCAGGGGAGTGTGTCCCTGTGTCATGCATCTGTCATCTCCAGGTAAAGGCATCCCTGGGGGTCACATAAAGTCCTTGCAGAGTAATTGGGGATGAGTGAGGCCAATTCACTATATCAAGAGGTGATGCCAAAAGCATATGGTGTCCCTGAGGGACCATCCTGAAGTCAGGGCACAGACATTTAACACTGTCCTAGAAACACTGTGAGGTCATGCCCTCTGAGCCCAGACAGGACCCTCCTTTGCAGCATGGGGGGCTGGGCTGCAGGGGGCACTCGGAACTCCCCCTGCAGGTGTTGTACACCCAGAGTAGGTGCAGAGGGAGTGGGGGAGGGGATTTCTCTCGGACCTGGGGCTTCCTCTTTCCACAGATCATCTAAATTTCCAATTAGACAGAGACTGCAGAAGCGAAGATAGATGTTCTATTCTGTCCAGACCATTTCCCAATCTCAAGAAGGCAATGAGAACCACACAATAACGGGCAGGTCTGAAGCTTCTATACATCTGAATTTGTGGAGCTGGAGGCAGGGTGTGTTTTACCAGGTGTGGCATTTCAGAGACATCCTGATGCAGGAATACGAGGTGTGACATCAGGGACCAGCTGCATCCACTGTCCCCATGTCATTCAAGGAGGATGTACAGTGAGGAGACGTCCTGTCGGACTTGTTTCTCCGAGAAAAAAAGTTCTGTCTGCACAGAGATCAGGCACCTGACAGGGACACATATGCTCAACAAGCATTTGTACCTGGGACTTCAAGTGCACATTGCCCACGGTTTCCGTGTCATCAAATTCTCTCAGGTGGAGAAAAGATTTCAGCTATGAATACTCTGCCGCATGAATATGCAAATGGGCTGAGGTGCTGTAGGTTAAATAGGGACCTGTCTGTGTCCTCACAGCACCCACCAGCACACCTTCCTCCACAGAGGCCCTGACAGCACCACCCTCAGCATGGACTGGAGCTGGAGCATCCTCCTGCTGGTGGCAGTGGCGACAAGTAAGGGAATCCCCAGCCCTGGGCTGACGAGGGCACCAGGGCCAGTCGGGGCTCTGCACCCACTGCTGTCTCCTCTCCACAGGTGTCCACGCCCAGGTCCAGCTGATGCAGTCTGGAGCCAAGGTGAGGAAGCCTGGGGCCTCCGTGAAGGTCTCCTGCAAGGCTTCCGGATTCACCTTCACCGACTACTATATGAACTGGGTGCGACACGCTCCAGGTCAAGGGCTTGAGTGGATGGGAGACATTAACCCTAACAGTGGTAGCACAGGCTACACACAGAAGTTCAAGGGCAGAGTCACCATCACCGCAGACAAGTCTTCCAGCACAGCCTACATGGAGCTGAGCAGTCTGAGACCTGAAGACATGGCCACATATTACTGTGCGAAAGACGCAGAGTGACGACCCACATCCTGCGAGTGACAGAAACCCTGAGGGAGAGGGCAGCTGTGTGGGGCTCAGGAGGGAGGGGACAGTGTCCGCTGACTTCCTCACACAGAGACAGACACCTGACACTATAAGTGACACTCTAGCAAGCACACCTGGCATTCAGGGAAAGGTGTCACTAGTCCAGGTGTCCTGCAGGAAGATGCAGGGTCAGCATTTCCTGACAGGTCCCTGTCATTTGTCTTTGCTTCTGCAGAGGGCACAGTTGCACCTCCCTGGTCTCTGGATGAGGGGAGTTCGTTCAGGCATTGTCTGGGATTTCGTGTTGGTTTTGGATTCAGGGTTTGGACTGCAGATCCCCCAGCCATTCCTCCCACTTTCCCCTGTGTCTGAACAGGGAATTATGTTTCAATATAGATAAGTATAAAGACTGAAGGGTGAACTCCTACTGCCCAGTCTGAGGTCCAGCACTAGGCACATGACCTTCTGGGAGGACGATCCTGACTCCTGGTAGCAAAGTCATGGTGACGGGTGAGTCAGGTTCTCGCACAGTCCCCCTCAGTTTTCTCCTGTTGAAATGAGCTCCTGAAGAGGGTCCTCCCCTCCTACCACAGCCCTGCATTGTCCCTGTCCCTGGGGCAGGACTGGTGTCCTCACACATGGGGAGCAGTGTGGGGAGACACTTGATGAAGTGAGACCCACTTCCAGACTGTATGACTTCCCTGTCTGTGCTGAATCACAGTACCACACACTCGGGGTACAGTCTACACACATTGACTCCTCACAGTCTGGGGTTGAGAGCAGGAAGTCAGTCTCCCTGGACAGACTCAAGGTGTTGGCAGGACCACATGTGCCCAGAGTGTTGAGGGACAGGTGTAGTCTGAACATGAGTGCTCCCCAATATTACATATTGATATCCTAACCCCACAGAGAACCATGTTGGGGGTGGGGTCTCTGGGTGGTGCTGGAAGACAAGGCCAGTGTTCTCATGAAGTGGATTAGCACCTAACTAAATGAGGCCCCAATGACCATGCGTGTCTCTTCCTCCGCCTGAGGACACAGCCAGAACAACCAGATATGACCCAGGATGAGGGTTCTCCCCAATGGTGAACATGCTAGCACTTGGATCCAGGAGTCCCACCTAGTGAAACATGGGAAGTGAATGATGGGTGACATTAAATTACTCAGAAGGTTTTATCCTCTTACTGCAGCCTGAGCAAACTCAGACAGCGGTCTGCTTCTGTGTCTTTCCTGGTTCAAGAGCCGCTTTCCGTGCATCCTGACTCATGCCCTGTTATCCATCCCCACAGACTGGAGGAAGTCACCTCACATCACTGGTCACATTGTTTTCTTCCTCTCCTGGAGTCTAATCTCCTCTGCCTTGCTCTGGCGTGAACACTTGTGACTGTGTTAGGAATCTCTCAGATGAAACAGGAAACCATTTACCTCAAGCTGTCTAGTGGTCCTGGAACGTGCCTTTTCCCATGTAACATCAGACTCCAAGCATGATGTGACATTAAACGCCCTGCAGATATTCACATGCATCCCACAGATCGGTTCCATTTAGCACATCCCAACATCCCCCAATGCTAACTTCTTCAAAGATTAACACGAGCCTAATATCAAATAGGATCACCTCAAAACCTCCCAATATAACCTCTAAATCAGGTATCAGTGAGAATTTGATGGATGCATTCTGCAGTGAAATCCTCTCCAGCTGCAGACCTGTGGTCCTAGAAGACAAGTCACCTCATTCTAAAATACACTGCAAGGCAGGCACATGGTCACAGTCCAGACACCTTCCTCCCTAAGAGAGAAAATGGAAGTTAGAAATCACCAGTCGGAGATGATTCTATGCCCATCTGAGAGAACTCCATTGGGTCTCAAGACCTGGGGATGAGCTGCTGTGGCTCAGACCCAACCTCTGACCTGTCACTCTGTCCTCGGATCTACCTTCCTGGGTCTTGTGGAGCCACCTGACGGAAGAGGTATATGTTCATCACCTGTGTCTTGCCAGGAGATGATTGAGACTCCAAAGCCTCCAATCACTTTATTCTGTCTCTATGACTGATACAACGTTCTTCCAACAACTGCTAAATTTGAAAGGAAGGTCTTATTTATGACACTGGCAAAATGGGTCCTGCCATAGGAGAGAGACAGAAGGGTACCTCTGAGAGCAGCAGAGGTAGCTCGGAATTTGTAGTCAAGGGGCAGAGGGCGGGCTCAGTTGACAGAAGTAACTAAGAGGGGACGTGCTTTGCACAGGAGGCTCCATATGCCTATACCTTGAGGGACGCACCACTGAATGCTGGGTAAAGGAAGGGACCAGGCAACTCTCTGTTTCTCAGTGGGAGATTTAAAGACAAAGTCTGCTGAGGACACCAGGGTGCTCAGGGCTTCCAGTGCACAAGGCCTCCACGGGTCGGGGCCTCCAGGGGCTCTACACCTGCAGAGGTTTAGGGTCCCCGAGTGGTCAGGGATTCCAGGGGTTCAGAGCCTCCAGGGAGGTCAGGGCCTGCAGGGGGCACACAAACCCCATGGACTCGTGTCTCAGCCCCAGCAGCACATGCAGATGGAGGCTCAGGACTGGTTTCCTATTGTGCTCTGTGGCTTCTTCTTCTTGCAACAGTGTCACAGGAACCTTTGCACATTTATCATTCTCAGCTCATCCCTCATGTTTCTGATACAAAAGGTGGTCTTTTTTCATGACAATGAGGATCACATTCATCAACTCACCAAACGTAGGGTCACTTTCAGAGGCAGAAACGACTCTGCTAGTTTTCTCCAAATCAGAGTCCTGAGACAACTCAAAACTCACAGCGAGTGTTGATAGCCTCTGAGTTGGATGCAACAACTTTGTTCCATGCACACCTCGGCCAAGATGCATTTGTCAAGAGAGAGCTGCTGCTGTTAACAGAGTAAGAGGCTTCAGCTGAAAAGATAAGCACTAAACACGATCCTAATAGAAGAGCTGGGTAGAAGAACACTAAAGAAACATGGTGGAGTGAGCCGTCCCCAAATCTCTCCCCTTGAAACAACAAGCTGAACATCTAAAACTGAACAACAGCAATAAAGAAACACCCAAAGTGCACAGCAGCACATCTGAGTGTGGGATCTTTGCATAAGAGCTACCACAGGACAGAACCCTGAGTGTCGGGCAGTGGTCTGGGAGAAACAAAGAAGCGGCCTCTTGTACTGGAGCTCCCTGCAGGAGGAGAGGGCGGGGAAAAGGTGCGGCGAGTTCTCTGAACAGCCCTGGGAGAGCTGTGAGCTCTACGCAGCCAGCATCAGTGTCCAGACACCGGGGAAGAAAGCAGAGAAGTGGGGACAGCAGAGAAGAGGGGGCGGCAGAGAAATAACCGTTGATTTTTACCAGCTGCGGCTGCAAAATGGAGGCTGAGCCGCAGCCTCCAACCCCCAACCCAGACAGCCCCTGCCCCATACCCTCCGAGACCAATCACCACAGAGCCTGCAATACACCTGTGACCCTGGTTGTCACATGTGCTCTCCGTTAGCACTAGAAGGCAGCAAATCCCACACGCACTGATACAGGACGCAGACCTGCACCTCACTGGGCACGTCCACTCTGTCCTGGAGGTGGCCCAAGGGAGCAGTGGGGTGCAGTGGGGAGCGTGCAGGGCCAGACACATGAGTTCACTCTTAGACACGTGTGCTCTCGACACCAGCAAGCTCTATGTGGTCCTGTTTGGCCTTGTTCACCTGTGATGCGGGTAAATGATATCACATCACATGACTTATGTGCATGAGTAAAATGAAATAAGATGATGGTGCTAAGTGTTTAAGTAACACGCGTCACAATAAAAGGCATAGTTTACAAAATGTCCTCATTGCCACCACGGGCCCAAACACACGCACACCTGATCTGGGTTCTACCCTCTCTGTGGGTCCCCAACCCCAGAGCTCCTTATACAGTCAGAGCACATGCAAATAGGGCCCCTCTGCTGATAAAAGCCAGCGCAGCCCCGAGCCTGCAGCTCTGGGACAGGAGCCCAGCCCCGCGATTCCCAGGTGTCCCCATTCCGGGATCAGGTCTGAACACGCACGGCGCACCATGGCGTTTGGGCTCAGCTGGGTTTTCCTCGTCGCTGTTTTACGAGGTGACTGATGGGGAACAAGGGACACTGAGTACGTGAGTGGGTCTGAGTGAGGAACACGGGTATGTGACCGTTTCCTGACCACGACGTGTCTGTGTTCGCAGGTGTCCAGTGTGAGGTGCAGCTGGTGGAGTCTGGGGGAGACGTGGTGCGGCCCGGGGGGTCTCTGCGACTCTCCTGTGCAGCCTCTGGATTCACCTTCAGTAACTACTGGATGAGCTGGGTCCGCCAGGCTCCGGGGAAGGGGCTGGAGTGGGTCTCATACATTAGTAGTGATGGCAGCAGCACAAATTACGCTGCCTCCGTGAAGGGCCGATTCACCATCTCCAGAGACAACGCCAAGAACACGTTGTATCTGCAAATGAGCAGCCTGAAGGCTGAGGACACGGCCGTGTATTACTGTACGACAGACACAGTGAGGGGACTTCAGTGTGAGCCCAGTCACAAACCTCCCTGAGGGAGACAGGAGTGGGTGCTTAGAACACCAGGGGGCGCTGAGGCTACACACAGCACAGCACACACAGACCAGCCCAGCAGCAGTTGCAGAGGGAGCTGGGGAAGGGGCTTCCTGCTGGGAGCAGCAATTTCCTCTCAAATCTCTCAGCTTCCTCCCAGGAGAATTACTGCTTCTTTGTGGCTCTAATTTTCCACATTCTCACACACGCAAGAAATGAAGAAATAACCTGTCTCTTGACGGCATATCAGCAGTGCCTGGGGACCTTTCCTGCAGCAGCTTTCAATGTGTCCTTTCTCATTTCATGACAGAGAGACCACCTATGGGCTTTGTGTCCTGAGACTGGGAACTGTTTCCACACAGAGAGACACAGCACAGTGCAGGGACCTGTGTGCTGAGCTCAGGCTCTGCCCCCCACAGACACACGCTGTCCCCACGTGGGCCTCCCTTCAGACAGGACACATGGCCCGCATGGGAGGACCTGTCCTCCACGACCTCTGTCTCATCGGTTCCCTGTCCTGTCTGAAGCACGTTAACCTCTTTTTCCTCATTTACTCAGGTGGATGTTGAAACACCCCAACATCACCCACTATCATCTACTGTCCTAGTTACACGACATCTGTTTAGTCATGTGTCTCCTGTGCTTCCGTGCCCCTCACTCTCAAGCCCTCCCCACGTACCAGTCACAGCAAAGAGGGTTAATAATTTTTGACATGGGTCTCCTCCAATGATTCTGCACTATGTCCTGGCATCACACAGTCGCTGAGCTGTTGTGCCTTCAGACGCCATCACAGTCATTGCTGTAAATTCTCCCCACATCCGAGAAAGCTCCTAGTAAGAGGGTAGCTGCAGGTGGTGAGGGTTCAGGTGAGGGACCCCATGTGTTTGGACTTCTCTCTGGTTCCTGGTCGGATAGAGGATGGCGCACTATGAGCTCCCCACACACGTAGCCTCCTCTTTACCCTAAAGAGCATTTCTCTTCCCAGGCCTCATGGGGTGGCTCAGCACCCCTAATACAAGCTGAACAAGGATGGATCACTCTATCCTATAGGCCATCTTAGCTGTTTAGATCTACTTAGGGAAAAAAGCCTCTCTACTGCACCCACATTGTGTCCCAGGTAACTATGGGTTTCTCTCCTTTATCAATAGAAATGAATCATGTAAATGGGAGAGGAATTCACACCCCGGACCCACTCGTCTATAGAAGCCCCATCCATCACTCAGTGATACAGCCCCCCACACGCACACCCAATATGAAAGCTTCAGCCTGAACAGAAACACAGTGGGGGAGATGAACCCAGAGTTAGGGAGGAAGCGTGTGCTCGCTCATGATGTGCTCAGGGTTGAATGAGGAGCTCCTGAGGGTACGACTGTGTGTCCCAGGCCTGTCCCCAAGGTTCACAGTGGAGGATGAAGGATGCAGTGATTTTTTCCGTATGAAGTGGGGGCAGAATAGGGCAAGGTGCTGCAGTTGGTGTGAATGCAAAGGCTCCCTGCATTGAGTGTGTTTATGTACTTTATCGCCTTCTCTACATTATGATGTTCAACAACTTTCAAATATTTCTTGATGGGGAGACTCTTCCCCTCATGATGGAACCAGTTCTTAGATACAGCACAGGTCTTAGCCTGGCACACGCCTTTCACATGGAAACTAAGCCTCCAGGGCACCCGACTATGTCTGCCCGCACATCCCGGGACACGATACTCCTCCACCTTCGTCATCCCAGGCCCAGCTGCCAGCAAATGGAGAACCACGTCCAGCTCTGAGCCCAACGAAATGATTCACACGAGTCAGGCACAAGCTCTTCACCAGAACTGCTAACCCTTTACCCGGGAAACCCCAGGAAAACTTGGTTCTAAGGACCCCTCTCCCTGCTGTACATGGCTCCTGACACCCTGGTGTCTTCCCTGTGGCCCCTGGTGGCATCCAGGTCTCCAGTCTCCAGGATTCTGAGTGTGATAAACTCAGTTTTGCCCTGATTCCCTCCTGCAATAATAAAGGTTGCATGGCACTGGTTGACAGAATGACACACATCGATATACCGGAATGTGTGTGACCTTGGATCAGCCAAGGGTTTCTCAGATGTGACACACACAGGTTGGACCTTAAGGAAAAAGTAGGCGAATATAAATACGTGATATTTGAAATATTATTCCAAAATTTAGTTAAATCTTCAAATAAATAATATAATTAAATATGTCGTAAAAAATATTATATAGAATATGTAAAGACTTTATTGTTTAACAAAAAATAAAAAATAAATAAGAAAAAGTACAATATGAAGGGTCCAGCATCAGGGGTCTTCCAGCCTGATTATGGAGAGAGGCAGCTACTTAGACAAAGACAACTCACATGTGCTTCAATGAAGGAAGGAATTGGAGAAGACTGTCTATTATTTTGGATGTAATTTATAACAAAGGTGAAAAAGTATGATTTCCTTGAATTATGTTTATAAATAGTTGGGTTCCGTGAATATATTCAATCTGTTTGAAGTAAAAATATGTCTGACCATCATGCTAATCACTTTCATAATTATGAGAAACACTTATAAGTTTAAAAATGGTGACCTACTCAAAGTCCAGCGTTTATTCGTATACTATGAAAAGCAGGGTTTCCTTAGACCTGTTTCAATGTACCTTAGAGATCGGTTGCTCTGCCATCCCACACTCAGACACCGTATGTATTAAAGGGAAGAGCCCCAGCTGGACCCCAGAGACGCCAGGGAGCCTGACCCAGTCCCTCCCCACTTATGAGGAGCAGGCTGCCCACATGCAAATTCCTCCTCCAGCCCCAGGGTAAAACCTGTGTGGGCTGTGGACGCTCACAGCTCTCTCCTCACACAGGGCTCAGGTCTCTGGGGAAGCAGCGCTGTGGTCGAGGTGAAGATGAGACTGTGGGGTCTTCTCCTGTGCCTGGTGACAGCCCCCCAAGGTGAGTGTCTCAGGTGTCAGACAGGGGTCTGCGGGATGCCTGTGACTGCAGGTGACTGACAGGATTGATGCTCCTTGTCCCCAGGTGTCCTGTCTGAGGAGGAGCTAAAGCAGTGGGGCTTGCAACAGCTGAAGCCCTCGCAGACCCTCTCGCTCACCTGCGCGGACTATAAAGTCTCCCTCACAAGCAGCGGTTACTGCTGGCACTGGATCCGCCAGCCTCCTGGAAAGGGGCTGGAGTGGATGGGGAGGATTTGTTACAATGGGAACACATACTACAGCCCGTCCCTGAAGAGTCGCACCTCCATCTCCAGAGACACCTCCAAGAACCAATTCTCCCTGCAGCTGAACTCTGCGACCATCGAGGACACGGCCGTGTATTACTGTGCGAGAGACACAGTGAGGGGACCTCAGTGTGAGCCCAGACACAAACCTCCCTGAGGGAGACAGGAGGGGGCGCTGCAGGGGCCGATCAGGTCACAAGGGGGCGCCCAGGTCACACAAAGCACAGAACACACAGACCAGACCAGCAGCAGGTGCACAGGGAGGTGGGAGGGGGAGTCTGGTTGAGAACAGCGATTTCCTCTCAAAGTTCACAGCTGCCCACGAGCACAACCCTGACTTTTTTGATGTGGCTCTAAATTTTTCTGTTCTCCCTGCAGACTAAATTGAAAACGTGCCCTGTGTGTCTGTAGATGACATATCACTGGTGGCTGGGGACCTTCCTTCACCAGTTTTCTATGTGTCTGTTTTCATGTCTCAGCAGAGGGACCATCCTGAGGGCTGTTTTCTTCCCTGTGGCCGGAAAATACCTGCACAGAGAGACCCGGCCCAGTGCAGACTCCTGTGTGCTGAGCTCAGGCTCTCTGGCCACCAGGCACAAGCTGTCCCCACATGAGCCCTCCCTTCAGACAGGACACATGGACACAGGGGCAGGATCATCCCCCAGGACTCTATGTAATGCCATTTTGTCCTGCCTCCAACACAGGACCCTCCGGTACTTCACTTACCATCCCCACAGAACCAGATGTCATCTACTGTCCGAATTTCACTAAGTCTGTCCTACGCCGTGAGCTCCATGGGGCTAGAGCTCAGCTCAATCTCTACGCCCCTACCCAGGCCAGTCACAGAGAAGGGATTATGTACATACGTGGCATTCACATGTCCCCACTTCGTCTCCTATTGTCCCTCTTACACGTCTTTCTGTTTGTGGACCCCCCAGGCAGGGTATATCGGGGGGTCTAAAGCGACGTGCTCACCCTCCGTGTCATGCACACTTATGATTCAAGGTCACACAGACAATTTTGAAGGACAGGTCTGTGTCAGGTGGGGGCACAGCTAGCTGCTGACCCATGGACACCACTAAGAACTCAGAAACCTGATGAAAAATATATCTTGATGAACCAGAGCACAGGCTAAACACCTCATTGTGGCCATGGTGAGCCAGGGGTCAGGGAACACGCTGGATATGCTGGTCACTTCTCACATGATCTTATTTTTACAACTCTAGTCCTAGTGGGGTGGGACCACCACACTATGACCTCACTTAGTTTTCAAGCCTCCTCAATACCCTATTTAAACACCATCACTGAGAATTCAGACCCCAAGGCATGAATTTTGAATAACCGAACTCAGTTCATAATATTCCACCAGTGGATCCCAAAATTCATGTCTTTCTCTCACGCTTAATATATTAACTCCAACCCAACTTTCCTAAATATAGTATTAGTTACAGCACCAACTCTAAAGTTTAGGTCCAAAGTCTCATCTAAATATCATCTCATTAGTTATTGTTGGGACTTGACATACGATTCAGACTGAGTCTAAAGTTCTCTCCAACTGTGAACCTATAAAACCTGATGACTTATGTGCTTCCTAAATACAATGGAGGGGCCGACAAAGGGTGGGAACCTCCATCTGGACTCTACGACAGTCTCTCCGTGGCTCTGCTGGACGGCAGTCGCACCCCCAGGCACTGCCAGGTGCTGGTCAATCCAAAGGCTTTGATTGGAGGCCGTGTCACCCGTTACACTGAGGTGATGGCCCAGGTCTTGACCAGAGAATCCTCCCTGATCACCTCTGAGTCTCCTCCAAGGTCATTCTGCCCTTTTCTTCAACATACTGCACCTTCACCACCGTGTGGGTTATGATCCTGTTTAGTAAAATCCATGAAGTCTGACATCTCCCTTCATTCCACCCCACCTTCTGCTCCCCTTCATTTCAAAGTGGCTTCTGCTGGAATCATCCCTCACTGGCTGACGCCGAGATGGCCGATCAGACCCACAGGCCAGGACTTAGATTTTTTTTATGTAATGTTTTTAGCAACACTTTTCCTGCCCTCTTCAGAACGTAGTCCACAATTTTGGCTTACGGATGACTGGCCCTTTTTCACAACTCCACATTCAGAGAGGCATTTGATTCATACTGCTGTCTTTGATCCATCACTGTCCTACCACGTTTTACTGGAAACATTACAAAGAAGGAAACAACCACTCCCGCCTTTAGCTTAGTAATCCCCGAGCTAAATACACACTTGCACTGCTCACAGCTCTACCTTAGACTTCGCCCTAAACCTGGCCACCCACATTCTTTGAAACTTTGTGACAGGGTCACATTTCCTCCAAAACCCGTGACCTATTCTCATTTCCATTGACACTACACCAAAACGGCTCCCAATGTTGACACTCCAACCACCGTGTCCTCGTGACTGTGCGCGTGTTCTCTCAGTGCGGGAGCTTCCTCCACGGCTCTCCCGTCCTGTCTCTGAGCTCTCCACACAATCACCTGTAACACCCCTCACAGCAAGTTTGGAATTTTCTAGCAGGCACTTAAAAGTCTCCCACCTCCTACCCATCACCTGCTTCCACATCCATCTACAATTTCTTCGATGCTTCTTCCTGCAGCATCCACTTCTCAGAACCACAGGCTGTCCCATATGCTCCAGCTGCCATCACAAACACCAATGACTGGGCGGCTTAAATGACAGAAATTTATTGTCTCATGTGTAGTGGTCAGGAAGTCCAGGTGTTCAATCCAGATACATCAATGCCTGGTGAGAATCCTTCCTGACAGGCACACAGCTGACGTCTAGGTGCAATCTCACGTGCTGTAGAAAGTGAGAGATGTGTCTCTTTTGTCACCTCTTCTCATAAGGCCACAAGGTCCAGTGGATGAGGACTCAACCTACCGTCTCATTTAACCCTGACACTTCCTAAGAACCCTTCCCCATACAGTCCATGGTGTGTGAGGGTTCACCACAGGAATGGTGGGCGTAAGGTTCACACATAGCGAGATCCCAGGGTTAACTGTGAGCAGGTTCGCTGACCAGAAGGATGTTCATCACCTTCCTGGTTATGTCGGCACAGGCACAGGTTCCTGACAGCAGTGCTTACGAGACGTCCTCACGCAGAGACCAGTGCCTCTCAGACATGATCGTGGACCTCGTGTCCCAGTGTATCCTGGAAGCCAGGACTCCTGTATCTCCTCCCGCCTGCTCTCAGCTCCTCCTGGGACAGAGCTCTCATGAGTTGGCTCGTGTTTCAGGAGTGACAGCACCTGGTCCTGGAGTGAGGTGACACATGCACCTTTTGAGTCCAGCCAGGGGGACCGATGCCCCTTCAAAATGTGACCTCACCTGAGGTCTAACACGTTGCACTCTCCAGATTCCAGCTTCCTGAGTGAGACTCGAATATATTATGACATTCAGTGATTTTGTGTCAATTCTATCTGTCCAGGTGTCTCTTACACGTAGTGAGATTAGATCCCTACATCTAGTAACAGGTCAAAGGTGACATCTGTTGCAACATCTGCTCTGTGCATCTAATTCATGGACTAGTAGAAGTAGACTGTCCATCAAACAGCATGGTCTGTGTTTGCAGGGATTTTCCAATGTCACCTTCAACCCGAGGGAACTAAAGGACACTGGAGTCTCCAAACCCTCAAGAGCTTCCAAACTCAGGGGAGTGCTGCCTGCGTCAGTGCGTCCGTCTGACCCAGGGAAGGGGCTCCTGGTGGATTCACAAAGCCTTTGCTTGGGGACTCCCTGCAGCATAGTGTGGGGTGACTGAGGCCTATTCACTCTTTCCAGAGGTGATGCATATGGTGTTCCTGAGGGAACATCCCGAAGTCAGGGCACAGACATTGAATCCTGGACTGCAGGCACTGCAAGGTCAATGCCCCTGAGCCCACACGGGGCCCTCTCCTGCAGGGTGATGACTCGGCTGCAGGGGGCACTCAGGACCCACTAAGCAGCAGCTTCAGCTCCAGTAGCTGGTGCAGGGGGAGTGGGTAAGGCCTTACTCGGCGGGTCTGGGGCTTCCTCCTTTCATAACATTTAATTAACAGTCAGACAGGGATGCTGAAGAAACAACAATGTCCTACTCTGTCAGGACCCTATGCCAAACTCAAGAAAGCAATAGGAACCACACACGAGGAACAGATCTAGGCCACCTAGTCTTCTGAGTAGTGAGGAGCTGGTGGCAAGGATCGTTGACTAAATCACTAGGTGTTGCATTTAGGAGACACTCTGAACCTGGAATGAGACATTCTCACTAAGAGCCTAGAACCAGTTCCGGTGTCTCCGTGTCACACAAAGGAGTTGGACAGTTAAGAGAAGTCTTGTGAGACGTGCTCCTCAGTGGCCAGAACTGTGTACAGAGATCAGGGCCCTGGCAGATAACAAATGTCTCCAACAAGAATTGGGACTGGACCCACAAATGCCCGTTGTGCACGGTCCTTGTATCATTGACTCTCTCTCAGGTAGGGCCAAGAATTCAGCTATGAATACTCTGCCTCATGAATATGCAAATGAGCCGAGGAGCACTAGGTTAAGTAGGGACATGTCTGTGTCCTCACAACACCCACCATCACACCTTCCCCCACAGAGGCCCTGACAGCACCACCCTCAGCATGGACTGGAGCTGGAGCGTCCTCCTCCTGGTGGCAGTGGCCACAGGTAAGGGGATACCCAGTCCTGGGCGGACGAGGGTACCAGGGCCAGTCAGGGCTCTGTACCCACTGTTGTCTCCTCTCCACAGGTGTCCACGCCCAGGTCCAGCTGGTGCAGTCTGGGGCTGAGGTGAGGAAGCCTGGGGCCTCCGTGAAGGTCTCCTGCAAGGCTTCCGGATACACCTTCACCGGCAACTATATGCACTGGGTGCGACAGGCACAAGGTCAAGGGCTTGAGTGGATGGGACGGGTTTACCCTAACAGTGGTAGCACAGACTACGCACAGAAATTCAAGGGCCGAGTCACCATCACCGCAGACAAGTCCAGCAGCACAGCCTACATGGAGCTGAGCAGTCTGAGGCCTGAGGACACGGCCACATATTACTGTGCGAGAGACACAGTGTGACGACCCACATCCTGCGAGTGACAGAAACCCTGAGGGAGAGGGCAGCTGTGTGGTGCTGAGGAAGGAAGGGAACAATTATTCCCCTGA
Source organism: Pteropus medius (assembly GCF_902729225.1). Lineage (NCBI taxonomy): Eukaryota > Metazoa > Chordata > Mammalia > Chiroptera > Pteropodidae > Pteropus > Pteropus medius. Next base: position 124,916 of record NW_024350935.1, on the reverse strand, counting down.
AGTTGTCACACAGAGTCAGGTACCAGAGATGGAGAAGAAGATCTCAAATGCTCATCTGTCATTCAGGGAAAGGTGTCACGAGTCCAGGTGTCCTGCAGGAAGATGCAGGGTCTGACAGCATTGCCTGACAGGTCCTTATCATTTGTCATTGCTTCTGCAGAGGGCACATATGCACCTCCCTGGTCTCTGGATGAGGGAGTTAGTACAGGCATCGTCTGGGATTACGTGTTGGTGTCAGATTCAGGGTTTGGACTGCAGATCCCCCAGCCATTCCTCCCACGTTCCCCTGTTTCTGAAAAGGGAATGATGCTTCAATATAGGTAAGTATAAAGACTGAAAGGTGAGCTCCTACTGCCCAGTCTGAGGTCCAGCACCAGGCCCATGACCTTCTGGGAGGACGATCCTGACTCCTAGTACCAAAGTCATGGTGATGGGTGAGCCAGGTTCTAGCACAGTCCACCTCAGTTTGCTCCTGCAGGGCTGAGCTCCTGAAGAGGCTCCTCACCTCCGACCACAGCCCCCAGTGTCCCTGTCCCTGGCGCAGGACTGCTGTCCTCACACACAGGGAACAGTGTGGGGAGACCCTTGATGACGTGGGACCCACATCCAGCCTGTGTGACTTCCCTGTCGCAGCTCAATCACAGTACCACACATGCGGGTTAAAGACTACACACATTGACTCCTCACAGTCTGGAGGTCAGAGCAGGAAGTCAGTCTCCTTGGACAGACATCAAGGTGTGGAAGGACCACACATGTCTTGGTACTTGTGGGGGGGCTCTGTAGTCTGAACACATGTGCTCCCCAAATTTACATATTGAATTTACATATTGAATTATGAACAGCACAGAGGACAGGGTTAGGAGGTGGGGTCTCTGGAGGTGCTGAAAGATGAGTGCAGAGTCCTCGTGAAGGGGATCAGGTCCTTTCTAAATGAAGCCCCAGAGAGCGTGTATGACCCTTCCCCCCTGTGAGGACAGAGCGAGAATTACCAGATACAAACTCCAATGAGGGCTCTCATTAGTGGTGACCATGCTCGACCTTGACCTTAAATTGCCGCCTCTAGAACCGTGGTAAATACAGCGATGTTGCTGATATAATTCCCAGGATTCATACTTCTCCATAGCAGCCTGAGCAAACTCAGACAGTGGTCTGCTTCTGTGTCTTTCCTGGTCCAGGAGCCGCTTTCCTTACATCCTGACTCATGCCTCGTTCTCCATGCCCACAGCCTGGAGGAAGTCACCTCACATCACTGGTCACATTGCATCTTTCCTCTCCTGGAGTCTAATCTCCTCTGCCTCGCTCTGGCTTGAACACTTGTGGCTGTATTAAGATTCTCTCAGATAAAACAGGAAGCCATTTACCTCAAGACGTCTAATGGCCCTGGAACGACAACGTGCCTTTCCCCTGGAACAGTCACAGCTTCCGAGCACAGAGTGAGTGAAACAGCCCTCCGAATACTCACATCCATCCCACAGGCCAGTTCCACTAAGCACATCCCAACATCCCCCAAAGCTGACTCATTAAAGCATGACCTGAAGCCCAAAATACCGAAGAGCATCCTGTCCAATGTCCCAAGTGTAATCTCTAAGTCAGCTGTCAGTGAGGATTTGGGTGCATGCATCCTGGGGCATAACCCTCTCCACCTGTAGACCTGTGGTCCTAGAAGACCAGTTACCTCATTCTAAAATGCACTTTAGGGCAGGCACATGGTCACAGTCCACACATCTCCCTTCCTAAGAGAGGAAATGGAAGTTAGAGAGAAATCACCAGCTGAAGATGATTTTACGCACATCTGAGAGAACTCCATTGGGTCTTAGGACCTGGGGATGAGCTGCTGTGGCTCAGACCCAACCTCTGGCTTGTCGCTCTGCCCTTGGATCCACCTTCCTGGGTCCCGAGGAGCCACCTGATGGAAGAGGAGCCAGCTCATCACCTGTGTCCTGCCAGGAGACGATTGAGACTTGACGTCTCCTTCACTTTATTCTCTCTCTGTGACTTGAAAAATGTCCTCCAACAATTATCACATTGGAAGGAAGGTTTTAGTTAAGACAGTTGCACCTGCAGTATCGCCACAGGAGAGAGTCGGGAGCACCACTGGGAGCAGCAGAGGCAGCTGGGGATTTGTGGCCTAAGGGTAGATGGTGGGGTCAGTTGACAGAAGTAACTAAGAGGGGACATGTTTTACACAGGAGGGTCCATATGCCTGTACTAGGATGGACACGCCACTGAATGCTGAGTAAGGGGAAGGGCCGGGCGCGTCTCTGTTCCTCTGTTGGACTTTGAAGGAAATGTGTGCTGAGGACATCAGGGGGTCAGGGCCTCCAGGGAGGTCAGGGCCTGCAGGGGGCATACACACCCCAAGGACTTTGTCTCAGCCCCAGCAGCTCGTGCTGATGGAGACTCGGGGCTGGTTTCCTATGTGATCTGCAGCTTCCTGTCCTTGTAGCAGTGTCAGAGGAACCTGTGTACACTTACTATTCTCTGCTCACCTCCAACATTTCTGTATATAAAATGTTCACGTTCTTTTGAGTTTTTTATTGGTAAAGAAGGACACATTTCTCACTTGCACAAACCATAGGGTTTCACTTACAGAGGCAGAAATGACTCTACCCATTAATGACTCTACCCAGAAATGACTACCCAGAAATGACTCTACCAGGAACAGAATCCTAAGAAAGATTAAAATACTTGGCTGAAAAATTAGCAATCTGATGTAGAGCAGAGACCCTGCTCAATCCCTGATCAATGTACCTGGATCATGTCACAGCCACGGTGGGCACGAGGCCAGTGTCAGGATGGACAAAATCCATTAGATTTCAAAACTGACCCTCGTGCTCCTAAAACCGTCAATACGTCTCTGCACGAATCCCGTGTTCTACTCCTTCAATCCATTTTCTTTCTCATTAGGTGTTTTGTTTGTTTGTTTGTTTGTTTTTTTGCTTTCCTCTTTATATACTTTATTCCCTTAAAGTAGATTATCTGTCATGACTCAGGGTCTTACCTTGAGCTTATGGGTGTCACCTCCAGGCACATGGAAAAGGCTAATGGGACTTTTGCCCTCATCATTGCACAATCGTCCCCTATTGTCCTCTGTGTGGACACATTTGAAAGGCAAATGACTATACATGGCCAAAGCTACAAGCTCGTGCGGTGAAGATGGAGTGTGATGTAGAGCTGACCTGGTGCTGCTGACACTGTCTGCGTGTCACCTCCTTCTCCTGTGCTCTGGGGGACACCTCCAGATGGGACCCTCAGTGTGCTGTGAGCTCTGGGAAGTACCCGTTGTGTGGAGAGCCTAGCCAGGTCCAAGGTCCATGGGCACAGTCACCGGGAGGGCCAGGCTGTCAGCCTCAGAAGGGCAGAGCTGCCGTCCACCGTGGATCCATCCACTTCTGCTCCCTTTGAATCAGCCCCGAGCAGGTTATTTAGGATGAATTCTTGACCTAGACAACATGGATGACCGATTCTAATTAACACTGGAGAATACGTTGACAGCAACAAGTTGATTAGTGTTGATTGAAGAAATGCAGATGATAAACCAGCGGTGTCTCTGCAAGGAACTGACCATTGCCTGGAGGATTTTATCTTTTCAGTAGAAAAAATTTTATAATATCAATGACATTTACAGAAGGGTTGTTAGTCAAGGCTTTATAAAAAGTGAGTTGAGGGCTGGATTATTTTTGCGTGAACATTCTATTGCTTTTCATCATGAAACATCCACACTTGTGGAGAAAATGCTGAGGGCTCAGGGAGGCTCCAGACGCTGTCAGGCCCCAGTGCAAGTCCGACCCCGAGAGCAGGCAGAGGGAGAGCTGATGGTGACGTTCCCGAGTCGCTCTGCCGTGGGAGGAGGGTCCAGCACGTCGTCCCTCCAAAGTTTCACTCCAGGGACGTCCACGTCATCCAGTAGTGGGCCTCCCCAGTGTCCCTGCTGTTCCAATTCCAGGCTGCAGAGGCTCTCAGGTGTGTGTTCCCAGCACTAGCCAGGTGATAAGATTCGCGGAGCAGCAGCTGGGCCTGACCCATGGGGCGCCCTCTATGTGGAGGTGACAACTTCCTTAGGACCAATGCACTGTGCTGTTTTTTTGTCAGAAAATGTGGTTGTGGTTGTTATTGTGGCGGATGTAAAGGATCAAACGTACATGATGCGAACAGTTTAGCCCCGTCTCTGCTGTCCTTCACCACGAGTCGTCAGGGGACAAGCCTGACTGGCCTCCCTAGGCGTAGAAAGAGCCTCAGCTGAGTGTCCACTTCCCTTCTCCTCATTCTACCTTCCACAGAACAGCAGGAGAAACACGTCACACAAGTTCCCCACCGTCCATAACAAGGACCGCCTCCCTCCAGGTTCCACTAAGAAGGTTCTGGCACCATCTGAGCACCCGTCACGATGGCCGTCGTCACCCACATTTCTGCATCTGCTCAGGACGGCTGTGGTTTCCTCCACGAAGCCTGAGGCTGCTCCCCGGCTCCCTCTTCCTCTCTGAGCTCCCCTCCGGATCCTCCTCTAAAGACCCGTCCACAGCATGGAGGCTTCTTCTAACACGCATCTCAGCACCGTTCCAGCATCTTTGCCCTACCCGATTCCTAAGCAGTGTTTCATTTTTACGTATCTCTTACAGCAGCACCCCGTTTCTCTTTACCGAATTATAGTCCATGTGAGCTGCTATAAAAAAGTAACAGAGATGAAGCGGCTGAGAGGGACATCTGGAATTAACTTCACACAGTCCTGGGGGAGACGAATCCATGGTAAAGACAACCACAGACTTGGCATCTTGAAGTCTCGCTTCCTGGTTCACATGCGGCCTTCTGTGCCCTCACCGGGGGAAGTGCTCCCAGACATTTAAGACAACGGATTATTGAATGATTAACTGTTTCTAGTTGAAGTTTTGTTCTTTCTAGGGCTGGGCCCTCTGGACATCTATCACAAGGGCAGACAAATTATGATCTCATATTTTTCTGGGGCACCTGTGTATCCAGCCCTCGGGGTGCAGCATCTATGATGTCACATAGTTGATATATTGAAGAGAATTTAATGATTAGCACTTATTGCAGCTTGCTTGTCACTGTGGCTGCGTGTCATAAGAAGAATAACATTTTATCAGGTCTCTCCTTCTACAGGCTGACCATTGGCTTTCCTCGTAGAGCCCAGACACAAGGGACACTCCAACACCCCTCAGCAAGTGCGCAGACTCACACGGCACAGACGCACTCATCGGAAGGAGACTCAGCACTGACCCGTGTGAGCCCGCATCACACCATACGCTGCATTTCCAATTATGATGCTAAGGATGTAGCATGGACATCATGTATGTGTGTGCGGTTCCAACTGTACACGTCATCCTGGCGTGGCTGTGGCTGACAGAGCTATACCACAGCAAGACGACTACCGTCCAAGTGCAGTTATCAGTGGACAGAGAAAGTTAGAGGCACAGAGAGTGACTCTCAGGTGGGACAGACGCCTGCAATACACCTGTGACCCTGGTTCTCGCACTTGCTCTCCGTTAGCACTAGAAGGCAGCAAATCCCACACGCGCTCATGTAGGACGGAGACCTGCACCTCACTGGGCACATCCGCTCTGTCCTGGAGGTGGCCCAGGGGAGCAGTGGGGTGCAGTGGGCAGTGTGCAGGCCACACACATGAGTTCACTCTTATACATGTGAGCTCTCGACACCAGCAAGATCTGTGGTCCTGTTTGGCCTTGTTCACCTGTCATGCAGGTAAATGATATCACATCACATGACTTACGTGCATGAGTAAAACGCAATAAGATGATGGTGATAAGTGTTTAAGTAACACATGTCACAATAAAAGGCATATTTTACAAAATGTCCTCATTGCAACCACGGGCCCAAACACAAGCACACCTGACCTGGGTTCTGCCCTCTCTGTGGGTCCCCAAACCCAGAGCTCTTTATACAGTCAGAGCACATGCAAATAGGGCCCCTCTGCCGATAAAAGCCAGCCCAGCCCCGAGCCTGCAGCTCTGGGACAGGAGCCCAGCCCCGCAATTCCCAGGTGTCCCCATTCCGGGATCAGGTCTGAACACGCACGCCGCACCATGGCGTTTGGGCTCAGCTGGGCTTTCCTCATCGCTGTTTTACGAGGTGACTGATGGGGAACAAGGGACACTGAGTACGTGAGTGGCAATGAGTGAGGAACAGGGACGTGAGACAGTTTCCTGACCCTGACATGTCTCTGTTCGCAGGTGTCCAGTGTGAGGTGCAGCTGGTGGAGTCTGGGGGAGACGTGGTGCAGCCCGGGGGGTCTCTGCGACTCTCCTGTGCAGCCTCTGGATTCACCTTCAGTAGCTACTGGATGAGCTGGGTCCGCCAGGTTCCGGGGAAGGAGCTGGAATGGGTCTCATATATTACTGATGGTGGCAGCAGCACATACTACGCTGCCTCCGTGAAGGGCCGATTCACCATCTCCAGAGACAACGCCAAGAACACGCTGTATCTGCAAATGAGCAGCCTGAAGGCTGAGGACACGGCCCTGTATTACTGTGCGAGAGACACAGTGAGGGGACTTCAGTGTGAGCCCAGTCACAAACCTCCCTGAGGGAGACAGGAGGGGAGCTCAGGACACCAGGGGGCGCTCAGGGCACACACAGCACAGCACACACAGACCAGCCCAGCAGCAGGTGCAGAGGGAGCTGGGGAAGGGGCTTCCTGTTGGGAGCAGCAATTTCTCTCAAATCTCTCAGCTTCCTCCCAGCAGAATTACTGCTTCTTTGTGGCACTAATTTTCCACATTCTCACACAGATGAGAAATGATGAAGTAACCTGTCTGCAGACGGCATATCAGCAGTGCCTGGGGACCTTTCCTGCAGCAGCTTTCAATGTGTTTTTTCTGATATCTTGACAGAGAGACCCCCTGAGGGCTTTGTGTGCCTGAGGCTGGTTCTCTTTTCCCACAGAGAGACACAGCAGAGTGCAGGGACCTGTGTGCTGAGCTCAGGCTCTGCCCCCGACAGACACACGCTGTCCCCACATGGGTCTCCCTTCAGACAGGACACGAGGCCACAGGGGTCGGATGAGCCCCCAGGACTCTATCCAATGCCATTTCTGTCTTGCGTACAACGCAATACGCTCCAGGTCTTCACTTACTGGTGTGGATTTTGAAACCCTCCCAACATGACCAGGTTCATCTACTGTCCTAATTTCACTAAGTCTGAGCTCCATGAAGCTGGATCCCAGTTCAATCTCACAGCCTCCACCCAGACCAGTCACAGAAGAGGGGTTATGTGTACATGGCATTCACCTGTCCCTAGTTCATCTGCTATCGTTAATGTAACAGTTCTGTCCATTTGTTGAACCCCAGGCAGCTTATACTCAGGGAGTCTAAAGGTGACTTGCTTACCCTACGTGTCATGCACACTTATGATTCAAGGTCACACAGGCACTATTAAAGGATAGGTCTGTATCCGGTGGGGGCACAGCTGGCTGTTGACCATTGGACACCACTAAGAACTCAGAAACCTTATGAGAGAGGACATTGTGATGGACGCACCTGTACAGAGCACTGCGTTGGACACCTCATCGGTGACTATGGTGAGACAGGGTCAGGGAACTCGTTGGATGTGCCGGTCAGTTCTCATGTTTCTTCTTTTCCCAACGTTCCTGTCCTAGTGGGGTGGGACCACCGCACCATGCCCTCACTTAGCCTTTTCTTACTCCTAAAAGCCCAGTTTAAATACCATCGTTCAGAATGCAAACTCCAACATGCGAAGTTTGAGGGTCACAATTCAGTCCATAAAATTACACCTGTGGACTCCAAAATCCACGGCTCTCCCTCATGTAAAATGAACTCTAATCCAACATCCCCAAATGTCTTACTCGTTACAGCATCAACTTAGAGTCTAATGTGCAAATTCTCATCTAAACATCATCTCATCAGATCCTGGTGGATCTTGTATGATTCATCCTGAAGCGAATGTCCTCTCAAAGTATGGCCTTCAAAATGTGACGATGGGGCAGCCAGAGGGTAGACATTCCCATCCCGAAAGGGATTAAGAGGAAAAAAAGAGAAATGGTGGGGTCAATGCTGGTCCACAACCCAGCAAGGCAATCCTTCCAGGCCTAAAGGTTGGAGATGGTCCGCTCCAGCTGGATGCCCCCACTCTGTACCCTCCGGAAGGTGGTCCCACCTTGCGGACTCACTGAGGTGCTGTCTCACGCTCTGTGCCCCAAAGAGAAGTCTCGCTGCAGCTCTGCTGGGCCGTGGTCACACCCGCAGGCTCCGCTAGGTGGCGGTCACACCTGAGCTTGCTTGGAGGTCATGTCACCTGTTAAATCTAATGCGGTGGCTGAAGACTCTGAAAGGAAGGAGTCCTCCCTGATGGTCTCGAGTCTCCTCCAAGGCTGTTCTTCCTTTTCTTAAACAGACTGTGTCCTCACAGCCAAAGTGGCTTATGATCCTTGTCTGTACAATGTAAGAGCTCTGACCACCTTCCTCCATTCTGCCCCATGACTTTGTCTCATTTATTTCAAAATAACAGTGTTTGTGCTGGAATATCCACAGTTCTAATCCTGGCTGGTGCAGAGATGGCTGATGAAACCTGCTGGTCATGCCCATAAAATATTCTATGAAATTGTTTTTCAGCAACTCCTGTCTTGCCTGCTTCACAAGAAACTCCACACTTCTGGCTGCAGGATGGGCTGGTCACTTTGCAAATCTCCAAGCTCTGATTAGCACTTGATGTTCACTGCCTTCTACGATACATCAGTTTTCACTCAGCTTTTAGTAGAAGCAGCAGGAAGAACCAACCACTCCTGCCCTTTGCTTAGAAATCCCCGCAGCAAAATACACACGTTCACTGCTCACAGCTCTACCTTCCCCCAAACCCAAACCCACCAGCCAAGCTCTTTGACTCTTCACGACAAGGTCACATTTCCTGCAGAACCCGGGCCATGTTTCTCATTTCCATGAACACCTCACCAGAACGACTCCCAATATCGACACCCCAACCACCGCTGTCCTCGTGACTGTGTTCGCTTCTCCCAGGGTGCGAGAGCTTCCTCCACGGCTCTCCCGTCCTCTCTCTGAGCTCTCCACACAATCACCTGTAACACCCCTCACAGCAAGCTCAGAATTTTCTAGCAGGCACTTTAAAGTCTCCCACCTCCTACCCATCACCTGCTTCCACATCCATGCACACCTTCTTTGGTGGTTATTCCAAAATCACACCACTTCTCAGTACCACATTATGTCTCATGTGCTCAACCTGCCATCACAAACACCAATGACTGGGCAGCTTAAACGGCAGAAATATATTGTGTCACATGATAGGGTCAGGAATTCCAGGTGCGGAGTCCAGATGCATCTATACTTGGTGAGAATTCTTCCCAATGGACAGACAGCTGACGTCTAGGTGCAATCTCACGTGCTGGAGAAAGTGAGAGATGTGTCTCTTTTCCCCATCTTCTCATAAACCCACAAGGTCCAGTGGATGAGGACTTGCCCCGGCCGGCGGGACAAAACAACACGGGACGAGGAGGAACCTATGGAGGATGAAGGCGAGACAGGAGACACAAAGAGACGGAGGCAAGACAGTATTCTGATCAAGCCTCAAACTTTATTTTTCGGCGGGGATATTTATACAGGACAAACAAAGGGAGGCGGGGCTAGCTGGCAGAAGACAAGCGCATTGGCTCTTGGATGGTCCGAGTAGGCGGTGCCACACGCCCACTGGGTCTAAGGAGATGGGGTGAGGGTTATTGACAGCCTAAGGGGTGTGTGCTTAGGGGGAGGAAGTGATGAAAGTTAAAGGAAGTAGGAAGTAGGAAGTAGGAAGTAGGAAAGTAGGAAGTAGGAAGTAGGTCTCCGCAATGTCTGAGGCAGGCAAAACACCCAGTCCTGCAACCAAGACTCCGCGGCCCGAAGACCCGCGGCTCCCCACAAGGATTCACCCTACAGTCTCATTTAACCCTGACACTTCCTAAGAACCCTTCTGCCATACAGTCCATGGTGAGTGAGGGTTCACCACAGGAATGGTGGGTGTACAGTTCACACATATCGAGATCCCAAGGTTAACTGTGAGCAGGTTCACTGAATAGAAGGATGTTCATCACGTTCCTGGTTATGTCGGCTCAGGCACAGGTTCCTGACAGCAGCACTTACGAGACGTCCTCATGCAGAGACCAGTGCCTCCCAGACGTGATCGTGGACCTCGTGCCCCAGCGCATCCTGGAAGCCAGGACTCCTGCATCTCCTCCCGCCTGCTCCCAGCTCCCCCTGGGACAGAGCGCTCTCATGGGTTGGCTTGCATTTCAGGACTCACAGTTCCTGATCCTGCTGTGAGGTGACACGTGCTCCTTTTGAGTCCAGCCAAGGAGACCGATGCCCTTTCAAAATGGGACCTCACCTGAGGTCCAACAGGTCCCTTGCCTGTTGTGCTCTCCATATTGCAGCTTCCTGGGAGAGACGTGACTTTATTCAGTGATTTCCTGTCTAGTGATGTCTGTGCAGGTGCCACTTACACATAGTAAGATTAGATCCCTACATCTAATAACAGGTCAAAAGTCACCTCTGAGCACGCATCTGGTGTATGCATCTAATACGCTGAATAATGGAAGTAGAGTGTGCATTGACCACATGGTGTGTATCCGCAGAGTTTCTCAGAAGTGTCCTTCATTAGAGGAACCTAAAGAACATAAATGATCCAGCAAGTCCCAAAGAGATTCTGGACTCAGGAGAGTGCTGCCTGTGTCATGCATCTGTCATCCCCAGGTAAAGGGCTCTCCGGGGTCACGTAAAGCCCTTGCTTGGGGACTCCCTGTAGAGTAATTGGGGCTGAGTGAGGCCAATTCTCTATATCAAGAGGTAAAGCCAAAAGCATAGAGTGTCCCGGAGGGAGCATCCTGAATCAAGGCACGGACATTTAATACCGTCCTAGAAACACTGTGAGGTCATGCCCTCTGAGCCCAGACAGGACCCTCCCCTGCAGCATGGGGCTGTGGACGCTCACTGCTCTCTCCCCACACAGGGCTCAGGTCTCTTGGGAAGCAACTGTGGTCAAGGTGAAGATGAGAATGTGGAGCCTTCTTCTGTGCCTGGTGACAGCCCCCAAAGTAAGTGTCTCAAATGTCAGACAAGAGACTATGGGATTCCTGTGACAGTATGTGACTGACAGGACTGATTCTCCTTGTCCCCACGTGTCCTGTCCAAGATGCATCTTCAAGAGTCGGGCCCAGGACAGGTGAAGCCCTCGCAGACCCACTCACTCACCTGTGCTGTGTCTGGATTCTCTAACGCAGTCTGTGGACATTGCTAGAGCTGGGTCTACCAGACCCCATGGAAGGGGCCGGAAGGGGTTGGGGACATGCGTTGCCGTGGGAACACTTACGACAGCCTGACCCTTACGAGACACATCTCCATCTCCAGAGACACATCCACACACCAGTTCTCCCTGCAACTGAACTCCATGACCACTGAGGACACACTGGTGTGAGACTGTGCAAGAAGCAGTGAGGGGACATCAGTGGGGGGCCAGACACAACGCTCCCTGAGGGAGTCAGGAGGGCTGGGCTGCAGGGCACACTCAGGACAGGAGCTCTGAGGAAGTGCGAGGAGTGAACAGACTAATGAGGAGAGAGGTCAGCCTGCAATGCGCACAGAGAGAGCAGCTGGAGAGTGAGGGGTGCCCTGTCCATGTCTGCAGTTTCCTCTGTTCCCTAACATCGCTCCCCCTGAAGACGCCCTCCTCTGCGCCTGTTCTAACCTACTGGGAGAAATAATTTCCTCACAATGTTCTCAGCTGCCTCAGGGACAATTCTTGTTTCTCCTCGTGGCTCTAGTTTGAAATAGTCTTAGTAGAGACAATAAATAAAGAAGTGAACGTTCTTTCGCAGATGACACATGACTGGTGATTAGGGACCTTCTTTCATCACCTTCTGTGTGTCCTGTTTTATTTCCCGACAGAGATCAGCGGAGGGCTTTGTCCTCACTGTGGCTGGGAAACATTCCCCACAGAGAGACACAGCACAGTCCAGGCTCCTGTGTGCTGAGCTCAGGTTCTCTGCCCCCCACAGGTACATGCTGTCCCCACATGGGCCCATCACTCAGAAAGGATTCCCCAAGCGGGTAGGAACACAGGGCACCCATCATTCCACAGTCCTGAAGCAGGATCTCTAGTGGCATGAGCCCAGTTTATAAACAGAGTGAAAAGACGCTTTCTTGTTCAGAATCAGGATGGAGATGCCGGAGTCGTTGTCCAGCCATTGAGTGAGGAGACACAGAACAGGAATCGTGCATTACTCAGAAGTGCACGCTGAGCCCTCGCTGTTACTTCATTCTTAATTTTTGACATGGGTCCCCTCCTATGATTCTGCACTGGGCCCTGGCATTGCACAGTTGCTCTGCTGTTGTGTCTTCAGACCCCATCACAGTCTTTGCTGTAAATGTTCCCCACATCCGGGAATGCTCCCATTTGGAAGGTAGCTGCAGGCGGTGTGACCAGAGTGGTGAGCGTTCATATGAGTGACCCCATGTGTTTGGACTTCTCTCTGGTTCCTGGTCTGTAGAGAAAGGAGCACTGTGAGCTTCCCACAGATGTGGCCTCCTCTTTACCCTGAAGAGCGTTTCTCTGTCCAGGCCTCATGGGGTGGCCCAGCACCACAATCCAACCAAACAAGGGTTGATCGCTCTACCCTGTGGGCCATTCACCTGTTTAGGTTTACATAGAGAAGTGAGCCTCTCTAGTGCACCCACATTGTGTCTTTCATAAAGACAGATGGATCCTCTTTATCTAACAGAACAGAATCGTGTAGAGGAAAGAAATATTCACACCCCAGACCAGTAGTCTATCGGAATCCCCATTCAGCACTGAGGGAACAGCCCCCTGTCCCCACCTCAAAGCTTCAGCCTGAGCTGAAACGCAGTGGGGGAGATGAACCCAGAGTTAGGGAGGAAGCGGGTTCTCACACATGATGTGGTCAAGGTCAATCGAGGAGGTCCTGAGGGACGACTGTGTGTCCCAGGTCTGTCCCCATGGTTCACAGTGGAGGACGAAGGACACAAGTCTTTTCCCGTATGAAATGGGGACAGACTATGACAAGGTGCTGCTGTAGAGAAAGCATAAGGTCATCCTCTGAATTGTGTGTTTATGTATTTCATTAGCTTCTCGACATTACGATGTTTTAACATCTTTATAACCCTTTCTGGATGTGGACAGACTTCTGCTCACGGGAACCCAATCCTTAGAGTCAGCACAGGGCCTGGCTTGGCACATGCCTTTCACATGCAAAGAAGCCCACCAGGGGACACCAGCTCTGTCTGCCCACACACCCCAGGATGCAATATCCTCTGCCTTCAGTATTCCTGGCCCGGGTGCCAGGCAACTGGAGAAGCCCCTCCAGCTTCAAGGCCAATAAAATAATCAGCCCTAAGCTGATTGCCCACCCTGCTCTTCCCTCCCCAAGAAAAACCCAGTAAATCCCAGGTCCTAAGGTCCCCTCTGACCCACTGTCTGCTGCTTCCTGAACACACTGGTGTGTTCCATGAGACCCTGGCGCCATCATAACCACCCATCTCTAGGACCTGCGAGTGTGATAAACTCTATTTCCCCCGATCCCTTTCTATGCCAACTCCTGTAGCCATACCTGTCATCTTGAAGAGGAAAAGTAGAGGAATTTTCAACTAAAGGCCAACAGCTCTGTGTTCTGCTTCTGTAAATATGCTCGCAGGTGCACGAGCTCACTGCAGAGCTCACTTGCACTTTGCCCTACTTGCTCTTTGCTGGGCAAATGGAACTGTTTGTCCCCCAGCAGCTCCCGCTTCCTGTAACAATTTGTAACCATCGGTAGCCCTTAGCAGCTCCCGCCCTTCTACCAATGTTACTACTTGCAACCATAACAATTCCAGCTGCTTTAAAACCGTCTGAGCTCAATTCAAGCAATCAGCTCATGTAAAAGGCTTGTATAGAAGGAATGTTGCAAGTCAGGAACTTGGCGTGGAGCTCAGGTTGGTACCTTCAGGCACATTAGGAGAGGCAGATGGGACTTTCCCCTTCCTCACTGCACTGCACAGCCCTGTCGTGCTCAGTGTGGACACATTGGGAAGGCGAACGACTATCCATAGCCAAGTGTATAAGGTCTCTGGTAAAAGTTAGATGCTATAGAGAACACACCTGGTGCAGCTCCAACTATTCCTGAGTCATGGCCTTCAGGTGGGCATTAGAGGGGACCTGCAGATCGGACCCTCGGATGTGCTTTATGATCCGGGTGCCATCAATTGTGGAAACAGACTGGGCAGGACAAAGTTTTTGGGAAATTCGTAGGGACGGCCATACTGGAAGTGTCCGCAAAACCTGAAGCCACTGTCCACCATGGAAGTCCATGCCATTCGGGTGTGTTTGGGTCAGCCCAGATCAGGTTATTTATGATAAATTTTGACTTAGAATACATGGGTTACAGATTTTAGCAAACATGGAGAATACCTGAGAGCAACAACTGGATTAGTGGGGACTGAAAAAAACGGAGAGATGAGACCAGCCATGTTTTCACAAGGAACTGACCGTTTCATGCAGCATTCTATGTTTTCAGAAGAAGCAGGTTCATTTTATCAAGGACATTTACAGAAGGGGTGTGGTCAAGGCCTTATGAGAAGCAGCTTCGGCGACAGATGACTTTCGTTGGAACATTCACTCGTATTTTGTTATGAAACCTCCACCCTTGTAGAGAAAATGCTGAGGGCTCAGGGAGGCTGCAGACGCTGTCAGGCCCCAGAGCAAGTCCGACCCCGAGAGCAGGCAGAGGGAGAGCTGGCGGGTGATGTTCCTAAGTCGCCCTGCAGTGGGCGGAGGGTGCAGCACGTCGTCCCTCCAAATTGTCACTCCTAGGGTGTTCATGTCACCAAGCAATGGGCCTCCCCACTGTCCCTTCTGTCCCAGTCCCAGACTGAAGTGGCTCAAAGGTGTGTGGTCCCAGCACTAGCCAGATTATCGGATTCCAGGAGCAGTAGCTGGGCCTGTCCCACGGGGTACCCTCTACGTGGAGGTGACAACTTCCTTAGGACCAATGCACTGTGCTGTATTTTTTGTCAGGAAATGTGGTTGTGGTTGTTATCGTGGAGGATGTAAAAGGTCAAACGTACATGATGCGAACAGTTTAGCCCCGTCTCTGCTGTCCTTCACCACGAGTCGTCAGGGGACAAGCCTGACTGGCCTCTCTTGGCGTGGAAAGAGCCTCAGCTGAGTGTCCAATTCCCTTCTCCTCATTCCACCTTCCAAAGAACACTGGGAGAAACATATCACACAAGTTCCCCACCATCCATAACAAGGACCGCCACCCTCCAGGTGCCAATAAGTTTCCGGCACCATCTGAGCATCCGTCGCGATGGCCGTCGTCACCCACATTTCTGCATCTGCTCAGGACAACTGAGGTTTCCCTCACGAAGACTGAGGCTGCTCCCCAGCTCCCGTCTTCCTCTCTGAGCTCCCCCCAGATCCTCCTCTAAAGACCCGTCCACAGCATGGAGGCTTCTTCTAACACGCATCTCAACACCCTTCCAGCATCTTTTCTCAGCCTGGCTCCAACGCAGCATCCAGTTTTTATGTATCTGTTACAGTAGCACCCCCATCTCCCTTTACCGATTTCATGGCCCATGCGAGTTGCTATTAAAGAATAACATGAGATGAAGTGGCTTATAGGACAACTGGAAGTTGCTTCACACAGTCCAGTGGTGAGAAGACCATGATAAAGACACCAACAGACTCGGCATCTTGAGGTCTCGCTTCCTGGTTCACACACCGTCTTCCTGTCTCTGTGCCCTCACTGGGGGAAGGGTGACGCAGCCCCTGGGTCTCTATTCTTTGGACACTAATCCTGTTCATGAGGGCTCCACCTTCATTACCTCATCACCACCCAAATTCGCCACTTCCACACACCATCATGCGGGGGATTATGTTTATCATATACATTGGCTGGGTGGTACTCAAACTTTCATTTATTTGTAGTGATGCAACAATTGTTTATTTATATTCAAAAATTAATAAACAAAAGGAAAATCAGAGTACATCTGAAAATTAACTGAAAAATTAGCTTTCTTGAAAACATTAACAACTGTAAAATATAAAACTTTACCTTTTATAAGAACAATGCAATTTTTGTGACCATGGTCTTGCTGCTGAGTGATTAGCTAAAACTTTAACAACAAGTCCCATGAAAGAACATACTGATCAATCAGAATTTGTGAAAAAAGAAATCTTTTATCCACTAGAAATACCATCCAGAAAAAGAAAGGATGAGCGGACACTGGGAAAGTGCAGTTTCAGCTCAAATATCTGGTATAATGTTGATGCTGGATTATATAAAAACCTTACACATTATGTAAGATCCCAGACGCTCAGACCACAAAGCACACCCCGGAGTGCGGGGAAGCTGGGGAGGAATGGAAGTCCTGTCAGGGTCACAGAGTCCTGTCCCAGGAGCACAGCTGCTCAGGCACCTCACTATTTGTCTAACTGTGGGCCCCTTATTAACGAGTTAGTTAATAAAGGTTAAAAATTGCTCTATTTGCAAGATGATGAATTTATTCACTGCATACTCACATTTTTGCTTTGACCTTTCTTCATGCCAAAGTTCAGTTATTTTGATGGAATTTATTTGGGTTTTCCACAATATGCTTTGGGAGGTAGAATATTTGCACAAAGAATATTTTCTGGTAGATACACTTATAAAAATGTCATAAGGTAAGAAAATAGGTCACAAACTAAGAAAAGAAGATAATGGGAAGAAATACCCTTTATTTTTACTATTTTAGACCAAGGTCGGCATTATTTGTATATGACATATGATTATAAACATTTGGCAATTGCGGATATATATATAGGAGTGTTAGGTATCAGAAAGTACCTGGGCGATTGCTAAAGCCTTGTAAATTTATTCGAAAAGTGCATGAGAATTAAAAACTGGAACCTACTCATCTAGCCCATTTTTTCTTGTTATGTTCTGAAAAGTCAGGGTGTCCTCTGAGCTGAATGTAATGTCTCTCATAAAGCATGTGATCCCATATGCTTGACGTATGAGTGAGTGAGTTTGAGTAGAGATGTTCATTGGGTTCCCAGAGGGTTCAGGGAAGCCTGACCCAGTCCCTCCCCACTTATGAGGAGCAGGCTGCCCACATGCAAATTCCTCCTCCAGCCCCAGGGTAAAACCTGTCTGGGCTGTGGACGCTCACAGCTCTCTCCTCACACAGGGCTCAGGTCTCTGGGGAAGCAGCACTGTGGTCAAGGTGAAGATGAGACTGTGGGGTCTTCTCCTGTGCCTGGTGACAGCCCCCCAAGGTGAGTGTCTCAGATGTCAGACAGGGGTCTGTGGGATGGTTGTGACAGCATGTGATTGACAGGACTGATGCTCCTTGTCCCCAGGTGTCCTGTCCCAGGTGCAGCTGCAGGAGACGGGCCCAGGACTGGTGAAGCCCTCGCAGACCCTCTCGCTCACCTGCACCGTCTCTGGGTTCTCTTTAACCAGCTATGGTGTGCAGTGGACCCGCCAGGCTCCAGGAAAGGGGCTGGAGTGGGTCGGTGGTATATGGAGTGATGGAAGCACAAGCTACAACCCAGCTCTTAAGTCTCGACTCAGTATCACCAGGGACACCTCCAAGAGCCAGGTTTTCTTGAAACTGAACTCTGTGACCAGCGAGGATACGGCCGTGTATTACTGTGCGAGATACACAGTGAGGGGACCTCAGTGTGAGCCCAGACACAAACCTCCCAGTGAGACTGGAGGGGGAGCTTCAGAGGCCGATCTGTTCACTAGAGGGCGCTGAGGTCACACAAAGTATAGCATACAGACCAGCAGCAGGTGCACAGGGAGGTGGGAAGGGGCATCCTGTTGGGAGCAGGGATTTCCTCTCAAAGTTCTCAGCTGCCCACAGGGACAACCCTTTTTCAACGTGGCTCTAACTTCTATTCTTACTGCAGACTGAAATGAAAACGCACCTTGTCTGTCTGTAGACGACATATCACTGGTGGCTGGGGAACTTCCTTCGCCAGTTTTCTATGTGTGTGTTTTCATGTCTCAGCAGAGGGACCATCCTGAGGGCTGTCTTCTTCCCTGTGGCTGGAAAATACCTGCACAAAGAGAGACCTGGCACAGTGCAGACGCCTGTGTGCTGAGCTCAGGCTCTCTGCCCCCCAGGCACATGCTGTCCCCACATGAGCCCTCCCTTCAGACAGGACACATGGCCACAGGGGTAGGAACAGCCCCCAGGACTCTACCCAATACCATTTCCGGCCTTCCTACAACACAGTACCCTCTAGGTCTTCTGTTACTTGGGTGGATTTTGAAACCCACCCAACACGACCAGTTGTCATCTACTACCCTAACTTCACTAAGTCTGTCCTACACCGTGAGCACCATGAAGCTGGATCCCAGCTCAATCTCCCAGCCTCCACCCAGGCCAGTCACAGAAGAGGGATGATGTGCATATATGGCATTCGTGTGTCCCCACTTCATCTCCTATCATCCCTCTAACACTTCTTTACGTTTGTGGAACCCCACGCAGATTATCCTCAGGGGGTCTAATGTGACTTGCTTAGCCTACATGTCATGCACACATGTGATTCAAGGTCACACAGGCACTATTGAAGGACCAGTCTGGGTCAGGTGGCGGCACAGCTGGTTGGTGATCCATGGGCACCACTAAGAATTCTGAAACCTTATGAAAGAAACTATCTTGATGGATCAATGTATACAGAGCACCAAGCTCAACACCTCTTGGGAGGTCGTGGTGAGCCAGGGGTCAAGGAACACGTTGGATGTGCCGGTCACGTCCCATGTCTCCTTCTTTATACAATTCCAGTTCTAGTGGGGTGGGACCACCACACCATGACCTCATTTAGCCTTTCAAGCCTCCTCAATGCCCTACTTTAAACACCAGCATGGAGAAATCAGATTACAGGGTAAGAATTTTGAATAACCAAACTCAATTCATAGGATTCCACCAATGGAACTTAAAATTCATCTTTCTTTATGTAAAATACATTAACTCTAACCCAACTGTCTCAAATGTCATACTCGTTACAGGACCAACTCTGTAACAAGTTGGTCCTGTAACAACTCTAAAGTCTAAGGTCCAAATCTCAATGAAATATCATCTTATCAGATATTGGTGAAACTTGGCATATGATTCAATCTGAGACTACAATCCTCTCCAGCTGAGGGTCTATAAAACCTGATGACTTTATGTGCTTCCAAAATATGATAGAAGGGCTGGCATAGGGTGGAAACCCCCACTCTATGATGATTAAAGAGGAGAGAGGGAAGGAGGGAAGGGCGCCAAGCTGGTCCAAATGCTGGCTAGGCAAGCCCCATGGGATGGTAGGTTGGAGACAGTCCTCTTGGCTGGATGCCTGCAATCTTTACTTGGTGGGTGGGGGTCACACCTCATGGACACACTGAGGTGCTGTCTTACCATCTGGACTCTCTGTGACTCTGCTGGGTGGCAGTCATACCCCTGTCACTGCCAAGTGGTGGACAATCCAAAGGCTTTGATTGGAGGCGTGTCACCTGTTACACTGAGGTGATGGCCCAGGTCTGGAAATCAAGGAGTCATCCCTAATCCTCTCTGAGTCTCCTCCAAGGCCATTTGTCCCCTTTCTTAAAAATACTGCATCTTCACCGCCAGTGTGGGTTATGATCCTGTTTTGTGAAATCCGTGAATTCTGACATCTCCCTTCATCCCACCTTCTTCTCCCCTTCATTTCAAAGAGGCATCGCTTCTGCCGGACTCATCGCACCTCCCTTCCTGGATGACGCTGAGATGGCAGATGAGACCCGCTGGTCAGGCCCCAGATTGATTGATTGGTTGATTGATATTATTTTATTTTTTTACATTTATTTTTTTATTTCCCCTTCCCCCTTCCCTCTGGTAACCACTAGTCCATTGTCCTTGTTCATGTTCTCTGTCTGTTTGTCCTATTCATTTGTTGCTTTTAGGTTTACATCGCACATTAAGTGATATCATGGGATTTTATTTTATAAAATCATTTTTAGCAATGCCTTTAATGCCCTCCTCAGAAGATACTCCACAATTTTGGCTTATGGATGGACTGGCCATTTGTCACAACTCCAAATTCTGCTTCGCACTTGATTCATACAGCTGTCTTTGCTCAATCACTGTCCTATCACATTTTATTAGAAGTAGCAGCATGAACCAAACACTCCTTCCCTTAGCTTAGTAATCCCTGCAGTTAAAAACACACTTTCACTGTTCACAGCTCTACCTTCAGCTTCACCCTAAATCCTGGCCCCCCACTCATTTTGACACTTTCTGACAAGGTCACATGTCCTCCAGAACCGGTGACCTGTTCTCATTTCCATGGACACCTTGTCAGAACGGCTCCCAATGTCCACACTCCAACCACCGTTGTCATCATGACTGTGTTCGCTTCTCCCAGAGTGTGGGAGCTTCCTCCACGGCTCTCCCGTCCTCTCTCTGAGTTCTCCACACAATCACCTCTAACACCCCTCTCAGCAAGCTTGGAATTTTCTGCAAGGCACTTAAAAGTCTCCCACCTCCTACCCATCACCTAGTTCCACGTCCACTTACACCTTCTTGGGTGCTCGTTCCAGCAGCACCCACGTCTCAGAAACACAGTCTGTCTCATGTGCTCAAGGTGCCATCACAACGACCAACGACTGGGCGGCTTAAATGACAGAAATTTACTGTCTCGCATTGTGCGGACAGGAAGTCGAGGTCACTGTGCAAAGACATCGATTCCTGAAGAGAAAGCATTTCTGTGGGGAGACAGCTGACTTCTCACTGCAATCTCATGTGCTGGAGAAAAAGAGCAATATCGCTCTTTCTATTCTTTTTCTTATATAGACAAAGATTTAAACTTAACCTCATTTAACTCTAAAATTTCCTAAGAATTCTTCTCCCATTCAGTACATTGTGTGTTAGGGCTTCAAGAAATGAATGGTGAGACATACATTTTAGACATAGCAAGCTCCCAGGTTTAACTACCTGTGAGCAGGTTCACTGACCAGAAGGATGTTCATCACGTTCCTGGTTATGTCGGCACAGGCACAGGTTCCTGAGAGCAGAGTGTATGAGACGTCCTCACGCAGAGACCAGTACCTCCCAGACGTGATCATGGACCTCGTGTCCCAGCGCATCCTGGAAGCCAGAAATTCTGTCTCCTCCTTCCTGCTCTGCAGCTCCCCCTGGGACAGAGCACTCTCAGGGGTTGGCTTCTGTTTCAGGAGTGACAGTTCCTGATCCTGCTGTGAGGTGACACGTGCTCCTTTTGAGTCCAGCCAAGGAGACCGATGCCCTTGCAAAATGGGACCTCACCTGAGGTCCAACAGGTCCCTTGCCTGTTGTGCTCTCCATATTGCAGCTTCCTGGGAGAGACTTGACTTTGTTCAGTGATTTCCTGTCTAGTGATGTCTGTCCAGGTGCTACTTACAATAGTGAGATTAGATCCCTACATCTAATAACAGGTCAAAGGTCACCTCTGAGCACACATCTGGTGTGTGCATCTAATTCGCTGAATAATGGAAATAGAGTGTGCATTGAGCCACATGATGTGTATCTACAGGGTTTGTCAGAAGTGTCCTTCATTGGAAAAACCTAAAGAACATAACTGCTCCAGCAAGTCCCCAAGAGATTGTGGACTCAGGGGAGTGTGTCATGCATCTGTCAACTCCAGGTAAAGTGATCCCTGGGGGTCACATAAAGTCCTTGCAGAGTAATTGGGGATGAGTGAGGCCAATTCACTATATCAAGAGGTGATGCCAAAAGCATATGGTGTCCCTGAGGGACCATCCTGAAGTCAGGGCACAGACATTTAACACTGTCCTAGAAACACTGTGAGGTCATGCCCTCTGAGCCCAGACAGGACCCTCCTTTGCAGCATGGGGGGCTGGGCTGCAGGGGGCACTCGGACTCCCCCTGCAGGTGTTGTGCACCCAGAGTAGGTGCAGAGGGAGTGGGGGAGGGGATTTCTCTGCGGACCTGGGGCTTCCTCTTTCCACAGATCATCTAAATTTCCAATTAAACAGAGACTGCAGAAGCGAAGATAGATGTTCTATTCTGTCCAGACCATTTCCCAATCTCAAGAAGGCAATGAGAACCACACAATTACAGGCAGGTCTGAAGCTTCTATACATCTGAATTTGTGGAGCTGGAGGCAGGGTGTGTTTTACCAGGTGTGGCATTTCAGAGACATCCTGACGCAGGAATACGAGGTGTGACATCAGGGCCCAGCTGCATCCACTGTCCCCATGTCATTCAAGGAGGATGTACAGTGAGGAGACGTCCTGTAGGACTTGTTTCTCCGAGAAAAAAAGTTCTGTCTGCACAGAGATCAGGCACCTGACAGGGACACATATGCACAACAAGCATTTGTATCTGGGACTTCAAGTGCACATTGCCCACGGTTTCCGTGTCATCAAATTCTCTCAGGTGGAGACAAGATTTCAGCTATGAATACTCTGCCGCATGAATATGCAAATGGGCTGAGGTGCTATAGGTTAAATAGGGACCTGTCTGTGTCCTCACAGCACCCACCAGCACACCTTCCTCCACAGAGGCCCTGACAGCACCACCCTCAGCATGGACTGGAGCTGGAGCGTCCTCCTCCTGGTGGCAGTGGCGACAAGTAAGGGAATCCCCAGCCCTGGGCTGACGAGGGCACCAGGGCCAGTCGGGGCTCTGCACCCACTGCTGTCTCCTCTCCACAGGTGTCCACGCCCAGGTCCAGCTGATGCAGTCTGGAGCCAAGGTGAGGAAGCCTGGGGCCTCCGTGAAGGTCTCCTGCAAGGCTTCCGGATTCACCTTCACCGACTACTATATGAACCGGGTGCGACACGCTCCAGGTCAAGGGCTTGAGTGGATGGGAGACGTTAACCCTAACAGTGGTAGCACAGGCTACACACAGAAGTTCAAGGGCAGAGTCACCATCACCGCAGACAAGTCCTCCAGCACAGCCTACATGGAGCTGAGCAGTCTGAGACCTAAAGACATGGCCACATATTACTGTGCGAAAGACACAGAGTGACGACCCACATCCTGCGAGTGACAGAAACCCTGAGGGAGAGGGCAGCTGTGTGGGGCTCAGGAGGGAGGGGACAGTGTCCGCTGACTTCCTCACACAGAGACAGACACCTGACACTATAAGTGACACTCTAGCAAGCACACCTGGCATTCAGGGAAAGGTGTCACTAGTCCAGGTGTCCTGCAGGAAGATGCAGGGTCAGCGTTTCCTGACAGGTCCCTGTCATTTGTCTTTGCTTCTGCAGAGGGCACATATGCACCTCCCTGGTCTCTGGATGAGGGGAGTTCGTTCAGGCATTGTCTGGGATTTCGTGTTGGTTTTGGATTCAGGGTTTGGACTGCAGATCCCCCAGCCATTCCTCCCACTTTCCCCTGTGTCTGAACAGGGAATTATGTTTCAATATAGATAAGTATAAAGACTGAAGGGTGAACTCCTACTGCCCAGTCTGAGGTCCAGCACTAGGCACATGACCTTCTGGGAGGACGATCCTGACTCCTGGTAGCAAAGTCATGGTGACGGGTGAGTCAGGTTCTCGCACAGTCCCCCTCAGTTTTCTCCTGTTGAAATGAGCTCCTGAAGAGGGTCCTCCCCTCCTACCACAGCCTGCAGTGTCCCTGTCCCTGGGGCAGGACTGGTGTCCTCACACATGGGGAGCAGTGTGGGGAGACACTTGATGAAGTGAGACCCACTTCCAGACTGTATGACTTCCCTGTCCCTGCTGAATCACAGTACCACACACTCGGTGTACAGTCTACACACATTGACTCCTCACAGTCTGGAGTTGAGAGCAGGAAGTCAGTCTCCCTGGACAGACTCAAGGTGTTGGCAGGACCACATGTGCCCAGAGTGTTGAGGGACAGGTGTAGTCTGAACATGAGTGCTCCCCAACATTACATATTGATATCCTAACCCCACAGAGAACCATGTTGGGGGTGGGGTCTCTGGGTGGTGCTGGAAGACAAGGCCAGTGTTCTCATGAAGTGGATTAGCACCTAACTAAATGAGGCCCCAATGACCATGCGTGTCTCTTCCTCCACCTGAGGACACAGCCAGAACAACCAGATATGACCCAGGATGAGGGTTCTCCCCAATGGTGAACATGCTAGCACTTGGATCCAGGAGTCCCACCTACTGAAACATGGGAAGTGAATGGTGGGTAACATTAAATTACTCAGAAGGTTTTATTCTCTTACTGCAGCCTGAGCAAACTCAGACAGCGGTCTGCTTCTGTGTCTTTCCTGGTTCAAGAGCCGCTTTCCATGCATCCAGACTCATGCCCTGTTATCCATCCCCACAGCCTAGAGGAAGTCACCTCACATCACCAGTCACATTGTTTTCTTCCTCTCCTGGAGTCTAATCTCCTCTGCCTCGCTCTGGCGTGAACACTTGTGACTGTGTTAGGAATCTCTCAGATGAAACAGGAAACCATTTACCTCAAGCTGTCTAGTGGTCCTGGAACGTGCCTTTTCCCATGTAACATCAGACTCCAAGCATGATGTGACGCTAACAGCCCTGCAGATATTCACATCCATCCCACAGATCGGTTCCATTTAGCACATCCCAACATCCCCCAATGCTAACTTCTTCAAAGATTAACACGAGCCTAATATCAAATAGGATCACCTCAAAACCTCCCAATATAACCTCTAAATCAGGTATCAGTGAGAATTCGATGGATGCATTCTGCAGTGAAATCCTCTCCAGCTGCAGACCTGTAGTCCTAGAAGACAAGTCACCTCATTCTGAAATACACTGCAGGGCAGGCACATGGTCACGGTCCAGACACCTTCCTCCCTAAGAGAGAAAATGGAAGTTAGAAATCACCAGCCGAAGATGATTCTATGCCCATCTGAGAGAACTCCATTGGGTCTCAAGACCTGGGGATGAGCTGCTATGGCTCAGACCCAACCTCTGACCTGTCACTCTGTCCTCGGATCTACCTTCCTGGGTCTTGTGGAGCCACCTGACGGAAGAGGTATATGTTCGTCACCTGTGTCTTGCCAGGAGATGATTGAGACTCCAAAGCCTCCAATCACTTCATTCTGTCTCTATGACTGATACAACGTTCTTCCAACAACTGCTAAATTTGAAAGGAAGGTCTTATTTATGACAC
This sequence comes from Pteropus medius, assembly GCF_902729225.1. Lineage (NCBI taxonomy): Eukaryota > Metazoa > Chordata > Mammalia > Chiroptera > Pteropodidae > Pteropus > Pteropus medius. The sequence continues at coordinate 99,800 of NW_024350935.1, read as the reverse complement.
TGGCAAAATGGGTCCTGCCATAGGAGAGAGACAGAAGGGTACCTCTGAGAGCAGCAGAGGTAGCTCGGAATTTGTAGTCAAGGGGCAGCGGGCGGGCTCCGTTGACAGAAGTAACTAAGAGGGGACGTGCTTTGCACAGGAGGCTCCATATGCCTATACCTTGAGGGACGCACCACTGAATGCTGGGTAAAGGAAGGGACCAGGCAACTCTCTGTTTCTCAGTGGGAGATTTAAAGACAAAGTCTGCTGAGGACACCAGGGTGCTCAGGGCTTCCGGTGCACAAGGCCTCCAGGGTCGGGGCCTCCAGGGGCTCTACACCTGCAGAGGTTTAGGGTCTCCGAGTGGTCAGGGATTCCAGGGGTTCAGAGCCTCCAGGGAGGTCAGGGCCTGCAGGGGGCACACAAACTCCATGGACTCGTGTCTCAGCCCCAGCAGCGCATGCAGATGGAGGCTCAGGACTGGTTTCCTATTGTGCTCTGCGGCTTCTTCTTCTTGCAACAGTGTCACAGGAACCTTTGCACATTTATCATTCTCAGCTCACCCCTGAGGTTTCTGAATACAAAAGGTGGTATTTTTTCATGACAATGTGGATCACATTCATCAACTCACCAAACGTAGAGGTCACTTTCAGAGGCAGAAATGACTCTGCTAGTTTTCTCCAAATCAGAGTCCTGAGACAACTCAAAACTCACAGCGAGTGTTGATAGCCTCTGAGTTGGAGGCAACAACTTTGTTCCATGCACACCTCAGCCAAGATGCATTTGTCAAGAGAGAGCTGCTGCTGTTAACAGAGTAAGAGGCTTCAGCTGAAAAGATAAGCACTAAACACGATCCTAATAGAAGAGCTGGGTAGAAGAACACTAAAGAAACATGGTGGAGTGAGCCGTCCCCAAATCTCTCCCCTTGAAACAACAAGCTGAACATCTAAAACTGAACAACAGCAATAAAGAAACACCCAAAGTGCACAGCAGCACATCTGAGTGTGGGATCTTTGCATAAGAGCTACCACAGGTCAGAACCCTGAGTGTCGGGCAGTGGTCTGGGAGAAACAAAGAAGCTGCCTCTTGTACTAGAGCTCCCTGCAGGAGGAGAGGGCGGGGAAAAGGTGCGGCGAGTTCTCTGAACAGCCCTGACTGGGAGAGCTGAGAGCTCTACGCAGCCAGCATCAGTGCCCAGACACCGGGGAAGAAAGCAGAGAAGTGGGGACAGCAGAGAAGAGGGGGCAGCAGAGAAATAACCGTTGATTTTTACCAGCTGCGGCTGCAAAATGGAGGCTGAGCCGCAGCCTCCAACCCCCAACCCAGACAGCCCCTGCCCCATACCCTCCGAGACCAATCACCACAGAGCCCCAGGGGAGTCTGAGTAAATGCTCCTGAAACTGTTGCTAACACGGACAGGGACTGAGACTGAGAGCAGTGAGTGTGATTAAACATCTACGAGGAAAAAAAAAGACACCATTAAGTCTTTATATGAAGTAGGCATCCAAGAGATTAGACGCCACCTACTGGAAACCAAAAGAAAAGCGACATCTTTGCAACAGGCTAAAGAGAGACCTTTATATAATAAATCTTCGTTCTGGAAAAAAAGGCAAAAAACATTTCCATTAATGCCCAGGTGGAGAAATGGTCCATTAAACACCATGAATAACCAAGGTGACAAGGCATCTCAGGAACTAAGAGAAAACTCTCCAGAAAATAAGCTTACAGACACAGAAATATGTGACTTAAATGTCAGAGAATTCAGGATGGTACTTCTGAAAACACTCATTGAGATCCAAAACGAATCATATCAACAATTTCAGGAATTGAAAACACAACTAGATGAGCAGAATGAGTTCTTTAGCAAGGAAACTGAAACTCAATCAGGACAGAATAGAGCTTCTGGAGATAACGAGCACACTGCAAGGGTTGAAAAATGAAATAGCAAGCTTTGGAAATAGAGTCGACCAAATGGAGGAAAGGATCAGTGATGGCACAGACAGAAATCTAGAAAGAAATCAGAAAGAAGAAGAGACAAACCAAAGAATGAAAAATAATGAAAGGGAAATACAAGAACTAGCTGATACCATCAGGAGAGGAAACATAAGAATAATGGGCATTATCAAAGGGGAGGGAAAGGAGCAGAGATTATTAGAAAGCATTTTCAGACAAATAGTTCATGAGAAATTCCCAAATCTAAGGAATGAGCTGGAGTTTGGAATTCAAGAAGTCAACAGAAAACCCAATTATCTCACCCAAAAAAGGCCTTCACCAAGACACATTGTATTAAAAGTATTGAAAATCAACAAGAAAGAGAGAATTCTCGGGGCAGCCAAGGAAGATGGTAACCTATAAAGGAAAACCCATTCGATTGTTGTCAGACTTCTCAGCACAAACTTTACAAGCCAGAAAGGAGTGGAATCAAATATTCAAACGATTAAATGAAAGAAACTACTGGCCAAGAGTCATACATCCAGCTAAGCTCTCCTTTAGATATGAGGGAGAAATAAAGACCTTTCCAGACATACAAAAATTAAGGGAATTCTCCACTATGAGCCTGCCATTACAGGAAATACTGAAAGGGGTAAGCTCACCTTAAACATTGACAAAGAAAAAAAAACCATAATTAGGAGTAAAGTGACTAGCAGGGTGATAGAAGCAGAGGAGTGCAACTCCTACTCAGAACAGGGCATTACGAGCTTAAACAATAACAAGAGATTTGCTATAGCAAGAGAGTAACGAACGTTCAGCACACATAGGGACAAACTGAGACAACAATGACTGAAAAGGGGAGGATTCAAAGATCCAGATTCGCAAAGGGGAAATGAGATAAGGCACGTGCGGAAGAAAATGGATGACTGTGTATATATAACTATCTTTCACATATTCGTAATGGTAACCACATGCCAGATTAGGAACTGAGGTATATAACATAAAACAAGAAGGACCAGAGGGAAAACCCACAAAAGCCAACCAAAATAAAATATCAGAAACAGAAGGACAAGGAAGCAATGGAAACACCGAGCTACCAGAAATCAAAAGATAAAATGTCTATACGAAGACCTCATATTTCAATAATCGCCCTAAATATAAATGAACTGAACTCACCAATAAAAAATCACAGAGTTGCAGATTGGATCAAAAAAGAAATTTCAACGATATGCTGCCTCCAGGAGACACATCACAGCTCCAAAGTCAAAGATAGACTCAGAGTGAAAGGATGGAAAATGTTATTTCAAGAAAATGACACTCAGAGAAAAGCGGAGTAGCGGTATTAATATCAGACGAAATAGACTTCAAAATAAAAAAGGTAAAGAAAGATACCAAGGGACACTTTATAATGATCAAGGGAATCATGCACCAAGAAGACATAAGACTAATAAGTGGCTATGCTCCCAATCAGGGAGCCCTGAAATATGTAAAGCAATTGCTAACTAAAGGAATTACTAACTAAATTACTAACTAAAGCTATTACTAACTATGTAAAGCAATTAGAACTAAAGGGAGAAACAGACCAAAACACTATTGTAGTAGGGGACCTAAATACCCCACTGTCAGATATGAACAGATCATCCAAACAGAAAATCAATAAGGAAATAACATTCTTAAATGACACATTAGACCAACTGGACATAACTGACATTTACAGAGCCTTCCATCCCAAAACAGCTGCTTATACATTGTTCTCTAGTGCACATGGAACATTCTCAAGGCTTGACCACATACTGGGACACAGAGATAGCCTCAACAAATGAAAGAGGACTGAAATCGCACCAACCATATTCTCTGATCATATTGCTTTGAAACTAGAGATCAACTGTAAAATGAAAGCGTGAAGAACCAAGAATACATGGAGATTAAACAACATGATTCTGAAAAATAACTGGGTCAGAGAAGAAAAAAAAGAGAGAGCAAGAAGTACATAGAAACAAATGATAATGACAGTACAACATATCAAAACTTTTGGGACACGGCAAAAGCAGTCATAAGAGAAAAGTTCACATCATTACAGGCCTATCTCCAAAAACAAGAATGAGCCCCAATAAACAACTTAACGCTTCATCTTAAAAAACTACAAAACAAAGAACAAATAAAGACTAAAGTCTGCAGAAGGAAAGAAATAATCAAAATTAAAGCAGACATAAATGATATTGAAAACAAAAAAATAGAAAAACTAAATGCAGCAAAGAGGTGGTTCTTTGAAAACGTTATTAAAATTGACAAACTCCTGGCTAGACTCACTAAAGAAAAAAGAGAAAGGAAACAAATAAATAAAATCAGGCATGAAAGAGGGGAAATTACGACAGACACCACAGAAATACAAAGGATCATACAAAAAGAATACTATGAAAAAGTATATGACACCAAACTTAATAACATAGAAGAAATGAACCACTACTTAGAAAAATACAACCTTCGTAGACTGAATCAAGAAGAACTGGAAAATCTAAATAGACCAATCAGCAGTATGGAAATTGAAACAATCATCAAAAACCTACCAAAAAGTAAAAGTCCAAGGCCAGATGGCTTCACCAGTGAATTCTACCACACATTCAAAGAAGATTTAATACCTATTCTCTTCAAACGCTTCCAAAAAATAGAAGAGGAGGCAATACTTCCCCAGTCATTTTATGAGGCCAATATTACCCTGATACCAAAACCTGGTAAAGATAACACAAAAAAAGAAAACTACAGACCAATATCTCTCATGAATCCAGATGCAAAAATCTTAAATAAGATATTAGCGAACCGAATACAGCAACATATTACAAAGATTATACACCACGATCAAGTGGGCTTCATCCCAGAGGTACAGGGATGGTTCAGCATATGCAAATTGATTAACGTGATATACCACATAAACAAAATAAAAAATAAGAATCATATGATCATATCGATAGATGCCTAAAAAGCCTCGGACAAGATACAGCGTCCATTTATGATCAATACACTTAACAAAATCGATATAGAAAGAAAGTACCTTAACATAATAAAGGCCATATATGACAAACCCTCAGCCAACATCATACTTAATGGTGAAATACTAAAACCCTTTCCTCTAAGATCAGGAACAAGGCAAGGCTGTCCACTGTCACCACTGTTATTCAATATAACATTCATCGGAGGTCCTAGCAAGTGCAGTCAGGCAAAAGAAAGATATAAAAGGCATTCAAATAGGAAACAAAGAAGTCAAACTGTCACTATTTGCAGATGACATAATTCCCTATATAGAAAACCCTAAAGACTCCACAACAACACTACTGGAAACAATAAGCAAATACGGTAAAATCTCTGGATACAAAATCAACGTTCAAAAATTCATAGCGTTCCTATACTCTAATAATGACGTGTCAGAAAAAGAAGTGGGAAAAAATTCCTTTTGCAATTGCAACAAAATGAATAAAATACCTACGAATAAATCTAAGGAAACATGTAAAGGATCTATGTAATTAAAACTATAAGACCCTATTAAAAGAAATCGAAGAAGATACAAAGAAATGGAAAGATATTCCATGTTCTTGGATTGGAAGAATCAACATAGTTAAAATGACCATATTACCTAAAGCATTATACAGACTTAATGCAATGCCCATCAAAATCCCATCGGCATTTTTCAAAGAAATAGAACAAAAATCATCAGATTTGTATGGAAGCACGAAAGATCCCGAATTGCCAAAGCCATCTTGAGAAAAGAGAACGAGGCTGGAGTCATCACTCTGCCGGACTTCAAATTATACTACAAGGCGACAGTAATCAAAACGGCATAGTATCGGCAGCAAAACAGACACATGGACCGGTGGAACAGAATCGAGAGTCCAAAAGTAAACTCATCTTTATATGGGCAAATAATTTTTGACAAAAAAGCCAAATACATACTGTGAAGAAAGGAAAGCCTCTTCAATAAATGATGCTGGGAAACTGAAAAGCCACCGGCAAAAGAATGAAACCAGACTGTTGTCTATCACCACACACCAAAATCAACTCAAAATGGATTAAGGATCTGAATATAAGACCTGAAACAATAAAATGCTACAGAGAAGACATAAGAACGAAAATCAAGGGCCTTGGACTTAAAGGGGATTTTATGAATTTGATCTCAAAGGCAAGGGAAGTAAAAGCAAAAATAAATAAATGGGACAACATCAAACTGAAAAGCTTCTGCTCAGCAAAAGAAACCGTCAACAAGGCAAAGAGACAACCATCCAAATAGGAAAGTAGATTCGCAAGCAATGCCTCCAATAAGGGCCTAATATCCAAAATATACAAAGAACTCATTCAACTCAATAACAACAACAAAAAACAATCTAATCAAAAAATATGGGCAGAGGACCTCAACAGATACGTCTCACTAGAGGACATACAAAGGGCCAACAGATATTTGAAAAGATGCTCAACATCGCTAGCTATTAGGGAAATGCAAATCAAAACCACAATGAGATAACATCTCACACCTGTTAGAGTAGCTATAATCAACAGGACAAATATCAAATGTGGGAGAGGATGAGGAGAAAAAAGAACCTTCATTCACTGCTGGTGGGACTGCAAATTGGTACAGCCACTATGGAAAACATTATGGAGGTGCCTCGAAACATTGAGGATAGACCTACCTTATGATCCAGCAATCCCTCTACTGGGTTTTAACCCCAAAGACTTAAAAACTCATATCTAAAAGATATTTGCACACCGATGTTCATAGCAGCATTATTCATGGTGGCCAGGACATAGAAGCAAACGAAGCGTCCTACGATAGATGATTGGCTAAAGAAGCTGTGGCACATATATACAATGGAATATGAATCAACCATAAGAAGAGATGAAATACTGTCATTTGCGACAACGTGGATGGACCTCGAGATAATCATGCTAAGCGAAATAAGCCAGACAGAAAAGGTTTAAAAATCACATAACACTTATATGTGGGCTAGAAACCTAAAGGCAAAAAACGAATAGGACAAACAGAGATTCATGGACATGGACAACAGCCTAGTGGTTACCAGACAGTAGGGGAGGAGGTAGGGTGGGGAGGTAGATGCGGTGAAAGGGGCCAAATATGTGGTGACGGAAAGAAATCCAACTATGGGCGGTGAACACACAGCGCAACATACACACGCCTTACTGTTGAATTGTACGCCTGAAACTCACCGGATTTCCTCAACCAAGGTCACCATAATAAAAACAAATAAATAAAACTTTTTTTAATTGGTAAGCTGAGACCTGGGGTGTGGACACTGCTAATATTAAGACTTCAAAGGAGGTTAATGCCCTTGCTGGCCAGAAGATGAGCCTCCTGTTGTAGGGAGACGGGTAGGCAGAACCCATCCAGGCCTGTGGGGTGAGCAGAGCGCTCTGCGGGTGCAGTCGTTGGCTCCCGCCCAAGGGTGATTCGGGAGGCTTTGTGGCCTCGCTCGGCCGGCGACTTGGGAGGTGGCTGGGAGACCCTCAGAACCCGCAGCTCCGTGTCCCATGGAGGGAAAGCCTCCGGCGGACTGCACAGAAGCGGGGTGGGGGAATCCGGACGTCCGCTGCGCATCGGGCCCTGGGAAGGTCTGGGAGGGACGCGCAGCACCCCAGGTAGCTGGCGCGGGTGTGCGGGCCGCCCTCAGCGGGAGCACGGGGCGCCAGCGGCCAGGGTTGACGGCCCTCGGCCCTAATGGGCATCAGTAGGTTTAACTGTCGTTCGAGTCGTTGTCCTCGTCCTCTGCGGCAGCCTGGGTGTCGCGGCGCGAGGGCGCGAGGGCGCGAGGGCGCGAGGGCGCGAGGGCGCGAGGGCGCGAGGGCGCGAGGGCGCGAGGGCGCGAGGGCGCGAGGGCGCGAGGGCGCGCACGCCGGCGGGAGGCGGGTCGGCCGGGGGAGCAGGGCGCGTCCTGGCGACGTGGGCGGCGTGGCGCGCGAGAGGACGCGGGGTCCCGCTGGGCGGGCCCCGAGCGGCGCGGGGGCCGCAGCCCGCGCGCCAACGTGTCCAGACGCCCATCCGCAAACGGGTCTGGAGGGCTACGGCGGGAGCGGGGACCCGCCAGGCGCTTGGCGTCTTGAGCCTCGGAAGGGCCTGGGACGCGGAAACGACAGGCGCGGAACTGTCGCAGCGCTGCCAAGGTCGCCAGACGCGAACGCAGGCGCCCGCCCGCCTACGCCCCTGTGGCCACAAGACAGCAGGACCCTCGCTCAGCAGACAGCGAAGGGGCCGGGAAACTACGTCCAGCCGCATCGCAACCAAACCAGCAGCGACAATAGAGCCCGTCCCCGCCCCGCGGCTCAACAGCGTCGGGGTCACGCAAGGGCAGCCGCGGGCCCGGCCTCAGGCTGCAGGAAGGGGGCGCCAGGAGCGCACTGGAGACCCGCAGCCCGCCCCACAATCCCTGCGACTGGAGCCTGGACACCAAGGTACTGGGCCCAAATGGGGCCACCCACCTCCAGGGGAACACTGAGAATACGGAGGCCCCAGCAGTGAGTGAGTGAGTGGATGAGTGAGTGTGTGTGTGTATGTGTGTGTGTGTGTGTGTGTGTGTGTGTGGTGTGCACACAGGTGATGGGGTGGGGGACCCCGGGCGGGATTAAAAACTTGTGCTTCAGCACCACCTACTGGAAAACAAAAGAATGATCTCTATTTAGCAACTAAAACTCCTTGGCAAAGCAGCTTGCATTCCCACAGATGCCTAGGCAGAAAAATAAGCTATTGAACACAACGAATAAGAAAGATAACTAGGGAATTCAGAAAGAAAGTTTAAACTCCAGAAACCGAACTTAACTGCATGTAAGAATGTGATTTAAATGACAATTTACGATTGCAGTTTTGAAAATACTCAGCGAGCTACACAAAAACTTAGAAAAGCAGTACGATGAGCTCAGAAGTAAAATCAAAGAACAAAAGGTGTACTTCACCAAAGAAATTGAAACTATAAAAGAAAAAGAAACAAACAGAAATTCTGGAGCAGAAAAACTCAGTAAATGAGATGAAGAATGAACTAACAAGCCTAGGAAATAGAGCTCACCAGGTGGAGGAAAGAATTAGTGCTATCGACATAGAAATCTAGAAATGACTCGGGTGGGAGAAGAAAGAGAATCAAGAGGGACAAGAAATGAAAGTCCTCAATGAGAACGGTCTGACTTCATCAGAAAGAGCAATGTGAGAAGAATGGGTCTACCCGAAGGAGAAGAGCAGAAGGGAACAGAGAGAATCGTCAAAGAAATCATTGACGAGGACTTCGCAAACCTATACAAAGAACTGTAACCTTGAATCCAAGAAGCAAACAGAACCCCTAATTATGTCAGTCCAAAAAGGCCTTCTCCAAAGCACAGCATATTAAAATAGTCAAAAGTAACGGCAAAGGAAATGTTTTCCAAGCAGCCAGGAGGAAAAAAAAAAAAAAGACGGTAACCTATACAGGAAATCCCATTAGCTTATTCATTGGACTTTTAAGCATAAACCCTACACAACAGGAGAGAACAAAATCAAATACTGAAATTATTGAAAGAGAGAAACCAGCAGCCAAGAGTAAAATATCCAGCAAAGTTATCCTTTGATACCCAAAGAAATGAAGGATTTTCCAGACATAGAGATCCTGAAGGAATTCACCACCACAAGACCTGCATTATAGGAAATACTGAAGGGTGATCGTCTACCTGAAGAAAAAAGAAAAAAAGATAGAAAACTGTGAGCAAGATCATTAACAGACAAACAGAAGCAGGAGATCACAACCCTCATTCAGAATAGGGTATCAAATACCTCAATATAACATAAAGGTTAAAATATGTAAAAATATTTTTTTTAAAAAACACAATGGCTACTGAAGTTTAGAAATGAACTCAGCATAAAAAGAAATAGTTTCTGACAACTAAGACATAAAAAAGAGGGGGTAAAGGACTCTACTTGCACAGGTCAATGGCGATAAGATGTAATCAGAAGAAAAGGACTATTGTACATATGAAAATTTTTTGCATAAACCTAATAGTAACAACGAAGAAACCTAGAAATGAAACTCATAACATAAAAAAATAAGAAATGGAGGAAAAAAGTCATAGAATACCAACAAACTAAAACAACAGACAGAAACACAAGGGAAAATAATAAAATCACAGAGCTATCAGAAAACAAAAGATAAAATGGCCGTAGGAAATCCTCATATATCAATAATCACCCCAAATGTAAATGGACCGAACTTGCCAATTAAAAGGCACAGAGTAGTGGGCTGGATTAAAAGGCAAAACTCAACTATATGCCGCCTTCAGGAGACACATCTCAGCTGCAAGGAAAAACACAGACTCAAAGAAAAGGGTTGGAAAATGATACTCCAAGCCACTGGCATCCAGTGAAAAGTGCATGTATCTGAAAAAAATAGATGTCAAGATAAAAAGGCAAAAGAAACAGGGATGGACATTTTATAATGATAAAGGGGACAATACATCAAGAAGACATAACACTTCCCAATGTATATGTTCCCAATCAGCTAGCACCAAAATATGTAAAGCAACTATGAACAGAACCAAAGAGAGAAACTGATTTTTAAAAATTACAGTAGGGGGCCTAAATGCACCACAGTCACCTATGGATAGAGCATCTAAACAGAAAATCAAACAGGAAATATCAACCTTAAATGGCACATTAGACCAATAGGACAGAATCAACGTTTACAGGGCCTTTCATCCCAAAACACCAGATTACACAATCTTCTCTAGTGCACATAGAACATTCTCAAGGATAGACCATATGCTGGGTCTATCCGTTGAATTCCAAAAGTAGCCTCCACTAATTGAAAAACATTAAACTCCTAACGAGTATATTCTCAAACCACAATTCTTTAAGACTGGAGATCAACTGCAAAAAGAAAGCTGGAAAAACCACAACTACCTGGAGAGTAAACGACACGCTACTAAACAATGACTGTGTCAAAGAAGAAGTAAAGGGAGGTCAAAACATACATAGCGACAACGAGAATGAAAACATGACTTATCAAAGTTGGAGAGATGTAGCAAAAGCAGTAATAAGAGGGAGTCTATATCATTTCAGGCCTACTTTGGGAAACAAGAAAAATCTCAAATAAATAACCTAACATTTCACCTTAAAGAACTAGGAAAAAAGAACAAAGGCCAAAGTCAGTAGGAGACAGGAAATAATAAAAATTAAAGCAGAATTCAATGAAATAGAGAACAAAAAGACGATGGAAAAACTTAATGCAAGAAAGAGTTGGGTCTTTGAAACGATTAATAAAATTGACAAACCTCTGGCAGGACTCACTAAGGAAAAAAGAGCAAAGACTCAAATAAACAAAATCATAAATGAAAGTTACAATGGACCCCACAGAAATAAAAAGAACTATGCAAGAATGCCATGAAAGGCTATATGCCACCAAATTCAATAACCTAGAAGAAATGGACAAGTTCTTAGAAATATATAACTTTCCTAGACAGAATCATAAAGAACTAGAAAATATAAATAGATCAATCGAGGAAATAGAAACAGTCATACAAAACATCCCCGAAAATAAAAGTCCAAGACAAGATGGCTTCATTAGTGAAAACACACAGAAAAATTATAGACCAATATCTCTTATAAATGTAGATGTAAAAATCCTAGCAAATTGAACACAACAATACATTTAAAAGATAATATATAATGATCAAATGAGGTTCATTCCAGAAACACAAGGATGGTTCCTCATATGCAAATCGATCAATGTAACACCACATTAACAAAATAAAGGATAAAATCATATGCTCAATAGGTGCAGAAAAAGCATTTTATAAGATACAATAACTAGTTATGGTTAAACCACTCAATACAATGTGTACAGAAGGACAGTACCTCAACAAAACATAAAGGTCATATACGGCAAACCCTCAGCTATCATCATACTCAGTGTGAAAATCTGAAAGCTTTTCCTCTAAGATTAGGAACAACAACAAAAAAAGGTTGTCTGCTCTCACTGCTCCTATTCCACACAGTAGTAGAAGTCCTAGCCAAAGCAACTAGGTAAGAGAAAGAAATAAAAGACATCCAAATTAGGAATGAAGAAGTCAAATTGTCACTTTTTGCAGATGACACGATTCTTTACATAGAAAACCCTAAAGACTCCACCAAAAAGCTATTAAAACCAGTAAACAAATAAAAATGCAGGATACAAAATCGATATACAAAAGTCCATTGCATTCCTATATACTAATAATAAAATTTCAGAAAAAGAAATGACAAAAATATCTATTTACATTTGCAGCAAAAAGAGCAAAATACCTAGAAGTAAACTAGCGAAAGAGGCGAAGGAGCTGTACCCTGAAAATTACAAGGCATCGTTGCAAGAAATCAAAGAAGACACAAAGAAGTCGGAAGATATTCCATGTCATGGATGGGAAGACTCAACATAGTTCAAATAGCCATACTACCTAAAGCAATATACAGATTTATTGCAATCCCCATCAAAATCCCAATGGCATTTCTCAAAGAAAAATCATTAAATGTCTATGGAACCACAAGATACTCTGAATAGCCAAAGCAATCCTGAGAGAAAAGAACAAAGCCAGGGGTATCACATTCACTAACTTCAAATGATGCTGCAAAGTAACAATAAAAACAGCATGGTATTGGCAGAAAAACAGACACAGAGACCAATGGAACAGAACTGAAAGCCTAGAAATAAACCCACATGTACATGGGAACTAATTTTCCACAAAAGAGCTAAAAATACACAACGAAGAAAAGAAAACCTCTTCGATAAATAGTAAAATTGGAAAGCTACGTGCAAAAAAAAAAAAATGAAACTAGACTGCTCTTTGTCACCATACATAACAATTAACAAAATGGATTGCAGACTTAAATATAAGACCAGAAACAATTAAACACACAGAAGGAAATACAGATACCAAACTCATGGACCTTGGTCTCAGACAGGACTTTATAAATTTGACCGTAAAAGCAAAAATAAAGGAATGAACTTGTAGCAAACTAAAAAGTTCTGCACAGCAAAAGAAACCATCAACAAAACATAAAGGCAACCAACAGAATGGGAGAAGACATTTGCAAACAACACCTCTAATGAGGGGCTAATACCCCAAATATATAAGGGACTTATTCGACTCAACCACGACAAAAACACAAGCAATGCAATTAAAAACCGGGGCAGAGGACCTGAACAGACACTTTTCCCAAGAAGAAATACAAATGCGGGACATAGACGTGAAAAGAGGCTCAAATTCACTACCTATTAGGGAACTGCAAGTCAAAACTACGTGAGATACTACCTCTCACCTGTTAGAACGGCTGCCACCTGAAACCTATATAAATAATCTTACTGACCAAAGTTACCCCAGCCAACCTGATAACGAAAAGAGCACATCCTCTTCAGAAGCTGTTCAGTCTAGAGGGCTCTCGTCTGGGGAAAGCAGGGCGTTTGAGGTCCGATCTGAGGGTGGGGAGGTCAGAAGTCCTTTCTCATTCCTTCGTGTGCTGGCATTAGCTTTACCTAACACATCTCTACCTTCAAGGCTTGCTGGCAAGAGCTCAGAAGCGGGAAGGCAGGATGGGTGTCGAGAAGGCCCAGGATGTCGGGCGGCGTGAGCTGCCTGACTGGAAAGTCCGACAGTCCGCACAGACTCAGGGGGCAGACGGAGGCCGGCCCTGCAGCAGAGGACACGGTTGTGCTGGCGTCAGCGAGGAAGTCCCGCCCCGACCCTCAGTTTCAGCTTTTGGAGGGCTCCGGGGTGTGACTGAGGACCAGCTGGCCCCCTCCACCGGTGGAGATTTGCCCCGTGGGAGGGGAAATCAGACACCCTGGGATGCCGTCGTCTAGGGAGATTGTTTTCCAAGTTCTCCTTTCTTCTAAGTGCAGGACTTGTTTCCCAATGTCCTGCCTGCCACAGGATCTGCAAACATCTGGAGACAAATGGGAGGCTCTGTGGTTGGAGAGACCAGCGAACAATGGTGGGTGAGCACCTGCTGAGCACTGTGTAGACAGGAGCTGGGAAGGTCAGTGGCCATTCACCACCCACTCACGGGGCTTCACAGAGAACCGAGCCTCCAGGAGGTCCCCAGATGCCTGGGGCTGACATGTCATCCCAGGAAGAGGAAGGAGAGGCTGCCAAGTGGGAGAGGCGCGTGCGGTAAGGCGAGGGGAGAAGGGGTTGGCGAGTGAGGGTTATCTTGGGGTACACGTAGACGCTGTCCCCGCCGTGGCTGTCTCCTCAGTGTGGAGGTAGCGCGAGACCAGAGCACGGGTCCCAGGCTGGGGCGGGAACCGGCAGTGCCGTGTGGCGTGATTACAGACCACGACCCCGGGGTGCCAGTGCCGAGGGGCACGAGATGGCATCGGACGCTCTGCCCCCAGAGTAGTGACGAGGACGTGACGCATACACGCGTGAGCCAACACTGAGGGGGGCGCCCGTGTGGCATTCATGTGGCATGACATAAATGTCCACAGTGGACGGGCTGTGCACCTTACACTTCTCCGTGGTACGTGTCAACTCTGTCTGCATGAAAATTACTGAACTTTTAAAACCAAAGAACATATGTAGGGAAGAAAAAAAGAAACCGAAGCCTAGCTTTCTGTTCTCTGGGGCAGAGATTAGGTCAAACATCAGACTTTCCGGCCTCCCGAGGATAGATGCTCAGACGCCCACCTGGAAGGCTGTGTCCCATGAGTGAGAGAAAACCACAAATGGAGAAACATTCCCACAAACGGGAACCACCCTGGAATTAGCCCGGTCCCTACAGGAGCATGGCGGCCGGCCCACACCCTGACTCCGGGGGTCCGCAGGTCCCCCCTCCCTGGTGGAAAGCCACATCACCTGGGACCTCCACAACTTTTCTTCACCGCCTCCTAACATCAACCGCAAACGTGAGCCATGCCAGAGGCATGACATGATGGTCAAAACCAGAAGGAAAAAAAAAGCAGATGATTGAGAGGGGGCCCTGGGGATGAAGGCCTGGTGTCCTCCAGCCCTGAGTGCAATGACAGTGAGCCCTGGGGAGAGGGGAAGTGGTCCCTGGCAGGGAGATGCTCAGAGCCGCATGGGTGAGCCTGCAAACGAGGGAGTAGGACGAAAGGCGTGAGGAGGGTCGCGCTACAGAAACAAAGCCGTTAACTTTCAAGCACCAGGATGGGGAAGCGCGTGGGTGTTTCATGCATCTGGTTGCTCATCTGCACGTCCTCTTAATGCTCGTGGATAAACTGAGGGGGCGCGCCGAGGGGCACAGAGTGCGCCAGAGGACCCTAGTGCAGACAGAGTATTCGAAATTGGAAGCGAGCCGGCGCTTGGGGTTCCAGGATGTGTCTGGGGGAGAGAGGGCAGGGGCTCGAAACACCGTGCACAGAAGCAGGACGGTTTTAACTCTGCCTTTAGGAAAACCGCAGACCGAAGCTGGCTTCCTGTGGATGATGTAGGAAGTATAAGTCCTTGGGTTCGTGGGAGTTTGGGGCTTTTAAATGCCATATGATGTACCTGTGTTGCATGGAAGCAATGTGCATTTAAATGTTAATTTAACATAATTTTGTTTTTACTTATGCTTTTTATTTTTAGTAATTCGCCTTACATTATCAAATAATGGTTTGCTGAAAACTATTTCGATAGAGGCTGAGCTGCCCTGTCAGGGAGACCGACCGCCGTTCCCCGTGACTCAGCTCGCATTCGCTCTCCAGCCCTTTGACAGGAAGGGGTGAGAACGAGGAGTGGGGCTAAGACCTCCAGGGCTCACTCTGAAGGGGGCGTCACGATAGCCACTTCTACCCCATTTTCTGATTTGACGTCATTGCACCGCATTCGCCTCATGGTCTCAGTCTCCCCCATGGAGACTTTGCTCCCCGGGGTGACACCGGCTGCTCTAGATGGAAAACGGACCTATTTCTGTCACGCCCTAGAGCCCCCAGCGCAAAACAGGCAGGGCCCATTGGGAGTAGCACCAGCTCCCCGAGCCCAGTTTCAGTTTCGAGGAGGAGGGATGGCCTCAGGACGAGGGACATCTCAGTGCTCGAGAGCGCTGCTGAGGAAAGCGTCATGAACTGGCCCCTCAAGGAACGGTGGCAACTTTGAGGAATTCTGGGAGAAGAGACCGCAGGTCAGGACCGGCTGCTGACTCGGTCTCCTCTCCAGGCCAGAGTCTCGGGCTCGGGCGGGGCTCCTAAAGGCTCACAGAAATTGTGGGGGACACCAACATGCGCTTTTCAGCATTTATTTCAGGGGGCTGCTCAGCGGCTCATCGGAGAGCTGGCGTGAGAAGGCCCGCACGTCTGCTCCACTCGCGAGGTGGGACAGGAGCCCCGTGTCTCTGGCAGAGTCCTAGAAATGTGGCCTCAGCTCTGCCATTTCGTAATGATGACGTTTTTTACAGTTGTTCCATCTAAGTTACCGACAGTTGTTCACGGGTCGGGAGGCTGATTTATTATTTACTTTTCCTCAGCCGTCTCTACGTTGACTACGGTGGTCTTGATCGTCCTCACGTTTGTGGCCACTCCAAAGAGGATCGCAGCTAGGAAGGCATACAAGCGACCAAAGACCACTCGCAAATACACCACCGTTTCTATATTTTGTGATACTCTCCGCATCTTACTCGGAGGGGGTCCGCTGTTGATACTCCCGCCGGCACCCCTGTGCAAGCACGATGGAGGGTCCCAGCCTACGTGGCAGTGGCAGTTCTTTGCATTGTTGCAAACTCCTCTGTGACTGCATTTCGAAGGGTAACAGTCATATACTATTGCAGATATGCTACCATTGCAGTAGGTATTGAGACAGAATTTTCCCCTGCCACACGGAGTGCCAGATCTCACGAGACCCACATCAGTTGTTTCTGTCGCACGGTGAAGGTCCACCCCAAAGCACAAGACCCCCGATATCAGGGACTGATGGAATCCGACGTGCTCCTGCAGCTGGGGCAGATGCGTGACGTTGGTGCACTGGAGCCGTCCACACTGAACGTCCGAGGGGCCGCAAGCCTCGGGCTGGAAAAGCTCAGCTGCTCGTCTGCAGTGTCCAAATCGGTGGCCTCGTTCGTTTATGCTGTAGCAGCTGTCTGGACCCTTCAGCGCGCCTTCGCCAAAGATTTCTTGGCAGTGCATGGTGCGGTCCGTGCAGTTCCCGTGGTAGCAGTAGCCCTCCTCGGTGCACGGGGTTCCGTCCTGCAGATAGAAGTCGTCGGGGCACTGGAAGCCGCTCCCCGTGCAGTACTCCGGAAGGTCACAAATGTTCTGGATTGGTCTGCAGAGCACCCCCGGGGCGGCTTGGGTGCAGTTTACACAGCATCTGCCTGTGTCACAAGAGCTTCCTCTTGGAAACGTGCAGTCACTTTTACAGCACGGGTCATTGTAACACCTCTTGAAGGAGCCACAGTCACACTGCTCCGTTTCGTCCACCACATTGTCTCCACATCGAGCGACTGAGTAGGTTCTATTAGTATACACTATGTCAGTCATGTAGAGGCACTCTGCTCCACGAGTACCAAATACGTTTTGTACGTGAACAAAGGAACAGTTACTGAAGGCATCTGTCAACACGGGGTAACGGTACATAATGCAGGTGGCCCTCCTCTGGCAAACACACATGCCATGGTCATAATTCAGACCGAGCGTTCTCCCAATCTCCTGAGCTCCTACGACAGCTATCAGTAAGTAATGTCTGTCCATATAACCCAGCATGACAAGATTTTGGTTGCTGCACATGCCGTACAGTACGGGAACAAAATCAACTTCATGTGGCCCCTTTCTATTTAAAAGAAAGCTTGAATGTGGCCAAAGAGATCTAAAAATGACACGTTCGTAATACTGGTGAAAAGGACTCCCTGGCACCTGATAGTTGTTCATGGCAGCTGGATCTCTCGCATTATAAATGATCATGATGCCAATGTAGTACCTTATATCAAGACTTTTGTACATGGAGTTAAATAAGCTACCTATATTTCTCAATAAATTGGCACATTTCGACATATTGTTGTAGATAGTATAAATTGAATTGGAAGCTATCATGCAGCCTTTAATATTTCCTTGATGGGATGAATAGAGCTTACTACTGATCCTGGAAGCTGCACTGGTGTTTGCCTGAGATAACAGGGGATCACTGTCTTCCTTGTACCCCAACCTGTATGGGGGGCCTGTTGCATTTGTGTCTGCTACTATCTGAGAGACAACGTGTTCAAACCGCTGGGAAACCTTGAGGGGTTTGATTTCATAGGCAAGGTCATCCAACTTCATAATACCTTCCAGGCCCCCATAGCACGTGTCCATGGTGACCGTAGAAAAAGGAATGTCCTCCAGGTAGCCGAGGTAGTAGCAATCTAGAGGAATAAAGGGGTAGTCCATCTGCAAGGTTCCTTGGTCATCCTGAGTCATCAGCAGCAGATGTCTGGGCCAAAAGAGTTTCTTGCGCCGCATGTGGATAACGTGTCTCTGGCCCCCAAAACGCAGGCTATAAGAGAGCCAGCCCGGCACCTGAACACCTTTGCCACGGTTCACCTCCTTCCTGGGAATCACCACCTCAGAGGAGATGTAGCGCCATGAGGGACGACCTCGAGAACCCTGGACTGGAGCCAGCATGGCCCAGAGCCCAAGCAGCAAGAGGGGCATCCTCAGGGTGACCTGGTCCTCGGCCAGCCTCATGCCCCTACTCAGAGACATGTGTCAATGAGAATGGAGAAAGGGAGGATGTTCAGAGAAGCCCGGGCCAAACCATCTGCTGTGGCCACTCCCTACCAAGGAGATACTGACAGAAAACAAAGGGCTGCCTCAGGCTGCCAGCACCTACCTTGGGTGGGCCCCACGAGGGATTAGGTAACAGTCACAGGGTGTGGCAGTGGGTGGGCCTGGACGTTAATCCAGCTGGGGTTGAGGTGGGAGAGGTGGGAGGGCCTTGTCCATGAATGCTACATGGAAACGAAAAAGGAGAAGGAAGCGGAGGCGTGTCTCCATTCGACACCTCCAAAGTCCCCTCTGCTATTTGAATATATGAAGTAAAATTACAGCGCAATTAACTTCTCTGCCAATTCTCTGCCATGGTACTCCCTAACCGCATGCCAGGGGTCACAAGTACCATTTCTACCTACTTCCTTGGCAGGTGAACTTAGGCTTGTTAATTTTACCTTTACATGTGTTGAATTTTTAAAGATTCTATAACTATACATGTCTTATTCTGGTTTGCAGTTAAGAAATTTGAAAACCATGTGATCCTTCTGGTTTTTGCTTTAAAACTTGTTTAGGCATAGTAAAACGTTTCCCAGTATTTTATGCGATGCTTCTTGTATTATGATGTGTTTTTTTTCTCATCCCAGCAGGGGATCACAGAAACTATTCCTGACCCAATTTCGCTCAGTGTGGCTGTTTTCTGGCGTTTGGTAACTTCCTCATTTGCGTATGCCAGTCACCTCTTAGCTGAAGACACAAGGGGCTTCTGCTGGTGTCCAATGTGAGAAAAGAAATATTTCACGTATATTTATCCAATTTTGTAGTTGTTCAACGAGAGGATGAAAAAGTCATTGACAGATTCCTGATAAGAAGCAACACTTTTTTTTTGCTCCACAAATATTTCCCACTTAAAAAAATACATATAGAGAGAGAGAGATTGACAGATAGTCACTCACTTTAAACACAATGTGATCACTGATCTATTTCGTTCATTGTGCCACTTTTCTTTTTGTCTTCTAATGTCCTGCTGTCCACATTCCTTCCCCATTTTATGACTTTGGATTCCGGCATAGTGCTCATCTCCTCTGTAATACTGTGATCATCACAGACTCCTTCGCTTTCTCTTCACTGTTTCCATGGGAGGTAGAATGCGAATGCTTGACTTATAACCATCTAAATAGATCTGCTTTTCTCTCTGGAGAAAGGGTGTGCGTTCCCCCACTTCGTGCTTGCGTAGCAGCAGATGTGAAGGGTGGAGGCTGCGGGCTGCCAGCACACTTGTCTACCTAGGTGGAGGGACATGTGGCGTCCCTTCAGTCTCTAGTCTCTGGCCTCTGGCTACTTCGGCTGGATGAGCACCGTTGACAGGAATGAAAGATGCCACTCCTGTGAGATCTGTACCTACCACACTACCAGAAATTCCTGTAGCAACATCTTCTGCAACAGGACTTTGGCTACACTGAGATGTGTCCACGTCCCCGAGAAATTCATTTATAAAGGAATCTGCAACAATAAAAGGAACTGCCATTGCTATATAAGCTGGGACCTTCCACGGTGCCCATACCGCGGTGCCGGTGGGAGTGACAACAGTGGACCCCCTGCAAGAAGAATGTGGTCAAAAACACAAGGCCAACCATCAATGTTGTATTTGCACTTGGTCTTTTGTCACTTTTATGCTTGAAAATGCACTCCTCGGGAGCGGCCGCTCACATGAGACTTATCAAGACCCCAAAGTCAAGGGAGGGACCTACGTTGAGACTAGATAAACAGTGTCAGCCTTCCATCCTGTGTAAAACTGCCGGCAACATAGAGAACGTTGCATCGGTCCCAGCCTATCGATGGGATGTTCCCGGCTCTCACCCCGGACCACACTCACTGCCAGCGAGCCCACGGACACTCCGCCATCCCCCGCCAGTGTTGCGGCTGGACCAGCCTTTGTGGGTTTTATTATAACCACAGAACACACGTCAGCAACAAGCTCAAGTGACTTTGAAAATCAAAGTTTCACTCACACCCCAGGGCCACACGGCAGATGGTGGCAACAGTGAACCTGGGGCTCTGTCTGTATTAGAGTCCCAGAGTGGGCAAGCTAGGGTTTCAAGGGTTCACTCTTTATTGGTGAAGTGAAATCGTAAGAGTGGAAATTGGGGTGGAAAAGGGTCGTTCAAGCAGTCAGCAAGACAGAACTTTCCCTGACTTATTTTACGAGGCAGCATTACCCCGATACCAGAATCAGAGGAGGGCCGCCCGAGAAAACAGAACTACAGACCGATCGCTATCCCTAGCAAACTAGCAAACTGCACTCAACAGCACGGTAAAAGGATCATACACCTGGCCAAGGGGGTTTCATCCCTGGGATGAGGGGATGTTTCGGTGTTTGCTAATCCGTAAACATAAAACACCACATTAATAAAAGGAAAGACAAAAGTCAAATGGCCATGTCGATGCAAGCAGAAATAACATCTGGCAAAATTCCACATTCTCTCGTGACAAGGACTCTGGACGAATTGGGTGGAGAGGGGACATGTCAACATAATAAAGGCCAGATAAGGCAGGTCCACAGCTAACATCATATTCAAAGCTGAAAGACTGAGTGCTTTTCCTCTAAGATCAGAGACATGTCCCCACTCCCACCACTCCTATTCAGCACAGTACTGCATTGCCACACCCATCGATCAGGCGAGCGAAAGAAAGAAAACACCTACATTGGAAAGGAAGACTTGAAACTCCCAGTGAGCCTGTGGCACGATCTTGTTTGTAGAAAACCCAAGACTGAAAGGAAATGTGGGATGGAAAAAAGAGTAGTGATCTTTTTACACTGTGATAAGAACACCTAACGCTTGATCTGCTTGTTTTCTGTATGTCTGAAAGCTCTTGTACCTCACTCCTTACCTTAAACCTTCCTTTGTGTTTAGTTGATAATTCGCAGTGACACATTTTTATTCCACTCAGTTCTTGTTGAGCAGATTCCTTAGATGTTTTCTTTGCGGTTACCAAGGGGATTATATAAAATGCCCTAGTCATAATATTTATATCGACTAATAACTGCTTAAATTCAGCTAAATAAAACCCAACTCCTTAGCAGCTCCACACCACTTCCCCACTATACTGATGTCAAAAACCATAACTTTAGGCATCGTGTACCCTTTGATATTGACTTACAATCACGTTTTACACTTTTATCTTTTAAACCTTACAAAAGAAAGTGAAGTGTGGCAGAGGGGTGGGAGCCACAGCATGAGATGTCCCTGTTTGTTTCCCGCCCCAAACAACAACGACAAACGGCACCCATCCACAAATGACGGTGCCTTGTTCAGAGCTGTGAGATCCAGCACTATTCTCCAGTGGACCCAGGAGAAGTCTTGTCTCCCAACCCGGTGCACAGCCATACAGACCTGGGTCCCGGCTGTGGAAACATAGACCTGCTCCAAGTCCTCTTGGCTGCATTTTGGGGGCTCCTGGAAAACACCGTATTAAACAATCACCCATGAATGAAAGTGCCTTTGCAGAAGTCCAAGTTTTCAAAGAAAATGAAAACACTAACTCGAAAAGATATCAGCAACCCCATGTTCCCTGCGGCGCTGTTTACAATAGCCAAGACATGGAAACAACCTAGGTGTCCACTGACGGGTGAATGAAGTATACATGATGGATTACTATTGTATACATGATGGATTACTATTGTATACATGATGGATTACTATTCAGCCATAAAAAAACAATTAGATCTTGGCCTATGCAACAAATGGATGGACTTCGTGTACATTGTGCTAAGGGAAATAGGTCAGGCAGAAAAGACAGATACCTTATGAGTTCGCTTCCAAGTGTAATCCAAAAATAAAAATTAGGGAAAAAAAGCTCATAAATACTGAGAGCTAACCGATGGTCGCCAGAGGTGGACATGGGAAAAACGAGTGAAGGGGTCAAAAGGTGAATAAAATTTTAAATAAAAAACAAATAATTTATAAAAGCCAAACATAGACAAGTAAAGTGCAAAAGGGTGAAATATTTAATACCTTTATAGCTCAGCGGGCCTGCCCTTCTGCTGAAGCAGGTGGGGAGGGGGACCACAGCAACCGCATTCCTCAGCCACGGAAGGAAGCGGGACTTACATGCGCAGTAACCCAGCGTGTCGGCAATTAGGCCAGAGAATATTCCTCCGTGTGGAGCTGGGGTTGATGTCCACGGCTTTGCCTCGACTCCCCTGTTCTGTCTCAAGCTCCTCATAAAGTGGAGAAAACTATGCCAAGGGTTTCCTGGAGGACCCTCCCGCCCCGGACAGTTCTGACCCCATTCATCGTTTCCGCTTCTCCATGTTCCCTTCCCATCCTCATTTGGTCCCCAAAACGGGGCCCAATCTGCTTCCTGTGTGGAAAAGCCAGCAAGAGTCCAGGACATGGGGGAGAGAAGTTTCTACCTGAGTCAAAGAGGTGGCTGCCCAGCAGACTCTTGAAGTAACGGTGTGAACCAAGTACAACTGTCCCTTCCAGTGACAACACCAGTATGGAGTGAGTCAGTTATTTATCTCACCCAGCCCTGAGGTGACTTCTGAGATGCCATGCTCATCCTCGAAAAATGCGACATCAATGTGTTTTCTCCTCTGTCTGGTGGCTGCACCCCCTCGTTGAGGCTTGTAAAGATTTCAGTATGGGTCTGTGGTGTCTGGTTGTAACTCACCCCTTTTCTCCTTGTCTCCAGTTGTCCTGTCCCAGGTGCAGCTACAGAAGTCTGTCCCCAAACCGATCAAACCCTCACAGACCCTCTCACTCATGTGCACAGTCTCTGGATTCTCTGTCACCAGCGGTTGCATCTGAGCCTGGAACTAGAAGCCCCCAGGGAAGGAGCTGGAGTGGATGGGGCCTCAGCTCCAGTGGCAGCACACACTTCAGCCTGTCCTCCCAGAGTCGACCCTCCCTCTCCAGAGACATGTCCAAGAACCAGTTCTCCCTGCAGCTGAACCCCGTGACCACCGAGGACACGGCCGTGTATGACTGCGAGAGACACGGTCAAGGGGACCTCAGTGTGAGCCCAGACACAAACCTCCCTGAGGGAGGTGGGAGAGCTGGGCTGCAGAGTGCTCAGGTCACCAGGGAGCTCTCAGGACACCCAGAGATACTCAGGACACCAGGAGAAACTCAGGACACCAGGGGGCGCTCAGGTCACCAGGGAGATACTCAGGACACCAGAGGGCGCGCAGGACTGCCAAACAGAGGGACCGAGCTCAGAAGCAGTTGCCTTCAAGGGTCACACGAGAGGTTCCCATTGGGATCAGTGGTTTCCGCTCCTATTATACTGGCCACTTTCACCTTCTTGAAATGATTTGTTCAGTTTGGTTCTTCGGATTCTCTACTGCTCATTTGCATCACACCCTTTAATATTTCCTCCAAATCTGTGACATTCAAGTGTCCATTGTCAGGATGGACCATGGCTTATCATCCAATCACCTCCTGAAAGACATCTTGGTTGCTTCCAAGTGTTGGCAAATATGAATAAATCTGCAGGAAACCTTGTGTGCAGGTGTTTCTGCGCACAGAACCTTTATTCTCTTTGGGAAAATACCAAGGCGTGTGATGTGGTAAGAGTATGTTTAGCTTTGTCATCCAGCGTGGCCGTCCCACTCTGCACTCCTAGCAGCCGTCGGAGTTCGCGTTGCCCCTCATCCTCGCCAGCATCTGCTCTCGGTGGTTTGGATTTCAGCCGTTTTAATGGGTGTCAGTGGTGTGTCACTGTTGTTTTCATTCGCATCTCCCTGTGACATCGGCTTTTCCATCTCCTTACTTGCCACCTGTCTCTCTTCTTTGGCAAGGTGTCTGTTAAGATCTCTGATCCATCTCTTACTTGGCTTCTTTTTTTGTTCTTGTCAAATTTAAGACTTCTTTGTATATTTTGGATAATAGTCCGCTATGTCAGATATGTCTTTCGCAAGTATTTTTTCCAAGACTGTTGCTTGTTTGGGGTGGGGGGTGAATCTCATGGTCCTCCATGATTAGGTGTGTCTATTTAAATGGAAAGTGGAGTAAAAGCAGCCTTCGCTGACTAAACAATGAGTGATCACAGACTCAAAGGCCTCTTTCATGTGCAATGATGGGCTGCTTGGTGGGAGGGGCCGTTTCCTCTGAAATGCTTTTTTGAAGGACCAGGAATGCCCCAGCAGACGTGCTCTCCTGCCTCGCTGGCTAGAAATATGTCGCACGTCCACAAACACACAGGTCCCCAATGGAAACAGTGAGATTTTATCAATGAGACTGACCATTTTCTAACTCTAACTTTTATTTGAAAGGGATCCGAGTCTGTGAATGACAGTTACTTGAATTATTATGTGGGTTTAGGGAATGGCCAGAAACAATGGCAATGTATCACTGTTTTTTGTTATTTCTGTTATTCCACAGTAGAGATTGACACTTACATTTCAACAACAATTCTAGAGCCTCAGCTTATGCCTGCTGAACTTTGTGCTCTACTCCGTTAGCTAATGAATGAGTTTCATCTGCATCCCTGATGGTCGAACGTGGACTTGCAAGTGGAGCTTTAGAATGAAAAGTGAGGGCGGTGGATCTCTGTACATTCAGTGACACCAAACTCAAGTGAACTGACGATCGCCCAGGCACACGGCTGTACCTCCCTCCGATGTTCATACTTCTGTTTCCAACAAAGACCCTAAATTGTCCTCTGACACCTTCCCCCAACTTTCCTGACATTCACACTCTGTTCTCAGTCTATACTCTCCAGCCTTTACAAGGAGGAACACGGGAGCCATCAGAGGGACTTTGCCTGTCTGCTCAGCACGAAGCCCCCACCGCCTTTGCTTCTCCCTCTCCCCTACACTGGCTGCGCCCTCCTGGTGTGATCATCACTGGTAACCTTCCGAAGCAGCTCACTTAAACCTCCCCGTTTCTCTTTGCCATCGCACATTGGTCATCTCTAATGCTTATTCTCTCCAGAATTATAACACGATATGGTCTCCAGACAGAATTGTCTGTAATTATCTCCAAAAATGCCAATATACCTTCTTAGTGCTTGTGACCCATGACTTTCAAAATTCTTTTCTAGGGGTAGGTAGACCCTATCAACCCATCCCCACCCAATGAAACACAGACACCTATTGTTTTACTTCTAGGAAACATGAATTATTCCCGATTCCCCCAGAACACCAGCCCATTGAGGCCACCACTGGGCCTTCGGCATCTGTGAAATCTCAGGCCCAGATCCCAGCTGGTGAGTCAGGGCTCTTCTGGTTCTGGACGTTGGATGCCGTCTCTTCCCTTCCACTGCCCCCTAGCATATGCCTCACTTTTCCAGGTCCTCACCAGAGGGTCGAGATATGCCCTGTTATTCTAGCTCAGCCTACGTTTGTTGACTCTCTAATTTTCTACATTCAGACAGACAATTTAGTTATGATTTAATCCACTAATATCGTTGAAAAGCCCAAGGCAGTATGATGCATGCAGGGCTGTTCATGAGGAGATATGGAGAAACGGGACTTCTCTGAGATACCTGGGTCTAAATCAGGCAATGAAGAGGTGAGATCACAGGGCTGATGGAGAGTCGGCCTGCCCCAGTCCCACAGGTGTGACATCTCAGGGCAGGAGTCGAGCAAGCATTATATGTGTCAAGATGTCAGAGAGGAGGGCTCACTTAGGTCCTTTCTAGTTCCCAGGAGATATAACACCGCTGATGACATTGAAGACAATGCTCAACACCACTGGCGCCCTCCTATGAAGGTCTCACATAAAGCCACTATTGTGATCCCAAATGTCTCTCCTTCCAGAGGTAAATGCAGAGGCGAGAACCCATCTTCAGGTCCCCACAGTGAGAAAGGATGGAGCTGTGCCCTACTGGCCACCCTCCTTCCTCTTCCGGTCTCAGGCGTGATCTCGGGACTCGGGGGGCGCGGGGACTCCGGACAGCAGCTCTCAGGGGAAGTTTCCGAGGGAACCTGCCTCCTGAGGTGGCATCTTCCTCTGACCCAGATAACTCGCTCCTTCCCAGAGACGCTCACTGCGAAGGTTAATTTCGAAGAGTCCGCGAGCCCTCTCACCCAACATGGTGGAAACCATGTTCACTGAATTCAGAATCCGCTGGCAGTGACACGGAAACTGAAAAAGGGATGCTTCTAGAACATGCGCGTCTGTCCGCTAAGACCAGACTACTGTGCCAACATGGGAGGGCGGAGGGCTGCGGCCCGCTCTCTGTCTGCCGGTGGTCCTGAGCAGAGCCGGGGCGTCCATGCCGTCCGCCCTTGGCGGGGAGCCCCAAAGCTCTGGCATCCTGCAGACACTGGGTTGCGTGCAGGGGAAAAGCCAGGTTAGAGAGCTAGGGGCCTCTCCGGGAAGCTCGAGGCAGGGCCTCCCCGCGCCTCCTTCTGCTTCTCACGGAAAGATCTTCCCACATGCAAACCTCCACTTAGGCCACGAGGTGACAACGACGCGGGCGGTCACTTGCATCCGGGTTCCTCCTCCCTTGAGATATGTTCCGGGCGGCGAGGACGTCACCCGCCAGAGCACGGGCCCAGTGCAGGTCTTCGGCTCCCAAGGGCAAGCGACTCGGGATTCAGACGAGAAGATAGGGCGACTCTGCATCTGGGCACATGACTCACTGTGGTTCTCTTGTCCCCAGGTGTCCCATCGCAGGTGCAGCGGCAGGAGTCGCCCGGGACTGGCGAAGCCCTCGCAGACCCCCTCGCAGACCCCCTCGCTCACCTGCGTGGTCTCTGGGTTCTCCGTCACCAGCAGTGCTTAGTGAGGGACGTCAGTGTGAGCCCAGGCCCCAACCTCTGTGCGAGACAGGAGCGGGGAGACCAGCGGGCTCTCGGGTCGCCAGAGGGCGCTCGGGTCACCAGGGGACACTCGGGAGGCCAGGAGGAGGAAGAGATGTCGGGGGCGCTAACGACGTCAGAGGGCACATGGGTCGTCAGCAGGCACACGGGTCGAAAGCAGGTGCTCGGGACACCAGGGAGCGCTAGGGACGCCAGGAGGCTCTAAGGATGTCATGGGCAGCTCAAGACCACAGAACACAGGGACCAGCTCAGGAGGAGCTGCATGGGGGACATATCCTCTAGTAGCCTGGTCAGTGGCTTTATTCCCCATGAATAAACAGCCTCCCGAAGGGCTCACTGTCCCTCCCACCTTCTTGACCTACATTCCCTTTCACACGGACCCCCTTAGAGGAAGTCACTTATTGCCTCTGCCCTATTAGTCAGAAGTCGTCCTCAACGTTTCCTTTGGTCTCTACTCCAGGAAAGGTCACAATTTTAAGGCGGCTGTTGGGACTGTCATTGGCAGTGACCAGGGGAATGTTACTCCAGCACCAGCAGCTTGTATACTCAGGCTGTGGTAACAAAGGGACAGTCTGCTGTCCGCCTGCCTCTACTGAATAAAACACACAAGTGCTTTAAGCTAACACATCAAGGAGCTTGGTAGAACTGTTCTGTATTCTCAATGTCTAGAAGTTAAGAACAATACTGAGCTTTTCAGCTGTGACGTGCATGTTAAAGAAGCAGAGAAATGATTTAGAATCACAAGCTTCCTAGAGAAAACCCTCTAAGGAAAGGGAGGAAAAGATTCTCTCTTCCTTGTGATGCAGGACAGGGCAAATTTCCCTGGAGGGGGAGGGGAGACCAAGCCCTGCACCAGAGAAGAAGAGGGTCCTTTGGCGGAGAGTGTAGAAGAATCCAACGCACACACCAAAGTTAGAGTGAAAAGGGAAGTTTATTAGAAAAGGGATCACACTCCACAGACAGAGTGGTCTCCTCTCAGACAGTGAGAGGGACAGAGAGAGGCAGACAGACAGACAAACAGACAGACAGGTAGACATAGAGAGAGACAGAGACAGAGAGAGAGTCAGAGAGAGAGACACAGAGAGACAGAGTGAGAGACACAGAGAGAAAGAGACAGAGAGAGAGAAAGAGAGAGAGAAAGAGAGAGAGACAGAAAGAGAGAGAGAGAGAGAGAGTGTAAAGGCACTGAGAAGGACCTGAGTGTTCAGTTTCTATGTCATTCCCAAGTTCGCATTTCCGTTGATGTGGGCATCCAGTGAGGAAGCGGGAGAGTGCGTCATGTGAAAAGGTAAGAATCTGCAGACTGAAAGGCCTGTTGGCAGTTCCCAGCCTTTAATCCTTGGGTCCCTATGGTTTTAGCCACAGGGAATGACTCTTGGTCCCTGTTTCCCCTTCAGGGGTGTGGGGAGTGGGCTGTTAGCGACCTCAGCAGAAATCTCTCTTGGTTCTGCAGGTGTCCCCCTGCCCTGGCGGCAGTGCTGGGCAGCACATGGCTGTCTCTGAACGTGGCTTGATTAACATTTTAGTTCTCTGCCTCCTCCGTCCATTACTTGCACTGGGGGAAGCTGATTTTTTCCTAGTTTAGGTCTGTCCTCCCCTTACGCCTCTCACGGTTCCCGGATCAGCTGGCTCCAGGCAGGGTCCCACCACGGCGAGGCAGCGGCAGAGCCTCAGAGTCCAGAAAGGTGGGGTCATCATAGTTCTTCCTGCTTCTTCACTGAGTCTCTGGAAAGAGGTCCGAGCCTCAGCTCCCTGAGCACCCCAGTGATCCTGGCCACCACAGGTGGCCCTTCGGGGAGCCTCTCCAGCCATTGTTATCAGAACCCCGGCAACACCGGTGGAGTCATCCTTTCATTAGTGTCCCTTCCTTGACAATCCCTGAGGTACATTAGTTTACCTGTCAAGACCCCGAGTGCCTAGCTGCTCTGCCAGGACCTCCAAAGTGTTTACCAGAAATGGCGAAACGGCGAGAGGGAGCCCTTGTGTTATCGAACATACAGAGAAGAGTGCGCAATGTTCCGCCATTAAGAATGAGGCGGTGCGTCAAATATATCTCAAATTTTTTAAAAGAATGATGTTAGATCAGGTCTCTGTAGGCTTCTAGTCAAGTTTGTTTGAGTTTAATCGTAAATTTGAATTTTGTCAAATAACTTTTCTGCACGTACTGAGATGTGCTCTTCCTTCCTATGTTAATGTGGCAAGTGACATTGGCTTTAAATACTAAACTACCCCTGCACTCCGGAACTAAGTCCCCCTCAGTCATGCCGTGCTTCCCTTTTAACATGCTGATTGATCCACTGTTGAATGTGTTCATCTGGTTTTGCGTCGCCATTTATGAGAGGCGTTAGACGGTCGTTACTCTTCCTACAATGCTCTCATCCGATTGTGCGAAGTCAGAGGCCTCGGCACAGAGGGGGCGGCATTTGTGTCTCCTCCTGGGGCAAGGGTGTACTCTCTATGTCTTAAATAAGTGGAGGGATACACCCGTGAAATGGAGACTGGAGTTTCGTTTTTCCTGTTTTGATGGGAAATACCGTAATTATCGATGAAATTTCTCTAAAAGGTATTGGACTACTCATAATTTTCTATTGCTTCCTGCGTCGGTTCTTCTAAGTCAGGTTTCACAAATTTTTTGCCAGTTTTATGAAATTTCTCGTTTATTTCCATCCGTGTCCGGCTCTCTCTTTGGCACTATTTTAATATTTATCAGGTTTTGCACGGCACCCCCTCCTTCCTCCTCATGCGGGTCATTGCTGCTCTTCCTTTTTCCCCTATCATCCTAGGTGTGGATTTTTATTAAACCTTCCGACCAATTAAACTCTAAGCTTTGTTTATTTTTCCTTTTGTATATACTTTTCCCATTTCATTGGCTTTTTTAAAACTTTTAATTTAGGTATAATGCACACTCACGCGTGTGTGCACGGTATCATGTCAAGTGCACTAATGTTTAAGCCATGTACGTAGACACCGTGTGACCACGACACATGCCGCGTGTGGATTGTGGCCCTTACCGTGGAGCGCCCCGTCCTGCCGGTCACCCATCATCACCCTTTTTGCTGAGGATGGTTTCACTCTGCCTTCCATTACTATGAGCGTCCTCTTCTTCATTCACGTAAATGTAATCGTACGTTTTGTACCTATATGTGTTTGACCTCTTTCATTCAAGATGCACTCATATTGGAGCCTGTATAAGGAGTCTGTTCTTTTTTAAGCTACTGCGTGGCAGTCAATGTTGAGACTCCAATTAATAGATATAGAAGCAGTGAGCATGTGAGCACGCAAGGCGAGAGGCACTTCTCAGACTCAGACATGATTAAGAGTCCGGGATGGAGAGGTTTTCCTGAATCGTCCTGGGCCAGGCACAACCACAAGAGTCTTTATAAGAGGGATGCAGGAGGGTCAAAGTTTAAATAGGCAATAAGACAAGAGAAAGAGAGGCGGGCACCATGGCCAAGCACAGCCCAGACCAGGAACACAGACGGTCTGCAGAAGCTGGTGGAGGTGGGGGGTCGTCCCGGAGAGGCTTCCTGAGCCTGACGCCCTGCCAGCACCCCGACGTGGGCCCCACAGACCCAGTCTCAGACCCCTGACCCCCAGCACTGTCAGAGAATGGACCTGTGCTCCAGCTCAAGCCCCTGCGTTTATGGGCATTTGTCTCAGCAGCAACAGGAAAGTCATGCAGTCAGGACGGGTGTCCTCGCGACGGCCGCTGGTGAGCAAATGCGTTCCCTCCCCTTGGATCTGGCCGGGACTGGAATGCCTAGGGCAGAGCTGAGCTTGTGTCTGGCCGGCGAGACGCTTCCAGGCATTTTTTGCTGGTATTTGAGGCAACTTTTTGGCCCCAGCTCAGGACGGCTGTCGTTGCTTCGCAGCCCCGCGTGGTCCGCCTCTGCACTTGTCGCCATGCGGTCCTGGTCAGCCTTGCTGTTAAATTTGCATTTCTCAGATGAATGGTGTTGTCGGAGACCTTTTCATGTGCCTCTGAGCCCTTTGCATAGTCTTTTCAGTGTTTTTCTAAAGGCTTTTGTCCATTTTTTTTATTGATTTGTTTGTTCTTTTCTAATTAATTTATACTCTTTAAAGTATGTATTATGGAATGGATTTCTTTGACAGAGACATATGTGCAGAAATAAATTTAAATGTCAATATGAATATAAATTCTTCTCCCAGTCTGTGGCTGGCTGTGTTCCCCTCGTTCATTTCTTATAATGTGTACTTTCGAGGATGCCAAACTAATTGTTATAGTTGTGTCTTTCTTTTAAAGGAAGTATTTACATTCCTCACATTCATGAAGCTATTCTCCTACGTTTTCTTCCAGGAGGATTATTTTTTGTCCCCCATACCTAGGCCCACTAAACACCCCGATCAGCGGCTGCCATGGCGTGAGGCCCAGAGCGAAGCCGTCTTAGTTGGCAAGCGTGCCGAACTGCTCCCGCACCCTGTCCCCACTGGATCACAGGACGCCTTCGTCACACAGTGAGTGTTGCGTCTGTGGGCTCCGCGGCTGCGTGCTCCGTGACTTTCTCTCGCTCCGTGTGCCCACCCTGCACCACAGCGTCTGACTCACTGCGGGGTGAGCTGAATCTTCATCTCTGGCAGTGGGTCACTCCAGATTTGTTTTTCCTCAAAATGTTTTGTTATTCCAGCTCTTTTGTATCCTCACAAAAATCTTTGAAGCAGCTTGTTAATTTGAAAAACAAGTTGGGATTCTGATCGCACTTAAACTGAAACTATCACTGTTAATTAGGGACAATTGGCCTCTTAACTACATCGGACTTTCCATCGGTGAACACTGTATATGGTCCATTTCTGTATTTATTCGTATTCTCTGAGCAATGTCTTATAATGTTCAGTGTACAGATTCTAGATTCGTGCTAAAGTATTTTCTCGTGGTTTTTAATCACTGCAGGGTTTTTTTCTTTCCAAATTCACTTCCAGTTGTTTGGCGCTTGTCTACTAAAACATCCTGGATTTTATTAATCAGTTCGAGGATATATTTTTTCAGATTCTTTAAGATGTTCTAAGTAAATGATTGCACACTCTCTAGATGAAAGCGCATTGCTTTTCCCTGTGGCCTCTGGTGGCTCCCAGGGCGGGCCTTGGGTGGGGGTGGCGGGGAGCCACGGCAGTTTTTTCATAGGAAGCTTGAGAAGAGGCCAGGACAGCGGCAATGCCACCAACAGCCGTGATTCTTGTCCAGTTGCCAAAGCTGCCCCGTGGGGACCTGGCCAGACCCGGGGCTGGGTCTTCGTTCCCAAACTTCATGGGACTGGGCAGGTTCTGGCCTTTCTGTTAGAACCTTCATGGACCACCCACCCACGACCCTGTATCCCAACGACTCAGCACCTGGAGCGGGACAGGGTCCGCCCAGGAAACCAGCGCTGGTTCCCAGAAGGGAGCTGGCCGAGCCCTGTACAAGCCCAGACCTCCACCTGGGCCCAGCACGTGCAGGCGCCACAAAGAAAAGCACGATGGCTGCAGTGACGGGCTCACGTGGGAAAGCTCTGCTCTCTCTGGGCCGCAGTGAGACCTGAAAGCGAACCGGGGAGACCCCCATGGAGGTGCTGACGTGACATGGCGCTAAGTTCACCATTTTCCAGAAGGCAGAGCTTCCTGTCCTGAAGGAGGCCTTTCTTCAGCAAGGTTACTCGCCATCTCGCGGTCGCGCAGACTGCGGAGGATGCGGCGGTCGTGGCCCCATTTCCTCGCCAGAATGATGGGAGGGACCACCCTCCCACTTACCTTCAGTGCCATTCCCGGCTCTGCTGGAAGCTCTGCAGCGGCATTGCGGCCACCCTGGCAGGGTCTCCGGTCAGGTCCTGCAACACCTTCTCTGAGCTCCAATGGGGCCTGGTTTAGGTCTGAGAGACCTGCCCTGGAGTCCCCACAGCCATCCCCACCTGCTCCCCGCCTGGACGGGCACCATAGCTGGGGGTGGCTGAACCCTGCAGAGAGCACCCCATGTGCCCCCGGATGCCATCCCTCCACCCGCTGACTGGAGCAGCCCAGCAGGTGGCCGCCCCTTGTCCTCTTGACATCCTCCCAGCTTTTCCTAGGGACCAGCGCTGGACAGGGACCCAAACCACCTAGCCAACCTGTATTTGCTGCCAGAAGTGGTGAAAAGTGGTGACATCCCCTGCCCCACCCCGTGGATACAGCCAACTCTGGAGACAATATGTACGAGCATTGAAGAGCAGAGGGTAAAACCACAGGCCCCAGGACCATGAAGCCTAAGATGTGGTGAGCTGGGACGGCACCAGACAGTGCCCGAACAGATGCAAGCCCGTGCCATGTGCACACAAAATGCCACTCAACAGAAACTTTTCTAAGACACCCCGTGTGCAGTGGTCACTTGTCATTAGCCATCACTCTTTGCTGATTAACAACTGAGGTAGTTTTAAAAGGAAGAGCTTCCACCCACACACCCTGAGCCCCAGCCTGGGCCATTTGGTGTCTTAGCTGCTCCTGCCCATGGTCCCCGCAAAGCGGCACTCCCCACGGGAACCCACGGTTCGCTGTGCTTGGCTTGATTGCACCCTGCCGTCTGGAAGCAAAACACACACAGGCCTATTTCCTTCCCACTGTGGGCCCTCTAGGCTGAAGACACTGACCTGCTCCCTTGGAGCTGCTTCATGAGGACCTGACGTGTGACCCCAGGAACATGAGGACAGTTGCCTCTGTCTTGCTCACTGATTTGTCCTAGTTGCCTGGAATGGTGCCGGTGTGTAACTTGCCCTCAGTATTTGTCGAATGAATGAATGAATGAATGGGATCCAATCTGTAAGTGTGGGTATACAAACTCTGTAATTGATGTAAGAGCCACATTGCCGGGATTCAGGAAGTGCTTCGCTCAGCCCACACCAAAGTGTTCCACCTCTGAGCACCTTGTCTCTGTCCCCTGCCTTGGGTTCGGCACCCTAGGATGTGGCTCTGGAGGGCTCTGGCTGCAGAACTAGGGTCCATGCTTCAGCAGGTGGTGTGCATCCGGGACCTTCTATCAGTGAGCGCCACTCGGGCAAATACCAGGCGGGGCTTCCTGCTGAAATACAGCCGCCTGCCGGGGACTGCAGAGCCTGCTGAATCTGGCTGACCCAGGGAAATGTCTGTCTCCCTCCTCATCTTCCTTCCTGTGCCGGGTCTCCCAGGGGTCAGTGTCAGGGAGATGCGACGGTTCACAGCAGTATTCACAAAGAGATGGAGTGATTAACTTGTTTCCTTTTTCCCCAGGAGTCCTGTCCCAGGTGCAGCTTCAGGAGCCAGGATCCCAGGTGGTGCGGCCCTCACAGACCCTGTCCCTCACCTGTTCCACCTCTGGGGACACTGTCTACAGCAACAGTGCTACCTGAGAATGGCTCAGGCAGCCTCCAGGAAAAGGTCTTCAGTGACTGAGAAGGACATGCTACAGGTCCAGGTGGCACAAAGATCATGCACCATCTCTCCAAGGTCGATTAGTTATCAATTCCGACTCGTCCAAGAACCAGTTCTCCCTGGAGCTCAGCTCTGTGACCAGCGAGGACACGGCTGTGTATTACTGTGCAAGACACAGTGAGTGGGTGTCAGTGTGAGCTCAGACACAAACCTCCCTGAGGGAGACAGGAGGGCTGGGATGCAGGGGGCGCTGAGGACCTGGGGGACCCTCAGATCCTCCAGGGCGTGCTGAGGTTCCCCAAGGGGTGCTAAAATCCACCAGGGGGCTCCCAAGACCACCAGCATAGGGCCCAGACCAGGGGCGGGTGCAGAGTTAAGCAGATGAAATATCCTGCTCTGTCTTAAGTTGGTTTTGCTCCAAGTCTCAGTAACAGAGCTCACAGAATGCCTTTTTTTATATCTAGTTTCAGGGATCCTATTTGTGAACAAAAAAGGGGCTATGTAATAAATCTGACAAAATTCAGTGACCAAAAGTAACCTCCCAGGGTGATCTGATCATAAATTCTGGGCCGTCACGCCCCAGGCCTGTGACTTCCTCAGTGAGAGGCTGATCTTGGCCTTAAGCCACACCTATCTGCGCTCTTGTGCATTGAGGTTAACGCACCTTTGAAACATTAGAAGCCACACCTCTCGAAAGTGTGACCACCCTTAAGAGGGTACATCATCTTACTGTCTTGCAGTATGATCTCCACCTCGCTTTCTCTCACGTGACCTTCCTTATGTCCCCTCCTTAATTCCAAGTGCATCAGAGAACCTGCAAGACTGTCATTCCCCTGAGCGTTTGAGAGCTTCCTTCCTAGCAACTGTCATCAGTTTGACTCAAATAAACTCATAAAAATGATCAAAGTGTCAATTACCTCTGTAGGGAAGTCTTACATCGACATATAGTCCTTCATCATGAGCCGTCAAGGGGCGAAGCCTGACCTGCCTCCCTTGGTGTAGAAAGAGCCTCAGCTGAGTGTCCGATTCCCTTCTATTCATTCTACCTTCCACAGAACAGCAGGAGAAACACGTCACACAATTTCCCCACCGTCCATAACAAGTTCCGCCTCCCTCCAGGATCCACTAAGAAGGTTCCAGCTCCATCTGAGCACCCTTCACGATGGCCATCGTCACCCACATTTCTGCATCTGCTCAGGACGGCTGAGGTTTCCTCCACGAAGACTGAGGCTGTTCCCGGCTCCCGTCTTCCTCTCTGAGCTCCCCCCAGATCCTCCTCTAAAGACCCGTCCACAGCATGGAGGCTTCTTCTAACACGCAGCTCAAGACTCTTCCAGCCTCTTTGCCCAGCCCGATTCCAAAGCAGTGTTTCATTTTTACGTATCTCTTACAGCAGCACCCCGTTTCTCTTTACCGAATTATAGTCCATGTGAGCTGCTATAAAAAAGTAACAGAGATGAAGCGGCTGAGAGAGACAACTGGAATTAACTTCACACAATCCTGGGGGAGAGAATCCATGGTAAAGACAACCACAGACTCAGCATCTTGAGGTCTCGCTTCCTGGTTCACACACGGCCATCTCTGCCCTCACTGGGGGAAGTGCTCCCAGACATTTAAGACACTGGAGTTTTGAAGGATTAACTGTTTCTAGTTGAACTTTTGTCCTTTCTAGGGCTGTGCCCTCTGGACACCTATCAGAAGGGCAGACAGATTATGATCTCATATTTTTGTGGAGCACCTGAGTATCCAGCCCTCGGGGTGCAGCATCTATGATGTCACATAGCTAATATGTTGAAGAGAATTTACTGCTTAGCACTTAGTGCAGATTGCTTGTCACTGTGGCTGCGTGTCATAAGAAGAATAACATTTTCTCAGGTCTCTCCTTCTACAGGCTGAGCATTGGCTTTCCTCGTAGAGCCCAGACACGAGGGACACACCAACACACCTCAGCAGGTGCGCAGACTCACACGGCGCAGACGCACTCATCGGAAGGAGACTCAGCACTGACCTGTGTGAGTCCGCGTCACACCACAAACTGCATTTCCAATTATGATGCTGAGGCTGTAACATGCACATCATGTATGTGTGTGCGATTCCAACTGTACACGTCATCCTGGCGTGGCTGTGGCGGACAGAGCTCTACCACAGCAAGACGACTACAGTCCAAGTGCACTTATCAGTGGACAAAA
Source organism: Pteropus medius (assembly GCF_902729225.1). Lineage (NCBI taxonomy): Eukaryota > Metazoa > Chordata > Mammalia > Chiroptera > Pteropodidae > Pteropus > Pteropus medius. The sequence continues at coordinate 62,898 of NW_024350935.1, read as the reverse complement.
AATTTAGAGGCACAGAGAGTGACTCTCAGATGGGACAGACGCCTGCAATACACCTGTGACCCTGGTTCTCGCACGTGCTCTCCGTTAGCACTAGAGGGCAGCAAATGCCACACGCGCTCATGCAGGACGCAGACCTGCACCTCACTGGGCACGTCCCCTCTGTCCTGGAGGTGGCCCAGGGAGCAGTGGGGTGCAGTGGGGAGCGTGCAGGGCCAGACACATGAGTTCACTCTTACACTTGTGCACTCTCGACACCACCGAGCTCTCTGTGGTCCTGTTTGGCCTTGTTCACCTGTGATGCAGGTAAATGATATCACGTCCCATGACTTACGTGCATGAGTAAAATGAAATAAGATGATGGTGCTAAGTGTTTAAGTAACACATGTCACAGTAAAAGTCATATTTCACCAAATGAGCAACTTGCCACCACGTGCCCAGAGACACCCACACCTGCTCTGCGTCTCCACCCTCTCTGTGAGTCCCCAACCCCAGAGCTCCTTATACAGTCAGAGCACATGCAAATAAGGCCACTCTGCTGATAAAAGCCAGCCTAGCCCCGAGCCTGCAGCTCTGGCACAGGAGCCTAGCCCCGCGATTCCCAGGAGTCCCCATTCCGGGATCAGGTTGAACACGCACGCCGCACCATGGCGTTTGGGCTCAGCTGGGTTTTCCTCGTCGCTGTTTTACGAGGTGACTGATGGGAAACAAGGGACACTGAGTACGTGAGTGGAAATGAGTGAGGAACACGGACGTGTGACATTTTCCTGACCCTGACGTGTCTGTGTTCACAGGTGTCCAGTGTGAGGTGCAGCTGGTGGAGTCTGGGGGAGACGTGGTGCAGCCCGGGGGGTCTCTGCGACTCTCCTGTGCAGCCTCTGGATTCACCTTCAGTAGCTACTCGATGAGCTGGGTCCGCCAGGCTCTGGGGAAGGGGCTGGAGTGGGTCTCATACATTAGGTATGATGGCAGCAGCACATACTATGCTGACTCCGTGAAGGGCCGATTCACCATCTCCAGAGACAACGCCAAGAACATGTTGTATCTGCAAATGAGCAGCCTGAAGGCTGAGGACACGGCCATGTATTATTGTGTGAGAGACACAGTGAGGGGACTTCAGTGTGAGCCCAGTCACAAACCTCCCTGAGGGAGACAGGAGAGGGTGCTCAGGACACCAGGGGGCGCTCAGGGTACACACAGCACAGCACACACAGACCAGCCCAGCAGCAGGTGCACAGGGAGCTGGGGAAGGGGCTTCCTGTTGGGAGCAGCGATTTCCTCTCAAATCTCTCAGCTGCCTCCCAGGAGAATTACTGCTTCTTCTCTGTGGCTCCAATTTTCCATTCTCACTGCGGAAGAGGAATGAAGAAGTAACCTGTCTGTAGACGGCATATCAGCAGGGCCTGGGGACCTTTCCTGCAGCAGCTTTCAATGTGTCCTTTCTGATTTCTTGACAGAGAGACCACCTGGGGGCTTTTGTCCCTGAGGCTGGAAACTGTTTCCACACAGAGAGACACAGCACAGTGCAGGGACCTGTGTGCTGAGCTCAGGCTCTGCCCCCCACAAACACACGCTGTTTCCAAGTGGGCCTCCCTTCAGACAGGACACATGGCCCACATGGGAGGACCTGTCCCCCAGGACTCTGTCCCACAGGGTCCCTGTCCTGCCTGCAGCACGTTAACCTCTTGCTCCTCATTTTCTCGGGTGGATGATAAACACCCTTCATCACCTGCTGTCACCTGCTGTCCTAGTTCCACTAAATCTGTTTAGTCATTGTGTCCCCCATGCTGCAGTCTCCCTCACTCTCAAGCCCTCCCCACGTACCAGTCACAGCAAAGAGGATAATAATTTCCGACATGGTCCCCTCCTATGATTCTGCACTGGGCCCTGCACTGCACAATCCGCTGTTGTGTCTTCAGACCCCATCACAATCGTTGCTGTAAATGCTCCCCAAATCCGGGAACGCTCCCAGTAAGAGGGTAGCTGCAGGCGGTGTGAACGGAGTGGTGAGGGTTCAGGTGAGGGACCTTGCATGTTTGGATTTCTCTCTGGTTCCTGGTCTGTAGAGAAAGGAGCACTGTGAGCTTCCTACACATGCGGCCTCCTCTTTAGCCTGAAGAGCATTTCTCTGTCCAGGCGTCATGGGATGGCCCAGCTCCCCTTATCCAACTGAACAAGGATTGATCGCTTTCCCCTGTAGGCCATTCACCTGTTTAAATCTACTTATGAAACGAGCCTCTCTAGTGCACCCTCTTCGTTTCCTAGATAAAGACAGATGTATCTTCTTTATCAAACAGAACTGAATCGTGTGGAGGGAAGAAGAACCCATACCCTAGACCAGAAGACTATAGGAATCCCCATCCAGCACTGAGTTTACCGCCCCCCGGCCCCACATCAGTGCCTCAGCCTAAGATGAAACGCAGTGGGTGCTGACGTGGCTTCTTCTTTACCCTGAAGAGCATTTCTCAGCTGAGGCCTCATGGGATGGCCCAGCACCCCAAATAAAGCTGAACAAGGACCGATCACTCTATCCTATAGGCCATCTGAGCTGTTTAGATCTACTTACGGAAGTGAGCCTCTCTAGTGCACCCACATTGTGTCCCGGATAACTATGGGTTTCCCTCCTTTATCACATAGAAATGAATCTTGTAAATGGAAGAGGAATTCACATCCCAGATCCACCCATCTATAGAAGCCCCATCCATCACTCAGTGATACAGCCCCCCACACGCACACCCAATATGAAAGCTTCAGCCTGAGCTGAAACACAGTGGGGAGATGAACCCAGAGTTAGGGAGGAAGCGTATGCTCGCTCATGATGTGCTCAGGGTCGAATGAGGAGCTCCTGAGGGTACGACTGTGTGTCCCAGGCCTGTCCCCAAGGTTCACAGTGGAGAATGAAGGATACAGTGATTTTTTCCGTATGAAATGGGGGCAGAATAGGGCCAGGTGCTGCAGTTGGTGTGAATGCAAAGGCTCCCTGCATTGAGTGTGTTTACGTCTTTTATCACCTTCTCTACATTATGATGTTTAACAACTTGACAAATATTTCTGAATGGGGGACACTTCCCCTCATGACCTCACCAGTTCTTAGATACAGCACAGGTCCTAGCCTGGCAGACGTCATTCACATGCACACTATCCCCACAGGGCACCTGCCTATGTCTGCCCACACATCCCGGGACACGATACTCCTCTGCCTTCATCATCGCAGGCCCAGCTGCCAGGCAGCTGGAGAACCACGTCCAGCTCTGAGCCCACAGAAATGATTCACACGAGTCAGGCACTAGCTCTTCACCAGAGCTGCTCATCCTTTACCCGGGAAACCCCAAGAAAACTTGATCCTAAGGTCCCCTCTCCCTCCTGTACATGGCTCCTGACACCCTGGTGTCTTCCATGTGGCCCCTGGTGGCATCCAGGTCTCCAGTCTCTAGGATTCTGAGTGTCATAAACTTGGTTTTGCCCTGATTCCCTCCTGCAATAATAAAGGTTGCATGGCACTGGTTGACAGAATGACACAGATCAATAGACCAGAATGTGTGTGACCTTGGACAAGCCAAGGGTTTCTTAGACGTAACACACACAGCTTGGACCTTAAGGAAAAAGTAGGCGAATATAAATACGTGGTATTTGCAACATTATTTCAAAAATTAGTTAAAACTCCACATAAAATAGTATAATTAAAATATATGGCAAAAAAGGTTATGTAGAATATGTAAAGACTTTACTATTTAACAAATAAAACTAAGAAAAAGCACAATATGAAGTGTGCAGCATCAGGGGTCTTCAAGCCTGATTATGGAGAGAGGCAGCTACTTAGACAAAGACAACTCACATGTGCTTCAATGAAGGAGGGAATTGGAGAAGACTGTCTATTATTTTGGATGTAATTTATAACAAAGTTGAAAAAGTATTATTTACTTGAATTATGTTTATAAATAGTTGGGAACTGTGAATATATTCAATGTGTTTGAAGTAAAAATGTGTCTGACCATCATGCTAATCACTTTCATAATTATGAGAAACACTTATAAATTTAAAAACGGTGACCTACTCAATAGTCCAGCGTTTATTCGTATACTATGAAAAGCGGGGCTTTCCTTAGACCCGTTTCAATGTACCTTAGAGATCGGTTGCTCTGCCATTCCACACTCAGACACTGTATGTATTAAGGGGAAGAGCCCCAGCTGGACCCCAGAGACACGAGGGAGCCTGACCCAGTCCCTCCCCACTTATGAGGGGCAGGCTGCCCACATGCAAATTCCTCCTCCAGCCCCAGGGTAAAACCTGTCTGCGCTGTGGACGCTCACAGCTCTCTCCTCACACAGGGCTCAGGTCTCTGGGGAAGCAGCGCTGTGTTTGAGAAGAAGATGAGACTGTGGGGTCTTCTCCTATGCCTGGTGACAGCCCCCCAAGGTGAGTGTCTCAGATGTCAGACAGGGGTCTGTGGGATGGTTGTGACAGCATGTGACTGACAGGACTGATGCTCCTTGTTCCCAGGTGTCCTGTCCCAGGTGCAGCTGCAGGAGACGGGCCCAGGACTGGTGAAGCCCTCGCAGACCCTCTCGCTCACCTGCACCGTCTCTGGGTTCTCTTTAACCAGCTATGGTGTACAATGGACCCGCCAGGCTCCAGGAAAGGGGCTGGAGTGGGTCGGTGGTATATGGAGTAGTGGAAGCACATACTACAATCCAGCTCTTAAGTCTCGACTCAGCATCACCAGGGACACCTCCAAGAGCCAGGTTTTCTTGAAACTGAACTCTGTGACCAGCGAGGACACAGCCGTGTATTACTGTGCGAGATACACAGTGAGGGGACCTCAGTGTGAGCCCAGACACAAACCTCCCAGTGAGACTGGAGGAGTAGCTTCAGAGGCCGATCTGTTCACTAGAGGGCGCTGAGGTCACACAAAGTATAGCATACAGCCCAGCAGCAGGTGCAGAGGGAGGTGGGAAGGGGCATCCTGTTGGGAGCAGCGATTTCCTCTCAAAGTTCTCAGCTGCTCACAGGGACAACCCTTTTTCAACATGGGTCTAACTTCTATTCTTACTGCAGACTGAAATGAAAACGCACCTTGTCTGTCTGTAGACGACATATCACTGGTGGCTGGGGACCTTCCTTCACCAGTTTTCTATGTGTCTGTTTTCATGTCTCAGCAGAGGGACCATCCTGATCGCTGTCTTCTCCCCTGTCGCTGGAAAATACCTGCACAGAGAGAGACTCAGCACAGCGCAGACTCCTGTGTGCTGAGCTCAGGCTCTCTGCCCCCACAGGCACATGCTGTCCCCACATGAGCCCTCCCTTCAGACAGGACACATGGCCACAGGGGTAGGAACAGCCCCCAGGACTCTACCCAATACCATTTCTGGCCTTCCTACAACACAGTACCCTCTAGGTCTTCTGTTACTTGGGTGGATTTTGAAACCCACCCAACACGACCAGTTGTCATCTACTACCCTAACTTCACTAAGTCTGTCCTACACCGTGAGCACCATGAAGCTGGATCCCAGCTCAATCTCCCAGCCTCCACCCAGGCCAGTCACAGAAGAGGGATGATGTGCATATATGGCATTCGTGTGTCCCCACTTCATCTCCTATCATCCCTCTAACACTTCTTTACGTTTGTGGAACCCCACGCAGATTATCCTCAGGGGGTCTAATGTGACTTGCTTAGCCTACATGTCATACACACATGTGATTCAAGGTCACACAGGCACTATTGAAGGACCAGTCTGGGTCAGGTGGCGGCACAGCTGGCTGGTGATCCATGGGCACCACTAAGAATTCTGAAACCTTATGAATGAAACTATCTTGATGGATCAATGTATACAGAGCACCAAGCTAAACACCTCTTGGGAGGTCGTGGTGAGCCAGGGGTCAAGGAACACATTGGATGTGCCGGTCACGTCCCATGTCTCCTTCTTTATACAATTCCAGTTCTAGTGGGGTGGGACCACCACACCATGACCTCATTTAGCCTTTCAAGCCTCCGCAATGCCCTACTTTAAACACCAGCATGGAGAAATCAGATTACAGGGTAAGAATTTTGAATAACCAAACTCAATTCATAGGATTCCACCAATGGAACTTAAAATTCATCTTTCTTTATGTAAAATACATTAACTCTAACCCAACTGTCTCAAATGTCATACTCGTTACAGGACCAACTCTGTAACAAGTTGGTCCTGTAACAACTCTAAAGTCTAAGGTCCAAATCTCAATGAAATATCATCTTATCAGATATTGGTGAAACTTGGCATATGATTCAATCTGAGACTACAATCCTCTCCAGCTGAGAGTCTATAAAAAATGATGACTTTATGTGCTTCCAAAATATGATAGAAGGACTGGCATAGGGTGGAAACCCCACTCTACGATGATTAAAGAGGAGAGAGGGAAGGAGGGAAGGGCGCCAAGCTGGTCCAAACGCCGGCGAGGCAAGTCCCGTGGGACAGTAGGTTGGAGACAGTCCTCTTTGGCTGGATGCCTGCACTCTTTACTTGGCGGGTGGGGGTGACACCTCATGGACACGCTGAGGTGCTGTCTTACCATCTGGACTCTCTGTGACTCTGCTGGGTGGCAGTCACACCCCTGTCACTGCCAGGTGGTGGACAATCCAAAGGCTTTGATTGGAGGCGTGTCACCTGTTACACTGAGGTGATGGCCCAGGTCTGGAAATCAAGGAGTCATCCCTAATCCTCTCTGAGTCTCCTCCAAGGCCATTTGTCCCCTTTCTTAAAAATACTGCATCTTCACCGCCAGTGTGGGTTATGATCCTGTTTTGTGAAATCCGTGAATTCTGACATCTCCCTTCATCCCACCTTCTTCTCCCCTTCATTTCAAAGAGGCATCGCTTCTGCCGGACTCATCGCACCTCCCTTCCTGGATGACGCTGAGATGGCAGATGAGACCCGCTGGTCAGGCCCCAGATTGATTGATTGGTTGATTGATATTATTTTATTTTTTTACATTTATTTTTTTATTTCCCCTTCCCCCTTCCCTCTGGTAACCACTAGTCCATTGTCCTTGTCCATGTTCTCTGTTTGTTTGTCCTATTCATTTGTTGCTTTTAGGTTTACATCGCACATTAAGTGATATCATGGGATTTTATTTTATAAAATCATTTTTAGCAACGCCTTTTCTGCCCTCTTCAGAAAATACTCCACAATTTTGGCTTATGGATAGACTGGCCATTTGTCACAACTCCAAATTCTGCTTCGCACTTGATTCACACAGCTGTATTTGCTCAATCACTGTCCTATCACATTTTATTAGAAGTAGAAGCATGAACCAAACACTCCTTCCCTTAGCTTAGTAATCCCTGCAGTTAAAAACACACTTTCACTGTTCACAGCTCTACCTTCAGCTTCACCCTAAATCCTGGCCCCCCACTCATTTTGACACTTTCTGACAAGGTCAAATGTCCTCCAGAACCAGTGACCTGTTCTCATTTCCATGGACACCTTGTCAGAACGGCTCCCAATGTCCACACTCCAACCACCGTTGTCATCATGACTGTGTTCGCTTCTCCCAGGGTGTGGGAGCTTCCTCCACGGCTCTCCCGTCCTCTCTCTGAGTTCTCCACACAATCACCTCTAACACCCCTCTCAGCAAGCTTGGAATTTTCTGCAAGGCACTTAAAAGTCTCCAACCTCCTACCCATCACCTAGTTCCATGTCCACTTACACCTTCCTGGGTGCTCGTTCCAGCAGCACCCACGTCTCAGAAACACAGTCTGTCTCATGTGCTCAAGGTGCCATCACAACGACCAACGACTGGGTGGCTTAAATGACAGAAATTTACTGTCTCATATTGTGCGGACAGGAAGTCGAGGTCACTGTGCAAAGACATCGATTCCTGAAGAGAAAGCATTTCTGTGGGGAGACAGCTGACTTCTCACTGCAATCTCATGTGCTGGAGAAAAGGAGCAATATCGCTCTTTCTATTCTTTTTCTTATATAGACAAAGATTTAAACTTAACCTCATTTAACTCTAAAACTTCCTAAGAATTCTTCTCCCATTCAGTACATTGTGTGTTAGGGCTTCGAGAAATGAATGGTGAGACATACATTTTAGACATAGCAAGCTCCCAGGTTTAACTACCTGTGAGCAGGTTCACTGACCAGAAGGATGTTCATCACGTTCCTGGTTATGTCGGCACAGGCACAGGTTCCTGAGAGCAGAGTGTATGAGACGTCCTCACGCAGAGACCAGTACCTCCCAGACGTGATCATGGACCTCGTGTCCCAGCGCATCCTGGAAGCCAGAAATTCTACGTCTCCTCCTTCCTGCTCTGCAGCTCCCCCTGGGACAGAGCACTCTCAGGGGTTGGCTTCTGTTTCAGGAGTGACAGTTCCTGATCCTGCTGTGAAGTGACACGTGCTCCTTTTGAGTCCAGCCAAGGAGACCGATGCCCTTGCAAAATGGGACGTCACCTGAGGTCCAACAGGTCCCTTGCCTGTTGTGCTCTCCATATTGCAGCTTCCTGGGAGAGACTTGACTTTGTTCAGTGATTTCCTGTCTAGTGATGTCTGTCCAGGTGCTACTTACAATAGTGAGATTAGATCCCTACATCTAATAACAGGTCAAAGGTCACCTCTGAGCACACATCTGGTGTGTGCATCTAATTCGCTGAATAGTGGAAATAGAGTGTGCATTGAGCCACATGATGTGTATCTACAGGGTTTGTCAGAAGTGTCCTTCATTGGAAAAACCTAAAGAACATAAATGGTCCAGCAAGTCCCAGTGATTGTTGCTTGGACTCAGGGAGTGTGTCCTGTATTCTTTCATGCATCTCTATGTCTGACAAGAGCATCCCACAAGGGTCACTTAAGTCCTTGCCAGAGTAGCTATGTATATGGTAGGCCAATTCACTACTCTCAGGGTGATGCCAAAACATATAGGGTGTCCCTAAGGGACCATCCCTCCTGAGGTCAAGGGCTGAAGCATTTAACACTGTCCCTAGAAACACTGTGGTCATGCCTCTAATTGGGCAGGGACCCTCCTTTGCAGCATGGGGGGCTGGGCTGCAGGGGGCACTCGGGACTCCCCCTGCAGGTGTTGTGCACCCAGAGTAGGTGCAGAGGGAGTGGGGGAGGGGATTTCTCTGCGGACCTGGGGCTTCCTCTTTCCACAGATCATCTAAATTTCCAATTAAACAGAGACTGCAGAAGCGAAGATAGATGTTCTATTCTGTCCAGACCATTTCCCAATCTCAAGAAGGCAATGAGAACCACACAATTACAGGCAGGTCTGAAGCTTCTATACATCTGAATTTGTGGAGCTGGAGGCAGGGTGTGTTTTACCAGGTGTGGCATTTCAGAGACATCCTGACGCAGGAATATGAGGTGTGACATCAGGGCCCAGCTGCATCCACTGTCCCCATGTCATTCAAGGAGGATGTACAGTGAGGAGACGTCCTGTCGGACTTGTTTCTCCGAGAAAAAAAGTTCTGTCTGCACAGAGATCAGGCACCTGACAGGGACACATATGCACAACAAGCATTTGTACCTGGGACTTCAAGTGCACATTGCCCACGGTTTCCGTGTCATCAAATTCTCTCAGGTGGAGACAAGATTTCAGCTATGAATACTCTGCCGCAAGAATATGCAAATGGGCTGAGGTGCGCTAGGTTAAATAGGGACCTGTCTGTGTCCTCACAGCACCCACCAGCACACCTTCCCCCACAGAGGACCTGACAGCACCACCCTCAGCATGGACTGGAGCTGGAGCGTCCTCCTCCTGGTGGCAGTGGCGACAAGTAAGGGAATCCCCAGCCCTGGGCTGACGAGGGCACCAGGGCCAGTCGGGGCTCTGCACCCACTGCTGTCTCCTCTCCACAGGTGTCCACGCCCAGGTCCAGCTGGTGCAGTCTGGAGCCAAGGTGAGGAAGCCTGGGGCCTCCGTGAAGGTCTCCTGCAAGGCTTCCGGATTCACCTTCACCGACTACTATATGAACTGGGTGCGACACGCTCCAGGTCAAGGGCTTGAGTGGATGGGAGACATTAACCCTAACAGTGGTAGCACAGGCTACACACAGAAGTTCAAGGGCAGAGTCACCATCACCGCAGACAAGTCCTCCAGCACAGCCTACATGGAGCTGAGCAGTCTGAGACCTGAAGACATGGCCACATATTACTGTGCGAAAGACGCAGAGTGACGACCCACATCCTGCGAGTGACAGAAACCCTGAGGGAGAGGGCAGCTGTGTGGGGCTCAGGAGGGAGGGGACAGTGTCCGCTGACTTCCTCACACAGAAACAGACACCTGACACTATAAGTGACACTCTAGCAAGCACACCTGGCATTCAGGGAAAGGTGTCACTAGTCCAGGTGTCCTGCAGGAAGATGCAGGGTCAGCGTTTCCTGACAGGTCCCTGTCATTTGTCTTTGCTTCTGCAGAGGGCACATATGCACCTCCCTGGTCTCTGGATGAGGGGAGTTCGTTCAGGCATTGTCTGGGATTTCGTGTTGGTTTTGGATTCAGGGTTTGGACTGCAGATCCCCCAGCCATTCCTCCAACTTTCCCCTGTGTCTGAACAGGGAATTATGTTTCAATATAGATAAGTATAAAGACTGAAGGGTGAACTCCTACTGCCCAGTCTGAGGTCCAGCACTAGGCACATGACCTTCTGGGAGGTCGATCCTGACTCCTGGTAGCAAAGTCATGGTGACGGGTGAGTCAGGTTCTCGCACAGTCCCCCTCAGTTTTCTCCTGTTGAAATGAGCTCCTGAAGAGGGTCCTCCCCTCCTACCACAGCCCTGCATTGTCCCTGTCCCTGGGGCAGGACTGGTGTCCTCACACATGGGGAGCAGTGTGGGGAGACACTTGATGAAGTGAGACCCACTTCCAGACTGTATGACTTCCCTGTCTGTGCTGAATCACAGTACCACACACTCGGGGTACAGTCTACACACATTGACTCCTCACAGTCTGGGGTTGAGAGCAGGAAGTCAGTCTCCCTGGACAGACTCAAGGTGTTGGCAGGACCACATGTGCCCAGAGTGTTGAGGGACAGGTGTAGTCTGAACATGAGTGCTCCCCAACATTACATATTGATATCCTAACCCCACAGAGAACCGTGTTGGGGGTGGGGTCTCTGGGTGGTGCTGGAAGACAAGGCCAGTGTTCTCATGAAGTGGATTAGCACCTAACTAAATGAGGCCCCAATGACCATGCGTGTCTCTTCCTCCACCTGAGGACACAGCCAGAACAACCAGATATGACCCAGGATGAGGGTTCTCCCCAATGGTGAACATGCTAGCACTTGGATCCAGGAGTCCCACCTACTGAAACATGGGAAGTGAATGATGGGTGACATTAAATTACTCAGAAGGTTTTATTCTCTTACTGCAGCCTGAGCAAACTCAGACAGCGGTCTGCTTCTGTGTCTTCCCTGGTTCAAGACCCGCTTTCCGTGCATCCTGACTCATGCCCTGTTATCCATCCCCACAGACTGGAGGAAGTCACCTCACATCTCTGGTCGCATTGTTTTCTTCCTCTCCTGGAGTCTAATCTCCTCTGCCTCACTCTGGCGTGAACACTTGTGACTGCGTTAGGAATCTCTCAGATGAAACAGGAAACCATTTACCTCAAGCTGTCTAGTGGTCCTGGAACGTGCCTTTTCCCATGTAACATCAGACTCCAAGCATGATGTGACGTTAAACGCCCTGCAGATATTCACATCCATCCCACAGATCGGTTCCATTTAGCACATCCCAACATCCCCCAATGCTAACTTCTTCAAAGATTAACACGAACCTAATATCAAATAGGATCACCTCAAAACCTCCCAATATAACCTCTAAATCAGGTATCAGTGAGAATTCGATGTATGCATTCTGCAGTGAAATCCTCTCCAGCTGCAGACCTGTGGTCCTAGAAGACAAGTTACCTCATTCTAAAATACACTGCAAGGCAGGCACATGGTCACAGTCCAGACACCTTCCTCTCTAAGAGAGAAAATGGCAGTTAGAAATCACCAGCCAAAGATGATTCTATGCCCATCTGAGAGAACTCCATTGGGTCTCAAGACCTGGGGATGAGCTGCTATGGCTCAGACCCAACCTCTGACCTGTCACTCTGTCCTCGGATCTACCTTCCTGGGTCTTGTGGAGCCAACTGACGGAAGAGGTATATGTTCGTCACCTGTGTCTTGCCAGGAGATGATTGAGACTCCAAAGCCTCCAACCACTTTATTCTGTCTCTATGACTGATACAACGTTCTTCCAACAACTGCTAAATTTGAAAGGAAGGTCTTATTTATGACACTGGCAAAATGGGTCCTGCCATAGGAGAGAGACAGAAGGGTACCTCTGAGAGCCGCAGACGTAGCTCAGAATTTGTAGTCAAGGGGTAGAGGGCGGGCTCAGTTGACAGAGGTAACTAAGAGGGGACGTGCTTTGCACAGGAGGCTCCATATGTCTATACCTTGAGGGACGCACCACTGAATGCTGGGTAAAGGAAGGGACCAGGCAACTCTCTGTTTCTCAGTGGGGGATTTAAAGACAAAGTCTGCTGAGGACACCAGGGTGCTCAGGGCTTCCAGTGCACAAGGCCTCCACGGGTCGGGGCCTCCAGGGGCTCTACAACTGCAGAGGTTTAGGGTCTCCACACCTGCAGAGGTTTAGGGTCTCCGAGTGGTCAGGGCTTCCAGGGGTTCAGGGCCTCCAGGGAGGTCAGGGCCTGCAGGGGGCACACAAACCCCATGGACTCGTGTCTCAGTTCCAGCAGCGCATGCAGATGGAGGCTCAGGACTGGTTTCCTATTGTGCTCTGCGGCTTCTTCTTCTTGCAACAGTGTCCCAGGAACCTTTGCACATTTATCATTCTCAGCTCACCCCTCATGTTTCTGATACAAAAGGTGGTCTTTTTTCATGACAATGAGGATCACATTTATCTCCTTCGCCAAACGTAGGGTCATTTTCAGAGGCAGAAACGACTCTGCTAGTTTTCTCCAAATCAGAGTCCTGAGACAACTCAAAACTCACAGCGAGTGTTGATAGCCTCTGAGTTGGATGCAACAACTTTGTTCCATGCACACCTCGGCCAAGATGCATTTGTCAAGAGAGAGCTGCTGCTGTTAACAGAGTAAGAGGCTTCAGCTGAAAAGATAAGCACTAAACACAATCCTAATAGAAGAGCTGGGTAGAAGAACACTAAAGAAACGTGGTGGAGTGAGCCGTCCCCAAATCTCTCCCCTTGAAACAACAAGCTGAACATCTAAAACTGAACAACAGCAATAAAGAAACACCCAAAGTGCACAGCAGCACATCTGAGTGTGGGATCTTTGCATAAGAGCTACCACAGGACAGAACCCTGAGTGTCGGGCAGTGGTCTGGGAGAAACAAAGAAGCTGCCTCTTGCACTGGAGCTCCCTGCAGGAGGAGAGGGCGGGGAAAAGGTGCGGCGAGTTCTCTGAACAGCCCTGACTGGGAGAGCTGAGAGCTCTACGCAGCCAGCATCAGTGCCCAGACACCGGGGAAGAAAGCAGAGAAGTGGGGACAGCAGAGAAGAGGGGGCGGCAGAGAAATAACCGTTGATTTTTACCAGCTGCGGCTGCAAAATGGAGGCTGAGCCACAGCCTCCAACCCCCAACCCAGACAGCCCCTGCCCCATACCCTCCGAGACCAATCACCACAGAGCCCCAGGGGAATCTGAGTAAATGCTCCTGAAACTGTTGCTAACACGGATAGGGACTGAGACTGAGAGTAGTGAGTGTGATTAAACATCTACGAGGAAAAAAAAAAGACACCGTTAAGGCTTTATATGAAGTAGGCATCCAAGAGATTAGACGCCACCTACTGGAAACCAAAAGAAAAGCGACATCTTTGCAACAGGCTAAAGAGAGACCTTTATATAATAAATCTTCTTTCTGGAAAAAAAGGCAAAAAACATTTCCATTAATGCCCAGGTGGAGAAATAGTCCATTAAACACCATGAATAACCAAGGTGACAAGGCATCTCAGGAACTAAGAGAAAACTCTCCAGAAAATAAGCTTACAGACACAGAAATATGTGACTTAAATGTCAGAGAATTCAGGATGGTACTTCTGAAAACACTCATTGAGATCCAAAACGAATCATATCAACAATTTCAGAAACTGAAAAAAACAACTAGATGAGCAGAATGAGTTCTTCAGCAAGGAAACTGAAACTCAATCAGGACAGAATAGAGCTTCTGGAGATAACGAGCACACTGCAAGGGTTGAAAAATGAAATAGCAAGCTTGGCAAATAGAGACGACCAAATGGAGGTAAGGATCAGTGATGGCACAGACAGAAATCTAGAAAGAAATCAGAAAGAAGAAGAGACAAACCAAAGAATGAAAAATAATGAAAGGGAAATACAAGAACTAGCTGATACCATCAGGAGAGGAAACATAAGAATAATGGGCATTATCAAAGGGGAGGGAAAGGAGCAGAGATTATAAGAAAACATTTTCAGACAAATAGTTCATGAGAAATTCCCAAATCTAAGGAATGAACTGGAGCTTGGAATTCAAGAAGTCAACAGAACACCCAATTATTTCAACCGAAAAAGGCCTTGACCAAGACACGTTGTATTAAAATTATCAAAAATCAACAACAAAGAGAGAATTCTTGGGGCAGCCAAGGAAGACGGTAACCCATAACGGAATACCCATTCGATTATCGTCAGATTTGTCAGCACAAACTTTACAAGCCAGAAAGGAGTGGAATCAAATATTCAAACGATTAAATGAAAGAAACTACCGGCCAAGAGTAATACATCCAGCTAAGCTCTCCTTTAGATATGAGGGAGAAATAAAGACCTTTCCAGACATACAAAAATTAAGGGAATTCTCCACTATGAGCCTGCCATTACAGGAAATACTGAAAGGGGTAAGCTCACCTTAAACATTGACAAAGAAAAAAAACCCATAATTAGGAGTAAAGTGACTAGCAGGGTGATAGAAGCAGAGGAGTGCAACTCCTACTCAAAACAGGGCATTACGAGCTTAAACAATAACAAGAGATTTGCTATAGCAAGAGAGTAACGAACGTTCAGCACACATAGGGACAAACTGAGACAACAATGACTGAAAAGGGGAGGATTCAAAGATCCAGATTCGCAAAGGGGAAATGAGATAAGGCACGTGCGGAAGAAAATGGATGACTGTGTATATATCACTATAGTAGTCAGTAAAGTGGCTTAAAAAGACCACTGGAATTTTCTTCACACAGTCCTGGGGGAGACGAATCCACGGTAAAGACAACAGACTCGGCATCTTGAGGTCTCGCTTCCTGGTTCACACACGGCCTTCTGTGCCCTCACTGGGGGAACTGCTCCCTGATTTAGCACACTGGCTTTTTAAAAGATTAACTCTTTATAGTTAAATATTTGTTCTTTCTAGGGCTCTGCCCTCCAAAGAGCTATCATGGGTAGGCTGAGTATGGTCCCTTATTTTCTGCAGGAACCTCAGTCTCCAGACCTCGGGGTGCAATTTCCTTAGGTATGGGTGTGACTTCCCATACCCAAATGTTCAAAGGAATGGATTAATTGGCACTTAGTGCAGCTTGCTCTTCACTGTGGCTGTGTGTCATAAGAATAAGAACATTTTCTCAGGTCTCTACATCTACAGGCTGAGAATTGGTTTTCTTTGTAGAGCCCAGGGACTGAGGATAATCCAACACACTTCAGCTGGTACACGGACTCACACGAAGGTGGACGCATGCATCAGAAGAAGACTCAGCACTGACTTGTGCGAGCCCAGGTCTCACCACACACTGCATTTCAAATTGTGATGCTGAGGATGTAACATGGACATCATGTGTGTGCGTGCGATTCCAACTGTACACGTCATCCTGACGTGGCTGTGGCTGACAGAGCTATACCACAGCAAGACGACTACCGTACAAGTGCACTTATCAGTGAACAAAGAAAGTTAGAGGCACAGAGAGTGACACTCAGATGGGACAGACGCCTGCAATACACCTGTGACCCTGGTTGTCACATGTGCTCTCCGTTAGCACTAGAGGGCAGCAAATCCCACACACGCTGATACAGGACGCAGACCTGCACCTCACTGGGCACGTCCACTCTGTCCTGGAGGTGGCCCAGGGGAGCAGTGGGGTGCAGTGGGGAGCATGCAGGGCCAGACACATGAGTTTACTCTTAGACACGTGTGCTCTCGACATCAGCAAGCTCTCTGTGGTCCTGTTTGGCCTTGCTCACCTGTGATGCGGGTAAATGATATCACATCACATGACTTATGTGCATGAGTAAAATGAAATAAGATGATGGTGCTAAGTGTTTAAGTAACACATGTCACAATAAAAGGCATAGTTTACCAAATGTTCTCATTGCCACCAGGTGCCCAGAGACACCAAGGCTGGCTCAGGGTTGCTGCCCTCTCTGTGGGGCCCCAACCCCAGAGCTCCTTATACATCAGAGCACATGCAAATAGGGCCCCTCTGCTGATAAAAGCCAGCCCAGCCCCAAGCCTGCAGCTCTGGGACAGGAGCCCAGCCCCGCGATTCCCAGGGGTCCCCATTCCCGGATCAGGTCTGAACACGCACGCCGCACCATGGCGTTTGGGCTCAGCTGGGTTTTCCTCGTCGCTGTTTTACGAGGTGACTGATGGGGAACAAGGGACACTGTGTACGTGAGTGGGTGTGAGTGAGGAACACGGACATGTGACATTTTCCTGACCCCGACGTGTCTGCGTTCGCAGGTGTCCAGTGTGAGGTGCAGCTGGTGGAGTCTGGGGGAGACGTGGTGCGGCCTGGGGGGTCTCTGCGACTCTCCTGTGCAGCCTCTGGATTCACCTTCAGTAGCTTCTGGATGCACTGGGTCCGCCAGGCTCTGGGGAAGGGGCTGGAGTGGGTCTCATACATTAGTGGTGATGGCAGCAGCACAAACTACGCTGCCTCCGTGAAGGGCCGATTCACCATCTCCAGAGACAACGCCAAGAACACTCTGTATCTGCAAATGAGCAGCCTGAAGGCTGAGGACACGGCCGTGTATTCCTGTACGACAGACACAGTGAGGGGACTTCAGTGTGAGCCCAGTCACAAACCTCCCTGAGGGAGACAGGAGGGGTGCTCAGGTCACCAGGGGGAGCTCAGGACACCAGGGGGCGCTCAGGGTACACACAGCACAGCACACACAGACCAGCCCAGCAGCAGATGCAGAGGGAGCTGGGGAAGGGGCTTCCCATTCGGAGCAGCAATTTCCTCTCAAATCTCTCATCTGCCTCCCAGGAGAATTACTGCTTCTTCTTTGTGGCTCTAATTTTCCACATTCTCACACACACAAGAAATGAAAAATTAACCTGTCTGTAGACGGCGTATCAGCAGGGCCTGGGGACCTTTCCTGCACCAGCTTTCAATGTGTCCTTTCTGATTTCATGACAGAGAGACCACCTGTGGGCTTTGTGTCCTGAGACTGGGAACTGTTTCCACACAGAGAGACACAGCACAGTGCAGGGACCTGTGTGCTGAGCTCAGGCTCTGCCCCCCACAGACACACGCTGTCCCCACGTGGTCCTCCCTTCAGACAGGACACATGGCCCACATGGGAGGACCTGTCCCTCAGGACTCTGTCCCACAGGGTCCCTGTCCTGCCTGCAGCACGTTAACCTCTTTTCCTCATTTACTCAGGTGGATGTTGAAACACCCCAACATCACCCACTATCATCTACTGTCCTAGTTACACGACATCTGTTTAGTCATGTGTCTCCTGTGCTTCCGTGCCCCTCACTCTCAAGCCCTCCCCACGTACCAGTCACAGCAAAGAGGGTTAATAATTTTTGACATGGGTCTCCTCCAATGATTCTGCACTATGTCCTCGCATCACACAATCGCTCAGCTGTTGTGCCTTCAGACGCCATCACAGTCATTGCTGTAAATTCTCCCCACATCCGAGAAAGCTCCTAGTAAGAGGGTAGCTGCCGGTGGTGAGGGTTCAGGTGAGGGACCCCGTGTGTTTGGACTTTTCTCTGGTTCCTGGTCGGATAGAGGATGGAGCACTTTGAGCTCCCCACACACGTGGCCTCCTCTTTACCCTAAAGAGCATTTCTCTTCCCAGGCCTCATGGGGTGGCCCAGCACCCCTAATACAAGCTGAACCTGTAGTGATCACTCTCTCCTATAGGCCATCTTCGCTGTTTAGATCTACTTAGGGAATCAAGCCCCTCTACTCCACTCATATTGTGTCCCGGATAACTATGGGTTTCTCTCCTTTATCAATTAGAAATGAATCATGTAAATGGAAGAGGAATTCACACCCCGGACCCACTAGTCTATAGAAGCCCCATCCATCACTCAGTGATACAGCCCCCCACCCACACACCCAATATGAAAGCTTCAGCCTGAGCAGAAACACAGTGGGGGAGATGAACCCAGAGTTAGGGAGGAAGCGTGTGCTCGCTCATGATGTGCTCAGGGTCGAATGAGGAGCTCCTGAGGGTACGACTGTGTGTCCCAGGCCTGTCTCCAAGGTTCACAGTGGAGGATGAAGGATGCAGTGATTTTTTCCGTATGAAGTGGGGGCAGAATAGGGCCAGGTGCTGCAGTTGGTGTGAATGCTCCCTGCATTGAGTGTGTTTACGTATTTTATCGCCTTCTCTACATTATGATGTTTAACAACTTTCAAATATTTCTTGATGGGGAGACTCTTCCCCTCATGATGGAACCAGTTCTTAGATACAACACAGGTCTTAGCCTGGCACACGTCATTCACATGGAAACTAAGACCCCAGGGCACCCGACTATCTCTGCCCGCACATCCCGGGACACGATACTCCTCCACCTTCGTCATCCCAGGCCCAGCTGCCAGGCAGATGGAGAACCACGTCCAGCTCTGAGCCCAACGAAATGATTCACGTGAGTCAGGCATAAGCTCTTCACCAGTCCTGCTCATCCTTTACCCAGAAAACCCCAAGAAAATTTGGTTCTAAGCTCCCCTCTCCCTCCTGTACATGGCTCCTGACACCCTGGTGTCTTCCATGTGGCCCCTGGTGGCATCCAGGTCTCCAGTCTCCAGGATTCTGAGTGTGATAAACTCGGTTTTGCCCTGATTCCCTCCTGCAATAATAAAGGTTGCATGGCACTGGTTGAGGGAATGACACAGATCGATAGACCAGAATATGTGCGACTTTGGATCAGCCAAGGATTTCTCAGATGTGACACACACAGGTTGGACCTTAAGGAAAACGTAGGCGAATATAAATACGTGATATTTCAAATATTATTTCAAAAATTAGTTAAATCACCACATAAACTAGTAAATTAAAATATATGTCATAAAAAAGATTATATAGAATATGGAAAGACTTTATTATTTAAAAAAATAAGAAAAAGCACAATATGAAGGGTCCAGCATCAGGGGTCTTCAAGCCTGATTATGGAGAGAGGCAGCTACTTAGACAAAGACAACTCACATGTGCTTCAGTGAAGGAGGGAATTGGAAGAGACTGTCTATTATTTTGGATGTAATTTATAACAAAGGTGAAAAAGTATGATTTACTTGAATTATGTTTATAAATAGTTGGGAACCGTGAATATATTCAATGTGTTTGAAGTACAAAAGTGTCTGACCATCATGCTAATCACTTTCATAATTATGAGAAACACTTATAAGTTTAAAAATGGTGACCTACTCAATAGTCCAGTGTTTATTCCCATACTATGAAAAGCGGGGTTTCCTTTGACCTGTTTCAATGTATCTTAGAGATCGGTTGCTCTGCCATCCCACACTCAGACACCATATGTATTAAAGGGAAGAGCCCCAGCTGGACCCCAGAGACACCAGGGAGCCTGACCCAGTCACTCCCCACTTATGAGGAGCAGGCTGCCCACATGCAAATTCCTCCTCCAGCCCCAGGGTAAAACCTGTCCGGGCTGTGGACGCTCACAGCTCTCTCCTCACACAGGGCTCAGGTCTCTGGGGAAGCAGCTCTGTGATCGAGGTGAAGATGAGACTGTGGGGTCTTCTCCTGTGCCTGGTGACAGCCCCCCAAGGTGAGTGTCTCAGATATCTGACAGGGGTCTGTGGGATGGTTGTGACAGCATGTGACTGACAGGACTGATGCTCCTTGTCCCCAGGTGTCCTGTCCCAGGTGCAGCTGCAGGAGTCGGGCCCAGGACTGGTGAAGCCCTCGCAGACCCTCTCGCTCACCTGCACCGTCTCTGGGTTCTCTTTAACCAGCAATGGTGTGCACTGGACCCGCCAGGCTCCAGGAAAGGGGCTGGAGTGGGTCGGTGATATATGGAGTGGTGGAAGCACATACTACAACCCTTCACTTAAGTCCCGACTCAGCATCACCAGGGACACCTCCAAGAGCCAGGTTTTCTTGAAACTGAACTCCGTGACCAGCGAGGACACGGCCGTGTATTACTGTGCGGGAGACACAGTGAGGGGACCTCAGTGTGAGCCCAGACACAAACCTCCCTGAGAGAGACAGGAGGGGGAACTGCAGGGGCGGATCAGGTCTCCAGGGGGCGCTCAAGTCACACAAAGCACAGAACCCACAGACCAGACCAGCAAGCAGCAGGTGCACAGGGAGGTGGGAAGGGGCGTCCTGTTGGGAGCAGGGATTTCCTCTCAAAGTTCTCAGCTGCCCACGAGGACAACCCTGACTTTTTCGACGTGGCTCTAACTTCTCCTATTCTCACTGCAGACTAAAGTGAAAACGCACCTTGTCTGTCTGTAGACGACATATCACTGGTGACTGGGGACCTTCCTTCACCAGTTTTCTATGTGTCTGTTTTCATGTCTCAGCAGAGGGACCATCCTGAGGGCTGTCTTCTTCCCCGCGGCTGGAAAATACCTGCACAAATAGAGACCTGGCACGGTGCAGACTCCTGTGTGCTGAGTTCAGGCTCTCTGCCCCCCAGGCACACACTGTCCCCACATGAGCCCTCCCTTCAGACAGGACACATGGCCACAGGGGAAGGATCAGCCCACAGGACTCTACCCAATGCCGTTTCTGTCCTGCCTACAACACATGACCCTCCAGTTCTTCACTCAATCGGGTTGCTCCATGGGGCTAGAGCCGAGCTCAATCTGCCTGCCTCTGCCCAGCCAGTCACAGACAAGTGATTATATACATACGTGGCATTCACCTGTACCCAGGTCATCTCTGATCGTCCCTCTAACACGTCTTTCCATTTATGGACACCCAGGCAGGTTATATCAGGGGGTCTAAAGTGACATTCTTACCCTACATGTCAAGCACACTTATGCTTCCATGGCACACAGACATTTTTGAAGGACAAGTCTGTGTCAGGTCGGGGCACAGCTGCCTGCTGACCCAGGGCCACCACTAAGAACTCAGAAACCTGTTGAAAGAAAATATCTTGATGGACCAACGCATACTGAGCATCAAGCTAAACACCTCATTGTGGCCATGGTGAGCCAGGGGTCAGGGAACACGCTGGATATGCTGGTCACTTCTCACATGATCTTGTTTTTACAACTCCAGTCGTAGTGGGGCGGGACCACCACACTATGACCTCACTTAGTTTTCAAGCCTCCTCAATGCCCTATTTAAACACCATCACTGAGAATTCAGACTCCAAGGCATGAATTTTGAATAACCGAACTCAGTTCATAATATTCCACCAGTGGACCCCAAAATTCATGTCTTTCTCTCATGCTAAATACATTAAATCTAACCCAACTGTCCCAAATATAGTACTAGTTACAGTACCAACTCTAAAGTTTAGGTCCAACGTCTCATCTAAGTATTATCTCATTAGTTATTGGTGGGACTTGACATACGATTCAGACTGAGTCTAACGTTCTCTCCAACTGTGAACCTATAAAACCTGATGACTTATGTGCTTCCTAAATACGATGGAGGGGCCGCCAAAGGGTGGGAACCTCCATCTGGACTCTACGACAGTCTCTCCGTGGCTCTGCTGGGCGGCAGTCACACCCCCAGGCACTGCCAGGTGCTGGTCAATCCAAAGGCTTTGATTGGAGGCCGTGTCACCCGTTACACTGAGGTGATGGCCCAGGTCTTGACCAGAGAATCCTCCCTGATCACCTCTGAGTCTCCTCCAAGGTCATTCTGCCCTTTTCTTCAACATACTGCATCTTCAGCACCGTGTCGGTTATGATCCTGTTTAGTAAAATCCATGAAGTCTGACATCTCCCTTCATTCCACCCCACCTTCTGCTCCCCTTCATTTCAAAGTGGCTTCTGCTGGAATCAACCCTTACTGGCTGACGCTGAGACGGCCGATCAGACCTGCAGGCCAGGACTTAGATTTTTTTTATGTAATGTTTTTAGCAACACTTTTCCTGCCCTCTTCAGAACATAGTCCCCAATTTTGGCTTACGGATGACTGGCCCTTTTTCACAACTCCACATTCAGAGAGGCATTCGATTCATACTGCTGTCTTTGATCCATCACTGTCCTATCACGTTTTACTGGAAACATTACAAAGAAGGAACCAACCACTCCCACCTTTAGCTTAGTAATCCCCGAACTAAATACACACTTGCACTGCTCACAGCTCTACCTTAGACTTCGCCCTAAGCCTGGCCCCCCACTTGTTTGAAACTTTGTGACAAGGTCACATTTCCTCCAATACTCACGACCTATTCTCATTTCCATTGATACTTCACTAAAACGGCTCCCAATGTTGACACTCCAACCACCGTGTCCTCATGACTGTGTGCATGTTCTCTCAGTGTGGGAGCTTCCTCCACGGCTCTCCTGTCCTTTCTCTGAGCTCTCCACACAATCACCTGTAACACCCCTCATAGCAAGCTTGGAATTTTCTAGCAGGCACTTAAAAGTCTCCCACCTCCTACCCATCACCTGCTTCCACGTCCACGTGCACCTTCCTCGGTGCTTGTTCCAGCAGCACCCACTTCTCAGAACCACAGTCTGTCTCATGTGCTCAAGCTGCCATCACAATCACCAATGACTGTGCAGCTTAAATGACAGAAGTTCTTTGTCCCACATTGTGGGGGCAGAAAGTCCATGTTCAAAGTGCAGAGACCAAAATTCCCAGTGAGTATCCCTCCCCACAGGGCAAGAACTGACTCCTCAGTGCAGTCTCAATGCTGGAGAGAACGAACGATATTGCTCTTTCTGTTCATTGTCTTCTATGGTACGCATTCTGTTGGATAAAGTCCTTCTCCAGTACTGTCGATTGTGTGTGAGGGTTCACCACATGAGTGGTGGGCATACAGTTCACATATAGCGAGATCCCAGGGATAACTGTGAGCAGGTTCACTGACCAGAAGGATGTTCATCACCTTTCTGGTTATGTCAGCACAGGCACAGGTTCCAGACAGCAGCGCTTACGAGACGTCCTCACGCAGAGACCAGTGCCTCCCAGACCTGATCGTGGACCTCATGTCCCTGTGCATCCTGGAAGCCAGGACTCCTGCGTCTCCTCCCGCCTGCTCTCAGCTCCCCCTGGAACAGAGAGCTCTCATCGGTTGGTTCATGTTCCAGGAGTGACAGCACCTGGTCCTGGAGTGAGGTGACACATGCACCTTTCGAGTCCAGCCAGAGGGACCGATGCCCTTTCAAAATGTGACCTCACCTGAGGTCTAACACGTCGTCATCTGTTGTACTCTCCAGATTCCAGCTTCCTGAGTGACACTCGAATATATTATGACATTCAGTGATTTCGTGTCAATTCTATCTGTCCAGGTGTCTCTTACACGTAGTGAGATTAGATCCCTACATCTAGTAACAGGTCAAAGGTGACATCTGTGGGAACCTCTGCTGTGTGCATCTAATTCATAGACTAGTAGAAGTAGACTGTCCATCAAACAGCATGGTCTGTGTTTGCAGGGATTTTCCAATGTCACCTTCAACCCGAGGGAACTAAAGGACACTGGAGTCCCCAAACCCTCAAGAGCTTCCAAACTCAGGGGAGTGCTGCCTGTGTCAGTGCGTCCGTCTGCCCCAGGGAAAGGGCTCCTGGTAGATTCACAAAGCTCTTGCTTAGGGACTCCCTGCAGCGTAGTGGGGGGTGATTGAGACCTATTCACTCTTTCCGGAGGTGATGCATATGGTGTCGCTGAGGGAACATCCCGAAGTCAGGGCACAGACATTGAATCCTGGACTGCAGGCACTGCAAGGTCAATGCCCCTGAGCCCACATGGGGCCCTCTCCTGCAGGGTGATCACACGGCTGCAGGGGGTGCTCAGGACCCACTAAGCAAGAACTTCAGCTCCAGTAGCAGGTGCAGGGGGAGTGGGTAGGGCCTTACTCGGCGGGTCTGGGGCTTCCTCCTTTCATAACATTTAATTAACAGTCAGACAGGGATGCTGAAGAAACAACAATGTCCTACTCTGTCAGGACCCTTTGCCAAACTCAAGAAAGCAATAGGAACTACACACGAGGAACAGATCTAGGCCACCTAGTCCTCTGAGTAGTGAAGAGCTGGTGGCAAGGATGGTTGACTAAATCACTAGGTGTGGCATATAGGAGACACTCTGACCCTGGAATGAGACATTCTCACTAATAGCCTAGAACCAGTTCCGGTGTCTCCGTGTCACACAAAGGAGGTGGACAGTGAGGAGAAGTCTTGTGAGACGTGCTCCTCAGTGGCCAGAACTGTGTACTGAGATCAGGGCCTGGGCAGATAATAAATGTCTCCAACAAGAATTGGGACTGGACCCACAAATGCACATTGTGCATGGTCCTTGTATCATTGACTCTCTCTCAGGTGGGGCCAAGAATTCAGCTATGAATACTCTACCTCATGAATATGCAAATGGGATGAGGTGCACTAGGTTAAGTAGGGACTTGTCTGTGTCCTCACAACACCCACCATCACACCTTCCGCCACAGAGGCCCTGACAGCACCACCCTCAGCATGGACTGGAGCTGGAGCGTCCTCCTCCTGGTGGCAGTGGCCACAGGTAAGGGGATCCCCAGTCCTGGGCGGACGAGGGCACCAGGGCCAGTCAGGGCTCTGTACCCACTGCTGTCTCCTCTCCACAGGTGTCCACGCCCAGGTCCAGCTGGTGCAGTCTGGGGCGGAGGTGAGGAAGCCTGGGGCCTCCGTGAAGGTCTCCTGCAAGGCTTCCGTATACACCTTCACCGACTACTATATGCACTGGGTGCAACAGGCAGAAGGTCAAGGGCTTGAGTGGATGGGACGCGTTAACCCTAATAATGGTGGCACAGACTACGCACAGAAGTTCAAGGGCAGAGTCACCATGACCGCAGTCAAGTCCACTAGCACAGCCTACATGGAGCTGAGCAGTCTGAGGCCTGAGGACACGGCCACATATTACTGTGCGAAACACACAGAGTGACAGCCCACATTCTGAGAGTGACAGAAACCCTGAGGGAGAGGGCAGCCGTGTGGGGCTGAGGAAGGAAGCGAACAGTGTCCTCTGACGTCCTCACACAGAGACGGAAACCTGTCACTATAAATGACACTCACGGGAACACCTGGCACTCAGGGAAAGGTGTCACGAGTCCAGGTGTCCTGCAGGAAGATGCAGGGACCGCGTTTCCTCACAGGTCTCTGTCATTTGTCATTGCTTCTGCCGAGGGCACACATGCACCTCCTTGGTCTCTGGATGAGGGGAGTTAGGTTGAGTAGACTCCTGGACAGACATCAAGGTGTTGGCAGGAACACATGTGCCCAGAATCTTGGGGGTGTGCTGTGGTCTGAACACGTGTGTTCCCCATATTTACATGTGGAATTACTAACCCCACAGAGGACAGTGTTAGGAGGTGGGGTCTCTGGGAGGTGCTGGGTGGTGAGAGCACAGTCCCCATGAAGGGGACTAGATCCTTTCTAAATGAGGCCCCAGAGAGCATGCATGTCTTTCCCATATGAGGACACATCAAGGACACATGAAGCAGGAAGTGGACACTCACCGGTTGTGACCCTGCTGCCGCATGGACCTTGCATTTCCGCCTCCTGGACTGTGGGTCGTGCAACAGTGTTGGTCACATGCTACCCAGGATGTGGTGGTCTCTTTCAGCAGCCAGAACCTCTGACAGAGGTTTCTGTGTCTTTCCTGGCTCTGCAGCGGCTTCTCCTTCCACCCTGCCTCAGGGCCCGTTCTCCATCCCCACAGCCTCGAGGACGTCACCTCACATCTCTGGTCATAGACCTCTTTCTTCTCCTGGAGTCTGATCTCCCTCTGCCTGGTTCCGGTGTGAACACTTGTGGCTGTGTCAGGTGTTGCTCAGATTACGCAAGAAAGTTATTGTATCTCAAGACGTCTAATGAACCTGGAATGACAAAGTGTCTTTCCCATGGAACGGCCACAGGTTTTAAGCATGAAGCAGACTCTAGCAGCCCACCAAATATTCCCATCCACCCACAGGTTCACTAATATTAAACACCGTCCCCCACAGCATCGCCCTACTGATAGGGTCCCTGGTTCCTGCGAGGATGGTGGCTCTTGCCTGTCAGTCTCTTCAGGAGAAGCCTGCTTCAGCTGGGCTTTATACAGGTCCCTCTAGAGGGTCATTGGGAATAACGCCAGTAGAGGACAAGTGCTTGGGGCTGTCCGCACTTGTGCTCCTTGCTTCCGCGTCCAATAACGTGCCCGTAGATTCAAATGATGCCTGCATCCTGCTGTGCTGTACAGTTTACAATGGTCAGACATGCACCATTAGGGCTACTGCAAGTACACAATGGACGGATGGTTCCAGTAGACTGGTATACACATAGATGACAGCTTAACCTTCAGAGACTCAAAAATTCTTCTTCATTTCTCTATACAATCTTACACAGACACTACGATGCTAAAAAGTGACTTTTAGCTATAGGAAGCGGTTTCTACAAATCCCATGGGGCATGCCCAACTCTACCCCGGAGCTGGTTCAGGGGAGCAGGGCCCAGGGGGTGGCACAGAGACAGCCATGCGAGCTAACTCTCCCCAGATGGGAGCTGTCTGACACAGTGCCCAGCTCTCCTGCGCGGCAACGTGTAGCTTCGCTTCGGCCAAGGGAAGGGAAAACAGACCCAAATCACGTATTTTGTGCACATATAAAAATAGAAGACAATCCTTGCTGAGTATGGTCCCAGCACAATCACTTACTAAGAAGTCATGATACATGGGACGCTGTCTCAGCCACCAAAGTGTCCAGGACACTCACACCTGCACAGGGCACTGCCTTTCATACACACGTCCAGTCTCAAAGCTGTGCCAATAGAATGAGGGCATGTAAGTAGGGCCCCTCTGCCGATCAAAGCCAGCCCAGCCCTGAGCCTGCAGCTCTGGGACAGGAGCCCAGCCCCACGATTCCCAGGAGCCCCCATTCCGGGATCAGGTCTGAACACGCACACCGCACCACGGCGTTTGGGCTCAGCTGGGTTTTCTTCCTCGCTGTTTTACGAGGTGACTGATGGGGAACCAGAGACACTGAGTACATGACTAGGTATGAGTGAGGAACAGGGATGTGTGACCGTTTCTTGACTCTGACGTGTCTGTGTTCGCAGGTGTCCAGTGTGAGGTGCAGCTGGTGGAGTCTGGGGGAGACGTGGTGCGGCCCGGGGGGTCCCTGCGACTCTCCTGTGCGGCCTCCGGATTCACCTTCAGTAGCTGCGGCATGAGCTGGGTCCACGAGGCTCCGGGAAAGGGGCTGGAGTGGGTCTCATCCATTAGTAGTGGTGGTGGTAGCACATACTACGCTGACTCTGTGAAGGGCAGATTCACCATCTCCAGAGACAACGCCAAGAACACGCTGTATCTGCAAATGAGCAGCCTGAAGCCTGAGGACACGGCCGTGTATTACTGTGCGAAAGACACAGTGAGGGGACTTCAGTGTGAGCCCTGTCACAAACCTCCCTGAGGGAGACAGGAGGGGAGCTCAGGACACCAGGGGGTGCTCAGGGTACACACAGCACAGCACACACAGACCAGCCCAGCAGCAGGTGCAGAGGGAGCTGGGGAAAGGGCTTCCTGTTGGGAGCAGCGATTTCCTCTCAAAACTCTCAGCTTCCTCCCAGGAGAATTACTGCTTCTTTGTGGCTCTAATTTTCCACATTCTCACGCACACAAGAAATGAAGAAATAACCTGTCTCTTGACAGCGTATCAGCAGGGCCTGGGGACCTTTCCCACAGCAGCTTTCAATGTGTCCTTTCTGATTTCTTGACAGAGAGACCACCTGTGGGCTTTGTGTCCTGAGGCTGGGAACTGTTTCCACACAGAGACACAGCACAGTGCAGGGACCTGTGTGCTGAGCTCAGGCTCTGCCCCCCACAGACACACACTGTCCCCACGTGGGCCTCCCTTCAGACGGGACACACGGCCCACATGGGAGGACCTGTCCCCCAGGACTCTGTCCCACAGGGTCCCTGTGCTGCCTGCAGCATGTTAACCTCTTGCTCCTCATTTTCTCGGGTGGATGATAAACACCCTTCATCACCTGCTGTCACCTGCTGTCCTAGTTCCACTAAATCTGTTTAGTCATGTGTCCCCCGTGCTGCAGTCTCCCTCACTCTCAAGCCCTCCCCACGTACCAGTCACAGCAAAGAGGATAATAATTTCCGACATGGGTCCTTTCCTATGATTCTGCACTGGGCCCTGGCACTGCACAGTTGGTCCGCTGTTGTTTCTTCAGACCCCATCACAGTCTTTGCTGTAAATCCTCCCAGTAAGAGGGTAGCTGCAGGTGGTGTGACCAGAGTGGTGAGGGTTCAGGTGAGGGACTCCGTGTGTTTTGACTTCTCTCTGGTTCCTGGTCTGTAGAGAAAGGAGCACTGTGAACTTCTCACAGACGTGGCCTCCTCTACTCTGAAGAGCATTTCTCTGCCCAGGCCTTATGCGGTCTCCCAGAACTTCTAATGCAACCTGAACAAGGATTGATCACTCTACCCTATAGGCTATCTTAGCTTTTTAGATCTACTTAGGGAAGCCTCTCTAGTGCACCCACATTGTGTTCCGGATAACTATGGGTTTCTCTCCTTTATCATATAGAAATGAATCGTGTAAATGGAAGAGAAATTCACACCCCAGACCCACTCGTCTATAGAAGCCCCATCCATCACTTAGGGATACAGCCCCCCCACATGCACACTCAATATGAAAGCTTCAGCCTGAGCTGAAACACAGTGGGGAGATGAACCCAGAGTTAGGAAGGCGGTGGGTTCTCACACATGATGTGGTCAAGGTCAATTGAGGAACTCCTGAGGGTACGACTGTGTGTGTCAGGCCTGTCTCCAAGGTTCATAGTTGAGGACAAAGGACACAACTCTTTCCCATAGAAATGGGGAGAGACTATGACAAAGTCCTGCTGTGGAGAACGCATAAGGTCACTCTCTGAATTGTGTGTTTATGTATTTTATTACCATCTCTATATTATGTTGTTTTAACAACTTTACAAATATTTCTGGATGGGGAGAGATTTCCCCTCATGATGTCACCAGTTCTTAGATACAGCACAGGTTCTAGCCTGGCACACGTTTTTCACATGCACACTAACCTCTCAGGGCACCCGACTATCTCTGCTCGCACATCCCGGGTCACGATCCTCCTCTGCCTTCGTCATCCCAGGCCCAGCAGCCAGGCAACTGGAGAACCACCCCCAGCTCTGAGCCCAATAAAATGATTCACACGAGTCAGGCACAGCTCCTCACCACCTTCACCTCATTACCAGGAAACCGCAGTAAAGCACAGGCCCATAGTCCCTTCTCCGTTCGGTATGTGTCTCCTGACACCGTGGAGTCTTCCCTGTGGCCCCTGCTGGCATCCAAGCTCCTGTCTCTAGGACCTGTGACCGTGATAAACTGTTTTGCCTGAGCCGCTCCTGTGTCTTTTTTATGGCCACACCGGACCGATATCTCTCGAAAGAAAACAAACAATTGGCACCATGAACAGGAAGGTCTAGTACTGACAGGGGGACTTAGAGACACCCCTAACAGCCTGCCTTCACTTTTGGCTGTGTGATCGGGCCCCGCCATCTGGGAAGGCTCGGTGACAAGTGGACACTTTTGTTCACAGCGTGGTGCCTTCTGTGTGGCCTCATCAGGGACTGTCAGTGATTCCTGTCCTAAATGGGGGACAAAAGTGGTGTCCTTCTCAGGGTGTGGTGTTCTGTGGTCTGACACCTGCCCAGGGGCCCTTGTACCCTGAGCTCAGCCTCGGGCTCCCCCCTGAGCAGAGAGGAGAGAGGACAGGCTCAGCCCTGCCCTGGGACAGCTTCAAAGATCTCCGATCCATGTTGCAAATGGGGATCAGAACACGGTGGGGAGTGAGGAGGGTGGCGGGTCACGAGCACATGTATCTGAGACACCAACGACCCCGCAACCGACACCCACAGGGCCCCTGCCCTCCGTCAGGATGAAGTAGGGAGAAGCCCAAGTCCTGAGAGCAGGGTGCACGCTCCCTGGGATGGAGGCAGAGGACAGACATGGAGACAAGGTTGTCCGCAGCCCGTCTGCCAACTCATTTTGTTATTTTCATTACTTCTGATGAGTTTCTGATCGTTGGCAGACACTCGTCATACAGTTACAATACTCAGGATTGTGTGGCACTGGTGGAAGGCATGACACAGATCAATTTACCAGAATATGCGGGACCTTGGATGAGCCAAGTCTCTCTTAGCTAAGACGTGGAGGGCTCGGATCTTCAAAGAACAGTATGCTCGTCTCTATCCACATAAATATTTTTTATCCTTGAACTTCTATTTCAAGAAAATTGACCTTAAGCTCCACATTGCAAAATGTAATCAAAATTTATATCTTATAAGGAGTTCATATAGACTAGGTAAAGACAATTTACTACTTAACAAAAAGTAGGACAAACCACAATATAAAACACTCAGCATCAACAATGAGGGGTTTGCAAGCCTGGTGCGGGTTTCAGGCAGTGACATAAACCAGAGTAAAGCCATCTGCGCTTAAAGGATGTGGAAGATTTGAAAGGACTGTGTTTTATTTGGGGCTATAGTTACAACAAAGTGGACATCGAAATATGATCTGACTGGAATTATGTTAACATACATTTAGGAACTGTGAATGTATTAGATCTGTTGGTGACCTGAATGTGCCTGGACATAATGCAAATCGCTTCAATAATTATGACAAATATGCACAAGTTTTTTTAATGACGATCTTCTGAACCAGTCCATCATTCACTCTTATATAAGAAAGATTTGGATTTTCTCTGACGTGTTTTAATGCATCTTAGAGACGAGTTGCTCTCCCATCACAGGCTGAGATGCTGTAGATTTAAGAGAAGAGACCCTACTGGCCCCAGAGACGCCAGGGAGCCTGACCCAGTCCCTCCCCACTTATGAGGAGCAGGCTGCCCACATGCAAATTCCTGCTCGAGCTCCAGGGTAAAACCTGTCTGGGCTGTGGACGCTCACAGCTCTCTCTTCACAAAGGGCTCAGGTCTCTGGGGAAGCAGTTTTGTGGTCGAGGTGAAGATGAGACTGTGGGGTCTTCTCCTATGCCTGGTGACAGCCCCCCAAGGTGAGTGTCTCAGATGTCAGACAGGGGTCTGTGGGATGGTTGTGACAGCATGTGACTGACAGGACTGATGCTCCTTGTCCCCAGGTGTCCTGTCCCAGGTGCAGCTGCAGGAGACAGGCCCAGGACTGGTGAAGCCCTCGCAGACCCTCTCACTCACCTGCACCGTCTCTGGGTTCTCTTTAACCAGCATTGATGTGCACTGGACCCGCCAGGCTCCAGGAAAGGGGCTGGAGTGGGTCGTTGTAATAGCATATAGTGGAAGCACATACTACAATCCAGCACTTAAGTCTCGACTCAGCATCACCAGGGACACCTCCAAGAGCCAGGTTTTCTTGAAACTGAACTCTGTGACCAGCGAGGACACAGCCGTGTATTACTGTGCGAGATACACAGTGAGGGGACCTCAGTGTGAGCCCAGACACAAACCTCCAAGTGAGACTGGAGGGGTAGCTTCAGAGGCCGATCTGTTCACTAGAGGGCGCTGATTTCACACAAAGTATAGCATACAGCCCAGGAGCAGGTGCAGAGGGAGGTGGGAAGGGGCATCCTGTTGGGAGCAGCGATTTCCTCTCAAAGTTCTCAGCTGCTCACAGGGACAACCCTTTTTCAACATGGGTCTAACTTCTATTCTCACTGCAGACTGAAATGAAAACGCACCTTGTCTGTCTGTAGACGACATATCACTGGTGGCTGGGGACCTTCCTTCACCAGTTTTCTATGTGTCTGTTTTCATGTCTCAGCAGAGGGACCATCCTGAGCGCTGTCTTCTTCTCTGTGGCTGGAAAATACCTGCACAGAGAGAGACTCAGCACAGCGCAGACTCCTGTGTGCTGAACTCAGGCTCTCTGCCCCCACAGGCACATGCTGTCCCCACATGAGCCCTCCCTTCAGACAGGACACATGGCCACAGGGGTAGGAACAGCCCCCAGGACTCTACCCAATACCATTTCCGGCCTTCCGACAACACAGTACCCTCTAGGTCTTCTGTTACTTGGGTGGATTTTGAAACCCACCCAACACGACCAGTTGTCATCTACTACCCTAACTTCACTAAGTCTGTCCTACACCGTGAGCACCATGAAGCTGGATCCCAGCTCAATCTCCCAGCCTCCACCCAGGCCAGGCACAGAAGAGGGATGATGTGCATATATGGCATTCGTGTGTCCCCACTTCATCTCCTATCATCCCTCTAACACTTCTTTACGTTTGTGGAACCCCACGCAGATTATCCTCAGGGGGTCTAATGTGACTTGCTTAGCCTACATGTCATGCACACATGTGATTCAAGGTCACACAGGCACTATTGAAGGACCAGTCTGGGTCAGGTGGCGGCACAGCTGGCTGGTGATCCATGGGCACCACTAAGAATTCTGAAACCTTATGAAAGAAACTATCTTGATGGATCAATGTATACAGAGCACCAAGCTAAACACCTCTTGGGAGGTCGTGGTGAGCCAGGGGTCAAGGAACACGTTGGATGTGCCGGTCACGTCCCATGTCTCCTTCTTTATACAATTCCAGTTCTAGTGGGGTGGGACCACCACACCATGACCTCATTTAGCCTTTCAAGCCTCCTCAATGCCCTACTTTAAACACCAGCATGGAGAAATCAGATTACAGGGTAAGAATTTTGAATAACCAAACTCAATTCATAGGATTCCACCAATGGAACTTAAAATTCATCTTTCTTTATGTAAAATACATTAACTCTAACTCAACTGTCTCAAATGTCATACTCGTTACAGGACCAACTCTGTAACAAGTTGGTCCTGTAACAACTCTAAAGTCTAAGGTCCAAATCTCAATGAAATATCATCTTATCAGATATTGGTGAAACTTGCCATATGATTCAATCTGAGACTACAATCCTCTCCAGCTGAGGGTCTATAAAACCTGATGACTTTATGTGCTTCCAAAATATGATAGAAGGGCTGGCATAGGGTGGAAACCCCCACTCTACGATGATTAAAGAGGAGAGAGGGAAGGAGGGAAGGGCGCCAAGCTGGTCCAAATGCTGGCGAGGCAAGTCCCGTGGGACAGTAGGTTGGAGACAGTCCTCTTTGGCTGGATGCCTGCACTCTTTACTTGGTGGGTGGGGGTCACACCTCATGGACACGCTGAGGTGCTGTCTTACCATCTGGACTCTCTGTGACTCTGCTGGGTGGCAGTCACACCCCTGTCACTGCCAAGTGGTGGACGATCCAAAGGCTTTGATTGGAGGCGTGTCACCTGTTACACTGAGGTGATGGCCCAGGTCTGGAAATCAAGGAGTCATCCCTAATCCTCTCTGAGTCTCCTCCAAGGCCATTTGTCCCCTTTCTTAAAAATACTGCATCTTCACCGCCAGTGTGGGTTAGGATCCTGTTTTGTGAAATCCGTGAATTCTGACATCTCCCTTCATCCCACCTTCTTCTCCCCTTCATTTCAAAGAGGCATCGCTTCTGCCGGACTCATCGCACCTCCCTTCCTGGATGACGCTGAGATGGCAGATGAGACCCGCTGGTCAGGCCCCAGATTGATTGATTGGTTGATTGATATTATTTTATTTTTTTACATTTATTTTTTTATTTCCCCTTCCCCCTTCCCTCTGGTAACCACTAGTCCATTGTCCTTGTCCATGTTCTCTGTTTGTTTGTCCTATTCATTTGTTGCTTTTAGGTTTACATCGCACATTAAGTGATATCATGGGATTTTATTTTATAAAATCATTTTTAGCAACGCCTTTTCTGCCCTCTTCAGAAAATACTCCACAATTTTGGCTTATCGATGGACTGGCCATTTGTCACAACTCCAAATTCTGCTTCGCACTTGATTCACACAGCTGTATTTGCTCAATCACTGTCCTATCACATTTTATTAGAAGTAGAAGCATGAACCAAACACTCCTTCCCTTAGCTTAGTAATCCCCGAGCTAAATACACACTTGCACTGCGCACAGCTCTACCTTCGACTTCACCCTAAATGTGGCCACCCACTTCTTTGAAACTTTGTGACAGGGTCACATTTCCTCCAAAACCCGTGACCTATTCTCATTTCCATTGACACTTCACCAAAACGGCTCCCATGTTGACACTCCAAACACCGTGTCCTCGTGACTGTGTGCGTGTTCTCTCAGTGCGGGAGCTTCCTCCACGGCTCTCCCATCCTCCCTCTGAGCTCTCCACACAATCACCTGTAACACCCCTCACAGCAAGCTTGGAATTTTCTAGCAGGCACTTAAAAGTCTCCCACCTCCAACCCATCACCTGGTTCCACGTCCATGTGCACTTTCTTCGATGCTTCTTCCTGCAGCACCCACTTCTCAGAACCACAGGCTGTCCCATATGCTCCAGCTGCCATCACAAACACCAATGACTGGGCGGCTTATATGACAGAAATTTATTGTCTCATGTGTAGTGGTCAGGAAGTCCAGGTGTTCGATCCAGATACATCAATGCCTGGTGAGAATCCTTCCTGGCAGGCACACAGCTGACTTCTAGGTGCAATCTCACGTGCTGGAGAAAGTGAGAGATGTGTCTCTTTTGTCTCCTCTTCTCATACGGCCAGAAGGTCCAGTGGATGAGGACTCACCCTACAGTCTCATTTAACCCTGACACTTCCTAAGAACCCTTCTGCCATACAGTCCATGTTGTGTTAGGGTTCACCACAGGAATGGTGGGCGTACAGTTCACACATAGCGAGATCCCAGGGTTAACTGTGAGCAGGTTCGCTGACCAGAAGGATGTTCATCACTTTCCTGGTTATGTCGGCGCAGGCACAGGTTCCTGACAGCAGCACTTACGAGACGTCCTCACGCAGAGACCAGTGCCTCTCAGACGTGATCTTGGACCTCGTGTCCCAGCGCATCCTAGAAGCCAGGACTCCTGCATCTCCTCTCGCCTGCTCTCAGCTCCCCCTGGGACAGAGAGCTCTCATGAGTTGGCTTGTGTATCAGGAGTGACAGCATCTGGTCCTGGAGTGAGGTGACACATGCACCTTTTGAGTCCAGCCAGAGGGACCAATGCCCTTTCAAAATGTGACCTCACCTAAGGTCTAACACGTCGTCATCTGTTCTATTCTCCAGATTCCAGCTTCCTGAGTGACACTCGAATATATTATGACATTCAGTGATTTCGTGTCAATTCTATATGTCCAGGTGTCTCTTACACGTAGTGAGATTAGATCCCTACATCTAGTAACAGGTCAAAGGGGACATCTGTGGGAACCTCTGCTGTGTGCATCTAATTCATAGACTAGTAGAAGTAGACTGTCCATCAAACAGCATGGTCTGTGTTTGCAGGGATTTTCCAATGTCACCTTCAGCCCGAGGGAACTAAAGGACACTGGAGTCCCCAAACCCTCAAGAGCTTCCAAACTCAGGGGAGTGCTGCCTGCGTCAGTGCGTCCGTCTGCCCCAGGGAAGGGGCTCCTGGTGGTTTCACAAAGCTCTTGCTTGGGGACTCCCTGCAGCGTAGTGTGGGGTGACTGAGGCCTATTCACTCTTTCCAGAGGTGATGCATATGGTGTTCCTGAGGGAGCTTCTCGAAGTCAGGGCACAGACATTGAATCCTGGACTGCAGGCACTGCAAGGTCAATGCCCCTGAGCCCACACGGGGCCCTCTCCTGCAGGGTGATGACTCGGCTGCAGGGGGCGCTCAGGACCCACTAAGCAGCAGCTTCAGCTCCAGTAGCAGGTGCAGGGGGAGGATAGGGCCTTACTCGGCGGGTCTGGGGCTTCCTCCTTTCATAACATTTAATTAACAGTCAGACAGGGATGCTGAAGAAACAACAATGTCCTACTCTGTCAGGACTCTTTGCCAAACTCTTGAAAGCAATAGGAACCACACACGAGGAGCAGATCTAGGCCACCTATTCCTCTGAATAGTGAGGAGCTGGTGGCAAGGATCGTTGACTAAATCACTAGGTGTTGCATTTAGGAGACACTCTGACCCTGGAATGAGACATTCTCACTAAGAGCCTGGAACCAGTTCCGGTGTCTCCGTGTCACACAAAGGAGGTGGACAGTGAGGAGAAGTCTTGTGAGACGTGCTCCTCAGTGGCCAGAACTGTGTACAGAGATCAGGGCCCTGGCAGATAACAAATGTCTCCAACAAGAACTGGGACTGGACCCACAAATGCCCATTGTGCATGGTCCTTGTATCATTGACTCTCTCTCAGGTGGGGCCAAGAATTCAGCTATGAATACTCTGCCTCATGTATATGCAAATGAGCCAAGGACCACTAGGTTAAGTAGGGACCTGTCTGTGTCCTCACAGCACCCACCATCACACCTCCCCCCACAGAGGCCCTGACAGCACCACCCTCAGCATGGACTGGAGCTGGAGCGTCCTCCTCCTGGTGGCAGTGGCCACAGGTAAGGGGATCCCCAGCCCTGGGCTGGCGAAGGCATGAGGGCCAGTCAAGGCTCTGTACCCACTGCTGTCTCCTCTCCACAGGTGTCCACGCCCAGGTCCAGCTGGTGCAGTCTGGGGCCGAGGTGAGGAAGCCTGGGGCCTCCGTGAAGGTCTCCTGCAAGGCTTCCGGATACACCTTCACCGACTACTATATGAACTGGGTGCGACAGGCACAAGGTCAAGGGCTTGAGTGGATGGGAGGTATTGATCCTGAAGATAGTAGCACAAGCTATGCGCAGAAGTTCCAGGGCAGAGTCACCATGACCGCAGACACATCCACCAGCACAGCCTACATGGAGCTGAGCAGTCTGAGGCCTGAGGACACGGCCACATATTACTGTGCGAGAGACACAGTGTGACGACCCACATCCTGAGAGTGACAGAAACCCTGAGGGAGAGGGCAGCTGTGTGGGGCTCAGGAAGGAAGGGAACAATTATTCCCCTGAAGTTCTCATACAGAGTCAGGTACCAGAGATGGAGAAGAAGATCTCAAATGCTTATCTGTCATTCAGGGAAAGGTGTCAGGAGTCCAGGTGTCCTGCAGGAAGATGCAGGGTCACGATTCCCTGACAGGTCCTTATCATTTGTCATTGCTTCTGCAGAGGGCACAGTTGCACCTCCCTGGTCTCCGGATGAGGGAGTTAGTTCAGGCATCATCTGGGATTACGTGTTGATGTCAGATTCAGGGTTTGCACTGCAGATCCCCCAGCCATTCCTCCCACGTTCC
Organism: Pteropus medius; assembly: GCF_902729225.1. NCBI lineage: Eukaryota > Metazoa > Chordata > Mammalia > Chiroptera > Pteropodidae > Pteropus > Pteropus medius. The sequence goes on along the minus strand of NW_024350935.1, from coordinate 25,398 downwards.
CCTGTGTCTGAATAGGGAATGATGCTTCAATATAGGTAAGTATAAAGACTGAAGGGTGAACTCCTACTGCCCAGTCTGAGGTCCAGCACCAGGCACATGACCTTCTGGGAGGATGATCCTGACTCCTGGTAGCAAAGTCATGGTGACAGGTGAGCCAGGTTCTAGCACAGTCCCCCTCAGTTCTCTCCTGCAGGGCTGAGCTCCTGAAGAGGCTCCTCCTCCGACCACAGCCTGCAGTGTCCCTGTCCCTGGGGCAGGACTGCTGTCCTCACACACGGGAAGCACCGTGGGGAGACCTTGATGATGTGGGACCCACGTCCAGCTTTGTGACTTCCCTGTCCCTGCTGAATCACATTATCACACACTCAGAGTACAGTCTACACACATTGATGTTCACAGTCTGGCGGTCAGAGCAAAAAGTCAGTCTCCCTGGACAGACTTCAAGGTTCTGGCAGGACCACAGATGCTCAGAGGCTTAGGGGGGCTGGATTTGAACACGTGTGCTCCTCAACATTACATATTGAAATTTTATCCCCACAAAAGGCCGTGTTAGGGGATGGGGTGTTTGGAAGGCGCTGGATGACAAGGCCAGGGTTCTCATGATATGGATTAGCACCTGACTAAATCAGGCCGCAGAGACCATTTGTGTCACTTCCTCCACCCGAGGACACAGCAAGAGCAAACCAGATATGACCCAGGAAGAGGATCCTCCCCAATGGTGACCATGCTGGCACCTCGATCCTGGATTCCCACCTCCTGAACCTTGAGAAGGGAATGGTTGTTAATATTCAATTACTCAGAAGGTTTTGTTCTTACTGCAGCCTGAGCAAACTCAGACAGCGGTCTGCTTCTGTGTCTTTCCTGGTTCAAGAGCCGCTTTCCTTACATCCTGACTCATGTCCCGTTCTCCAGCCCCAAGGCCTGGAGGAAGTCACCTCACATCACTGGTGACATTGCTTTCTCCTCTAGAGTCTAATCTCCTCTGCCTCGCTCTGGCATGAACACTTGTGGCTGTATTAGGAGTGTCTCAGATAAAACCGGAAGCCATTTACCTCAAGATGTCTAATGGTCCTGGAATGGCAACGTGCCTTTTCCCTGGAACAGTCACAGCTTCCGAACACAGAGTGAGTGAAACAGCCCTCCGAATACTCACATCCATCCCACAGGCCAGTTCCACTGAGCACATCCCAACATCCCCAAAGCTGACTCATTAAAGCATGACCTGAAGCCCAAATTACCGAAGAGCATCATGTCCAAAGTCCCGAGTGTAATCTCTAACTCAGCTGTCAGTGAGGATTCGGGTGCATGCATCCTGGGGCATAACCCTCTCCACCTGTAGACCTGTGATCCTAGACGACCAGTTACCTCATTGTAAAATGCACTGCAGGGCAGGCACATGGTCACAGTCCACACTTCTCCCTTCCTAAGAGAGGAAATGGATGTTAGAGAGAAATCACCAGCTGAAGATGATTTTACGGACATCTCAGAGAACTCCATTGGGTCTTAGGACCTGGGGATGAGCTGCTGTGGCTCAGACCCAACCTCTGGCCTGTCGCTGTGCCCTCGGATCTACCTTCCTGAGTCCTGAGGAGCCACCTGATGGAAGAGGAGCCAGCTCATCACCTGTGTGTGAGGATTGAGACTTGATGCCTCCTTTCACTTTGTTCTCCCTCTGTGACTTTAAAATGTCCTCTAACAATTATCACATTGGAAGGAAAGTTTTAGTTAAGACAGTTGCAATTGCAGTATCGCCACAGGAGAGAGGCAGGGGCACCGCTGGGAGCAGCAGTGGCAGCTGGGGACTTGTGGCCTAGGGGTAGATGGTGGGGTCAGTTGACAGAAGTAACTGAGAGGGGACATGGTTTGCACAGGAGGGTCCATAAGCCTGTACCGGGAGGGACGCACCACTGAATGCTGGGTAAGGGGAGGGTTCAGGTGAGTCTCTGTTTCTCTGTGGGGCTTTGAAGGAAAAGTGTACTCAGGACACCAGGGAGTCATGGGTTAGGGGTTCCGGTCCTGCAGGTGGTCAGCGCCTGAATAGATTCAGGGTCTGCAGAGGGTCAGGGACTGCAGGGGGTCAGGGTCTGCAGGGGGCACACAAACTGCATGGACTTGTGTCTCACACCAACATCTCTTACAGATCGAGACTCAGGGCTGGTTTCCTGTGTGATCTGTGGCTTCCTGTCCATGTGGCAGTTTCCAAGGGAACCTGTGTACATTTATCCTTCTCTGCTCACCCCTGACGTTTCTGAATGCACATGTGGTGTTTTGGGTTATTTTCTTTGTAATGAGGGACACATTTCTCACCTGCACAAAATAGTCACGTACAGAGTCAGAAATGACTCTGGCAGTTTTCACCAGGCTCTGAGTCCTGAGAACGCTCCGGAGACACCCCTGAATCCTTTCCAATCAGACTCAAACAGGAGACCCTGGTGGTGTCCCTGACACATAATACTTTTGGGTCTTCTCAGGCCATGGTAGAGACCAGGCCGTTTTCAGGATATAAAACCCATTGGATTCTACCTCTAACTCTTCTGATGGCAAACGTGTACCAACATGTCTCAGCATGGGTCCTGCGTTCTTTTACTTAATCCACTCTCTTTCCCGTTAGAATTTTTTTCCTTAGTTTGGTCCCTAAAAATAGTGAGTGTGGTGTCTGTGCTCTAAGTCGCACGACTCAGGAGCTCTACCTGGAGCTCAGGTTGGCAGCTTCAGGCACATTAGGAGAGGCAGATGGGACTTTCCCCCTCCTCACTGCACTGCACAGCCCTGTCGTCCTCAGTGTGGACACATTGGGAAGACAAACGACTATCCATAGCCAAGTGGACAAGTTGTCTGGTAAACGTTAGATGCTATGGAGGACGCACCTGGTGCAGCTCCAACTATCCCGGAGTCACCACCTGCACGTGTGCTTTGGGGAGGACCTGCAGATGGGACCCTCAGATGTGCTGTGTGATCTGGGTCCCATCAATGGAGGGGACACACTGGGCAGGACACAGGATTTGGGGGAGGCCACAAGGACGGCCAGTCTAAAGTCTCTGGAATCCCTGAAGCTGCTGTCCATCATGGGAATCCTTGCCATTCGGGTGTGTTTGGTTCAGCCCACATCAGGTTATTTAGGATAAATTCCTGAGTTAGAGAACATGGCTGACACATTATAACAAACCCTGGACAATACCTTGACAGCAACAACTGGATTAATGGTGACTGAAGAAATGGACAGTGGAGCCCGGCCGTGTTTCCACAAGAAACTGACCGTTGTCTGCAGCACTCTGTGTTTTTCAGTAGAAGCAGGTTCATGTCACCAAAGACATTTACAGAAGGGGTTGTGGTCAAGGCCTTACGAAAAGCAGTTTTATGGATGGATTACATTTAAAAAATGGTTTTTAATTATTTTCAAGTATACGGCCCATTTGTTAGACATTTATGCCATTTATAAAACGATCTTCCTAAGTGCCATTTCTCTCCTCTGGCTCGCCACCGAGCTGCTACATCATGGCTAACTGCATTCTCTATGCTGTGCTCCCCATCCCCACGTCCATCTACCGACTACTCATTTGTACTTCTTTAACCCTTTACCCCATGATCAAGTTGGACTTATTCCTGGGATGCAAGGTTGGTACACAATCTGCCAATGAATTAATGTGACACTTCGCATTAGCAAATCAAAAGATAAAAAGCATATGATCATATCAATAGATGCAGAAAAAGCATTTGTCAAAATCCAGCCTCCATTTATGATAAAACCTCTCAGCATAGTGGGAATAGATGAAACATACCTCAGCATACTAAGACCATACGTGACAACTCAACAGCTAACATCACACTCAATGGAGAAAGGCCAAAAGCCTTTTCTTTAAGATCAGGAACAAGACAAGGATGTCCACTTTCACCACTGCTCATCAATATGGTATTGGAAGTCTCAGCCACAGCAACATGACAGGAAAGGGAAATAAAATGTATTTGAATTGGAAAGAAAGAAAACTCATGATTTGCCAATGACATGATACTATATACAGAGAACTCTAAAGATTCCAGCAAAAAAACTGTTGGGGGAGGGATTAATTTTGCTTAAATATCCCACTGCATGTCTTTAGGAAAACACCTACACTTGTGGGGTTACAGAAGCTGTCCGACCCTGAGAGCAGGCAGAGGGAGAGCTGGCGGGTGACGTCCCCATGCCCTGCAGTGGGAGGAGGGTCCAGCACGTCATCCCTCCAAATTATCACTTCGAGGAGGTCTAAGTCCCTGAGCAATGGCTCTCCCCAGTGTCCCCTCTGTTCCCAGTCCCAGCGGAAGAGGCTCACAGGTGTGTGCTGCCAGCACTAGCCAGGTGATGGGATTAGAGGAGCGGCAGCTGGACCTGTCCTATGGGGCCCCCTCTCCATGGAGGTGACGGCTTCCTTAGGACCAATGCACTGTGCTTGGAGTTTGTGTCAGGAAACACGGTTGTGCTTGTTATCATGGAGGATGTAAAGGATCAAACGTACGGCCTTCGGACAGTTTAGATTCATCTCTGTTGTCCTTCACCACGAGCAGTCAGGGGGCGGAGCCTGACCTGCCTCCCTTTTCGTGGAAAGAGCTTCTGCCGAGGTTCCGATTCCCTTCTCCTCATTCTATCTTTCACAGAACAGCAGGAGAAACACGTCACACAAGTTCCCCATAATCCATAACAAGAACCGCCTCCCTCCAGGTTCCACTAAGAAGGTTCCAGCACCATCTGAGCACCCGTCATGATGGCCGTCGTCACCCACATTTCTGCGTCTGCTCAGGACGGCTGTGGTTTCCTCCACGAAGACTGAGGCTGTTCCTGGCTCCTGTCTTTCTCTCTGAGCTCCCCCCAGATCCTCCTCTAAAGACCCGTCCACAGCATGGAGGCTTCTTCTAACACGCATCTCAACACCCTTCCTGCATCTTTTCTCAGCCCGGTTCCAATGAAGTGTCCAGTTTGATGTATATGTTACGGGAGCATCCCCATTGCTCTATACCTATTGCATAGTCCATGTGAGCTGCTATAAAAAGTAACAGAGATGAAGCGGCTGAGAGAGACAACTGGAATTTACTTCACACAGTCCTGGGGGAGAGAATCCATGGTAAAGACCACAGACTCAGCATCTTGAGGTCTCGCTTCCTGGTTCACACATGGCCTTCTGTGCCCTCACTGGGAGAAGTGCTCCCAGACATTTAAGACACTGGATTTTTGAATGATTAACTGTTTCTAGTTGAACTTTTGTTCTTTCTAGGGCTGTGCCCTCTGGACACCTATCACAAGGGCAGACAGATTATGATCTCATATTTTTCTGGGGCACCTGAGTATCCAGCCCTCAGGGTGCAGCATCTATGATGTCGCATAGCTAATATGTGGAAGGGAATTTACTGCTTAGCACTTAGTGCAGCTTGCTTGTCACTGTGGCTGCGTGTCATAAGACGAATAACATTTTCTCAGGTCTCTCCATCTACAGGCTGAGCGTTGGCTTTCCTCGTAGAGCCCAGGGACAAGGGACACAACAAAACCCCTCAGCAGGTGCGCGAACTCACACGGCGCGGACGCACTCATCGGAAGGAGATTCAGCACTGACTCGTGCGAGTCCGTGTCACACCACACGCTGCATTTCCAATTATGACGCTGAGGCTGTAACATGGACATCAAGTATGTGTGTGCGATTCCAACTGTACACGTCATCCTGGCGTGGCTGTGGCTGACAGAGCTCTACCACAGCAAGACGACTACCGTACAAGTGCAGTTATCAGTGGACAGAGAAAGTTAGAGGCACAAAGGCTGACTCTCAGATGGACCAGACGCCTTCAATACAGCTGTGACCCTGGTTCTCACATTATTCTCCGTTAGCACAAAAAGGCAGCAAATCCACACGCGCTCATGCAGGACGGAGACCTCCACCTCACTGGACACATCACCTCTGTCCTGGAGGTGGCTCAGGAGAGCAGTGGGGTGCAGTGCAGAGCATGCATAGCCACACACATGAGTTCACTTTTACACACCTGTGCTCCCGACACTAGCAAGCTCTCTGTGGTCCTGTTTGGCCTTGTTCACCTGTGATGCGGGTAAATGATATCACATCACATGACTTACGTGCATGAGTAAAATGAAATAAGATGATGGTGCTAAGTGTTTAAGTAACACGTGTCACAGTAAAAGTCATATTTCACCAAACAATCTCATTGTCACTATGAGCTCAGGTACATCCAGGCCTGCTCTGGGTCTCTGCCCTCTCTGTGGGTCCCCAACCACAGAGCTCCTTATACATCAGAGCACATGCAAATAGGGTCCCTCTGCTGATAAAAGCCAGCCCAGCCCTGAGCATGCAGCTCTGGGACAGGAGCCCAGCCCCGCGATTCCCAGGAGTCCCCATTCCGGGATCAGGTCTGAACACGCACACCGCACCATGGCGTTTGGCCTCAGCTGGGTTTTCCTCGTCGCTGTTTTACGAGGTGACAGATGGGGAACAAGGGACACTGAGTACGTGAGTGGGTGTGAGTGAGGAACAGGGATGTGTGACTGTTTCCTGACCCTGACGTGTCTGTGTTCACAGGTGTCCAGTGTGAGGTGCAGCTGGTGGAGTCTGGGGGAGACGTGGTGCAGCCCGGGGGGTCTCTGCGACTCTCCTGTGCAGCCTCTGGATTCACCTTCAGTAGCTACTGGATGTACTGGGTCCGCCAGGCTCCGGGGAAGGGCCTGGAATGGGTCTCAACCATTAAATCTGATGGCAGCAGCACATCCTACGCTGAGTCCGTGAAGGGCCGATTCACCATCTCCAGAGACAACGCCAAGAACACGCTGTATCTGCAAATGAGCAGCCTGAAGGCTGAGGACACGGCCCTGTATTACTGTACGACAGACACAGTGAGGGGACTTCAGTGTGAGCCCAGTCACAAAACTTTCTACAGGAGAGGGGGGTAGCATTCAGGTCACCAGGGGGCGCTCAGGGTACACACAGCACAGCACACACAGACCAGACCAGCAGCAGGTGCAGAGGGAGGTGGGAAGGGCCTTCCTGTTGGGAGCAGCGATTTCCTCTCAAACCTCTCTGCTGCCTCCCAGGAGAATTACTACTTCTTTGTGGCTCTAATTTTCCACATTCTCACACAGACGAGAAATGAAGAAGTAACCTGTCTGTAGACGGCGTATCAGCAGTGCCTGGGGACCTTTCCTGCAGCAGCTTTCAATGTGTCCTTTCTGATTTCTTGACAGAGAGACCACCTGTGGGCTTTGTGTCCTGAGGCTGGGAACTGTTTCCACACAGAGAGACACAGCACAGTGCAGGGACCTGTGTGCTGAGCTCAGGCTCTGCCCCCCACAGACACACGCTGTCCCCACGTGGGCCTCCCTTCAGACAGGACACATGACCCACATGGGAGGACCTGTCCCCCAGGACTCTGTCCCACAGGGTCCCTGTCCTGCCTGCAGCACGTTAACCTCTTGCTCCTCATTTTCTCGGGTGGATGATAAACACCCTTCATCACCTGCTGTCACCTGCTGTCCTAGTTCCACTAAATCTGTTTAGTCATTGTGTCCCCCGTGCTGCAGTCTCCCTCACTCTCAAGCCCTCCCCACGTACCAGTCACAGCAAAGAGGATAATAATTTCCGACATGGTCCCTTCCTATGATTCTGCACGGGGCCCTGGCACTGCACAGTCCGCTGTTGTGTCTTCAGACCCCATCACGTCTTTGCTGTAAATCCTCCCACATCCAGGAACGCTCCCAGTAAGAGGGTAGCTGCAGGTGGTGTGACCAGAGTGGTGAGGGTTCATGTGAGGGACCCCGTGTGTTCAGACTTCTCTCTGGTTCCTGGTCAGTTAGAGGAAGGAGCACTTGAGCTCCCCACAGACGTGGTCTCCTCTTTACTCTGAAGAGCATTTCTCTGCCCATGGAAGAGGAATTCACGCCCTTGACCCTCTAGTCTATAAATCCCCTGCCCACCCCTCAGGGATACAGCCCCACATCCGGTATGGAAGCCTCGGACTGAGCTGAAACTCAGAGAGGAATTGAAAAACGTCGAGGGAGGAAGTGGGTGCTCGTACCTGGTGTGCTCAGAAATCTGAATGAGGAAATCCTGAGGGTACGACTATGTTTCCCAGGCCTGTCCCCATGGTTCACAGTAGAGGATAAAGAATGAAATGCCTTTGCCGTATGACATGGGGACAGAGAGGACAAGCTGCTGCAGTTCAGAATGCAAAAGGGCACCAGGTTCTTGGACGGCCACGTCCAGACTGAGCGAGTGGTGACACATGAAAGAAAACCTTTCAGATTTGACTGAGTAGTGCTCAGTCACTGCTGATACATGACTGAGATCACCTCCTGCATTGAGGGTGACAGCGAAGATGAGGACCTCAAGGCGCTGGTTGATTCCGGTCCTGGCGAAAGCTCTGCGCTGGCTGCAGGTGACCACGTTCGTACTGAGTCCTTCGGTGATGGAGAGAACTCCCTGCCCTTTCCACAACGCTCCAGTCCTAGTGGGGCGGGACCTCCACACTGTGACCTCACTTAACCTTTCCTGCCTCCTCCAAGCCCGATTCTAAATCAGTCATTGCGAATGCAGACTCCAGCTTATGAATTTTTGAGAAACCCAGTTCAGACCATTATATTCCACCTGTGGACCTCCAAGTTCACGTGTTTCTCTCAAGCAAAATACAGTGACTCTAACCCAACAGCCCCCAGTGTCTTGCTCATTATGGCACCGACTCTAAAGTCTACTGTCCAAACTCTCATCTAAATGCCATCTCATCAGTTATTGGTGGAACTTTGTGAATGGTTCAACCTTTGGCGAATGTCCTCTCCAGCTGTGAACCTGTGAAACCTGACAGTTACATGCTCCCAAAATGTGATGGTGCGGCAGGCACGGGTAAGAGAATCCCGCTCTGAAAGGGACAGAGAGGAACAGGGGAAGGAGTGACGGGCCCACAGCTGTCAAAACCCGGCACCTTCCCCAGGCTGTTCTCCCCTTTTCCTCAACCTGGTTCATCCTCACGTGATGCAGGTCCCCGTCCTGCTCTGTGCACGCCAAGAAATCTGAACGCTCATTCATTCTGCGCCACCTGCTCATCCCCTTTCTTTCTAAATGACTGTGTTTCTGCAGGAACAATCACATCTCTTCCCCGGGCTGATTCCGCGATGGCTGCGGTACCCGCTCGCCACGCCCGCCATCTTTTTACCGATCATTTTTCTGCACCTCCTTTCCTGCCCTCGACACAGGAAGCTCCACGCTTCTGGGCCCATGGACGGGCTGGGCAACTTTCTCGTCTCCAAGCTCTGATTAGCGCTCGATTGACGCTTCCATCTTGGACCATTCGCTCCTCTCACTTTTCCTCAAAGCCGCAGGAGGAGCCAACCACGCCTGCCCTTTGCTTAGAAATCTGCACAGCTAAATTCCCATTTTCACTGCTCGCAGCTCTACCTTCCACGTCACCTTAGAAACCAGGCCAGCCAAGCTCTCTGACACTTGGTGACAACATCACCTTTTCTCCAGATCCACTGACCTGTTCTCATTTCCACTGACACCGCACCAGAATAGTTCTCAATGACCACACTCCAACCACCGCTGTCCTTGTGACTGTGTGCGCATTCTCTCAGAGTGTGGGAGCTTCCTCCATGGCTCTCCCTGAGTTCCACACAATCACCTGTAAAACTCCTCTCAGCAAGCTCAGAATTTTCTACCAGGCATCTAAAAGTCTCCCACCTCCTACCCATCACCTAGTTCCACGTCCACTTACATCTTCTTGGGTGCTCGTTCCAGCAGCACCCACGTCTCAGAAACACAGTCTGTCTCATGTGCTCAAGCTGCCATCAAATGACCAATGACTGGGCGCTTAAATGACAGAAATTATTGTCTCGCATTGTGCAGACAGGAAGTCGAGGTCACTGTGCAGAGACATTGATTTCTAAAGACAAAGCTTCCCCATGGGAGACAGCTGACTTCGCACTGGAATCTCATGTGCTGGAGAAAATGAGCGATATTGCTCTTTCTATTCATTTTCTTATACAGACAAAGATTTACATTTAACCTTGCTTAGCCCGATTACTTCCTAAGAATCTTTCTCCCATACAGTACATCATGTGTTACGGCTTCAACAAATGAATGGTGTATGTACATTTCAGACATAGCAAGCTCCCAGGTTTCACTACCTGTGAGCAGGTTCACTGACCAGAAGGATGTTCATCACATTCCTGGTTATGTCGGCACAGGCACAGAATCCTGACAGCAGCGCTTACGAGACGTCCTCACGCAGAGACCAGTGCCTCTCAGACGTGATCTTGGACCTCATTTCCCAGCGCATCCTGGAAGCCAGGACTCCTGCGTCTCCTCCTGCCTGCTCTGCAGCTTCCCCTGGGACAGAGCACTCTTAGGGGTTGGCTCGTGTTTCAGGAATGACAGTTCCTTGTCCTGGTGTGAGGTGGCACGTGCTCCTTTTGAGTCCAGCCAGGGGGACTGGTGCCTTTTCAAAATGTGACCTCACCTAAAGTCCAACAGGTCTCTTGCTCATTGTGCTCTCCAGATTCAAGCTTCCTGGGAGACTTAACAATGTTCAGTGATTTCCTGTCCAGTGATGTCTGTCCAGGTGCCACTTACACATCGTGAGATTAGATCCCTACATCTAATAACAGGTCAAAGGTCAGCTCTGAGCATACATCTGGTGTATGCATCTAATTCACTGAATAATGGAAGTAGAGTGCGCATTGACCACATGGTGTGTATCTGCAGGGTTTCTCAGAAGTGTCCTTCATTAGAGGAACCTAAAGAACATAAATGATCCAGCAAGTCCCCAAGAGATTCTGGACTCAGAGGAGTGCCGTCTGTGTCATGCATGAACTAGATAAATGTACTGGACTTCCTGAGAATCATCATTGTCAATGTCATCATCATCATTGTGTTAATCAATCAATCAATATCAACCTGTTTATTGTATCATCGTGAACACAGATGAACTCTTCCAGAAATTACGCCCACACACACTTCTCCCACAAACCTGGGCACATGGAACCCCTCTTCTGGGGTACTGCAGAATCTTGTGATACCAGGCTTGACACCACCAGCATGTAGAACCCTTCCCTGGAGACTGTGGAGGGCGGGTCACGAAAAAGGTGGAGGGAAAAAGGAAGACAACAGACTGGAGGTGTAAGGTGCAGACTTCTGACTTTGTTCTCTGCATCTTATGTGACCAAGAAGGACCGGATCCCTACTTACTTAGAGGCCTTCTAAGTTGTAATTACATTAAATCAGATTTTATCATTGTCACACATACACACAAACACACACACACACACACACAAACACACACACACACAGGTTGCAGTGTATATGTTAATAAATTGGTAGAGAATGTATTTTCTGATAAAACATACAGGTTCACAAACAGATCAGGTCCTTTTTTCCTAAAGAGATTTCTTTTCCTATTTGTGTTTTTAAATATCTTTTTTAACTTAATTAAAAAATTTTATCTTCATCACTATTCTGTGTATTATATTCCCTATAGTTATCAAGCTTTTAATTTTTTAAAAACATTTTACTAAATTTATTGGGATGACATTGGTTAATAAGATTAAACAGGTGTCAGGCGTACCAGTCTATAGTGCATCATCTGAGTGTCACACGGTGTGCTCATCACCCAAGGTCTCGTCTCCTCTCACGACTGTGTCCTAGACATCCTTTACTCTTCTCTGTGACTCCAACATGCTTTCCCTCTGCTGACCACATGCTGTTGTCTGTGTCTATGGGTTTTTCTTTGTTTGCACGTTTGTTTGTTGCTTGCGTTTTTACCACCTACATGAGTAAAATTACATGGATCTTGTATTTTCTGTCTGATATTGAAATATTTTATATAATAAATCACATTTAAAACACCAGTAACTGATTTCTCTGAAGCATCTTGAATAGAGAAAAAGTCACATTCTGAAGGCGGTGATGAAGTGACGTCCTTACACATAGGCCTGAGCCCCTCAGATATGATTTTGGACAAAGGCTCCAGGGTACGCAAGAAAGTCAACGATGCCTCAGTCTCCCCCATCCACCTTTGCAAGTCCACCAGAAAAAAAAACAGGGTTCTCCTTGGCATGGTTGGTGTAATATGTACACTGTAAATGTGTGTGCAATTCCAACTGTACACACCATCCTGGCGTGGCTGTGGCTGACAGAACTCTACCACAGCAAGACGACTACCGTACAAGTGCAGTTATCAGTGGACAGAGAAAGTTAGAGGCACAGAGAGTGACACTCAGATGGGGCAGGTGCCTGCAATACACCTGTGACCCTGGTTCTCACACGTGCTCTCCGTTAGCACTAGAAGGCAGCAAATCCCACATGTGCTTATGCAGGACAGAGACTTGCACCTCACTGGGCACGTCCACTCTGTCCTGGAGGTGGCCCAGGGGAGCAGTGGGGTGCAGTGGGGAGCATGCAGGCCCAGACACATAATTTCACTTTTACACAAGGGAGCTCTCGACACCAGCAAGCTCTCTGTGGTCCTGTTTGGCCTTGTTCACCTGTGATGCGGGTAAATGATATCACATCACATGACTTACGTGCATGAGTAAAATGAAATGAGACAATGGTGCTAAGTGTTTAAGTAACACATGTCACAGCAAAAGTCATATTTCACCAAATGTTCTCATTGCCACCACATGTCTGAACACAGCCACGTCTGCTCTTGGTCTCTGCCCTCTCTATGGGTCCCCAACCCCAGAACTCCTTATACAGTCAGAGCACATGCAAATAAGGCCCCTCTGCTGATAAAAGCCAGCCCAGCCCCGAGCCTGCAGCTCTGGGACAGGAGCCCAGCCCCGCAATTCCCATGAGTCCCCATTCCGGGATCAGGTCTGAACACGCACACCGCACCATGGCGTTTGGCCTCAGCTGGGTTTTCCTCGTCGCTGTTTTACGAGGTGACTGATGGGGAACAAGGGACACTGAGTACGTGAGTAGAAATCAGTGAAAAACAGGGACGTGTGACAGTTTCCTGACCCCAACGTGTCTTTGTTCGCAGGTGTCCAGTGTGAGGTGCAGCTGGTGGAGTCTGGGGGAGACGTGGTGCGGCCCGGGTGGTCTCTGAGACTCTCCTGTGTGGCCTCTGGATTCACCTTCAGTAGCTACTGGATGATCTGGTTCCGCCAGGCTCCAGGGAAGGGGCCAGAGTGGGTTGGAGAAATTAATGCAGATAGTAGTACCACAAATTATGGCAGTTCTGTGAAGGGCAGATTCACCATCTCCAGAGACAACGCCAAGAACACGCTGTATCTGCAAATGAGCAGCCTGAAGGCTGAAGACACGGCCCTGTATTGCTGTGTGAGACACAATGAGGGGACTTCAGTGTGAGCCCTGTCACAAACTTCCCTGAGGGAGAGGAGAGGGGGCGCTAAGTTCCCAGGGGATCCGGACACCAGGTGGCACTCAGGAAACAAGGGATGCTCAGGACACCGGGGGTGCTATAAACCCACAAAGCACAGAGATCAACCCCAGCTGCAGACGCAGAGGGCGGTGGGAAGGGGCATTCTGTTGAAGGCAGGATTTTTCTCCACGTTCTGAGCTGTTCTCAAGGGCAGCTCTTGCTTTCTTGTGTCTCTAATTTCTTCTAAACTCACTGCAAACAGCAACAAGGAAGTAACATTGTCTACTGCACATGACAGGTCACCAGTGACTAAATGCCTTTCTCACCAAGTACACTCAGAAATTGTGAGCAAAAGTTATATCAAAAACATGAAGCAGGACTGAGTCAGGACTCACAAGCAGAACGGTGTTTAAAAAAACATTTTAATACAGGGGAAAAATGAGTCAAGTGTATTTCAGTAGCTAGAAGAGAATAGATTTTGAGTGTTACTGTCAGTACAAACATTTCAGAATATTGTTTTCTCACTTTATGTTCACTCGCATCATCTAAAGATATCACTTAGGTTAATATTACACAAAGAGAAGTCACTACAAAAAATAAATCTGTATGGAATTAAGCACCTAGGCTCACAATTGCATTTAGAAAGGATGGTAAATTCTGAAAAGTGATATCACTGTCCTTCAGATCCTATTCATTAACCTTAAAGGTGAGTCTTTCCTCCCAAAGTCTGTGATGGAAGGAAAGGAGTCTTGTTAGTGGGCCTGCACTACGCAGCGTGCGTGGCTCAGAGTGACCACGGAGCACCTGTCACTTCCACAGTCCTGAAACAGGACCTCTGGTGGCATGAGACCTCTGTGTAACCAGAATGAAAAGACACTTTCTAGTTCAGGATCAGGTAAGAGATGCCAGAGTCACTGTGCAGCCATTCGACTGATGGGAGACACAGAAACAGGAATAGGGCATTGCACAGAAGTGCACGCTGAGCCCTCGCTGTCACTTCATTCTTAATTTTTGACGTGGGTCCCCTCCAATGATTCTCACTGGGCCCCGGCATTGCACAGTCGGTCTGCTGTTGTGCCTTCAGACCCCATCACGATCTTTGCTGTAAATGCTCCCACATCCTGGAACGCTGCCCATAAGAGGGTAGCTGCGGGGGGTGTGACCAGAGTGGTGAGGGTTCAGGTGAGGGACCCCGCGTGTTTGGACTTCTCCCTGGTTCCTGGTTGGATAGAGGAAGGAGCACTTTGAGCTTCCCAAAGACATGGCCTTCTCTTTACTCTGAAGAGCATTTCTCTTCCCAGGCCTCATGGGGTGGCTCAGCACCACTAATCCAACTGAACAAAGATTGATCACTCTACCCTATAGGCCATCTGAGCTGTTTAGATCTACTTAGAGAAGCCAGCCTCTCTAGTGCACTCACATTGTGTCCCGGGTAAGTATGTGTTTCTCTCCTTTATCACATAGAAATAAATCGTGTAAATGGAAGAGGAATTCACACCCCGGATCCACTCGTCTATAGAAGCCCCATCCATCACTCAGTGATACAGCCCCCCACACGCACACCCAATATGAAAGCTTCCGCCTGAGCTGAAACACAGTGGGGAGATGAACCCAGAGTTAGGTAGGAAGCTTGTGCTCGCTCATGATGTGCTCAGGGTCTAATGAGGAGCTCCTGAGGGTACGACTGTGTGTCCCAGGCCTGTCCCCAGCATTCACAGTGGAGGATGAAGGATGCGGTGATTTTTTCCGTATGAAATGGGGGCAGAATAGGGCAAGGTGCTGCACTTGGTGTGAATGCAAAGGCTCCCTGCATTGAGTGTGTTTACGTATTTTATCACCTTCTGTACAATATGATGTTTAACAACTTGACAAATATTTCTGGATGGGGAGACTCTTCCCCTCATGATGGAACCAGTTCTTAGATACAGCATACAGCACAGGTCCGAGCCTGGCACACGTCATTCACATGCACACTATCCCCACAGGGCACCCGCCTATGTCTGCCCACACACCCCGGGACACGATACTCCTCTGCCTTCTCATCCCAGGCCCAGCTGCCAGGCAGATGGAGAACCACATCCAGCTCTGAGCCCACAGAAATGATTCACGTGAGTCAGGCATAAGCTCTTCACCAGTCCTGCTCATCCTTTACCCGGGAAACCCCAAGAAAACTTGGTTCTAAGGTCCCCTCTCCCTCCTGTACATGGCTCCTGACACCCTGGTGTCTTCCATGCAGCCCCTGGTGGCATCCAGGTCTCCAGTCTCCAGGATTCTGAGTGTGATAAACTCGGTTTTGCCCTGATTCCCTCCTGCAATAATAAAGGTTGCATGGCACCGGTCGAGGGAATGACACAGATCGATAGACCGGAATGTGTGTGACCTTGGATCAGCCAAGGATTTCTTAGATGTGACACAAACAGCTTAGACCTTAAGGAAAAAGTAGGCAAATAAAAATGCTTGGTACTTGAAATGTTATTTCAAAATTTAGTTAAATCTCCAAATAAATAGTATAATTAAAATATGTCAAAAAAAAAAGATTACATAGAATATGTAAAGACTTTATTATTTAACAAAAAAAAATAAGAAAAAGCACAATATGAAGGGTCCAGCATCAGGGGTCTTCCAGCCTGATTATGGAGAGAGGCAGCTACTTAGACAAAGACAACTCACATGTGCTTCAATGAAGGAGGGAATTGGAGAAGACTGTCTATTATTTTGGATGTAATTTATAACAAAGGTTAAAAAGTATGATTTACTTGAATTATGTTTATAAATAGTTGGGAACTGTGAGTATATTCAATCTGTTTGAAGTAAAAATATGTCTGACCATCATGCTAATCACTTTCATAATCATGAGAAACACTTATAAGTTTAAAAACGGTGACCTACTCAATAGTCCAGTGTTTATTTGTATATTATGAAAAGCAGGGTTTCCTTAGACCTGTTTCAATGTACCTTAGAGATCGGTTGCTCTGCCATCCCACACTCAGACACCGTATGTATTAAAGGGAAGAGATCCAGCTGGACCCCAGAGACGCCAGGGAGCTTGACCCAGTCCCTCCCCACTTATGAGGAGCAGGCTGCCCATATGCAAATTTCTCCTACCGCACCAGGGTAAAAACTGTCTGGGCTGTGGACGCTCACAGCTCTCTCCTCACACAGGGCTCAGGTCACTGGGGAAGCAGCTCTGTGGTCGAGGTGAAGATGAGACTGTGGGGTCTTCTCGTGTACTTGGTGACAGCCCCCCAAGGTGAGTGTCTCAGATGTCAGACAGGGGTCTGTGGGATGGTTGTGACAGCACGTGACTGACAGGACTGATGCTCCTTGTCCCCAGGTGTCCTGTCCCAGGTGCAGCTGCAGGAGACGGGCCCAGGACTGGTGAAGCCCTCGCAGACCCTCTCGCTCACCTGCATCGATTCTGGGTTCACTTTAACCAGCATTGATGTGCACTGGACCCGCCAGGCTCCAGGAAAGGGGCTGGAGTGGGTCGGTGCTATATGGAGTGGTGGAGGCACAAGCTAAACCCAGCTCTTAAGTCCCGACTCAGCATCACCAGGGACACCTCCAAGAGCCAGGTTTTCTTCAAACTGAACTCCGTGACCAGCGAGGACACGGCCGTGTATTACTGTGCGAGAGACACAGTGAGGAGACCTCAGTGTGAGCCCAGACACAAACTTCCCTGAGGGAGGCAGACAGGGGAGCTGCAGGGGCTGATCAGGTCTCCAGGGGGCGCTCAGGTCACACAAAGCACAGAACATACAGACCAGCCCAGCAGCAGGGGCAGAGGGAGGTGGGAAGGGAGGTCCTGTCGGGAGCAGCAATTTCCTCTCAAAGTTCTCAACCGCCCACGGGGACAACCCTGCATCTCTTTCGCAAAGCTGAAGAGGAAGAAATACTCCCAAATTCATGTAAGGAGGCTGGTATTAGCATGACCCAGATAAAGTAAGGACACTAACGACCAAAATACAAATAAAGTAAGAACATTAATGACCAATATTCCACGTGAACATAGATAAACAAGTCCTCTAGAAATATCAGCATGCTGAATTCAACAGCAAATTAACAGGATCACATATGATCGTTCAACAGAGAGAAATCAATTATGTGATACACCACATTAACAAAATGAAGGAGAAAACTTCCATAATCTTAACAATCGATGCAAAGAAGGCTTTGAAAAAGGTTAACCAAGTTTTCATGACAAAGAACTCACAATAATTAAGAAACAGAATAAATTGCCTCCACATTATAATGGCCACGTGTGAAAGGCTCACACCTAACATCATATGACATTACAGGAAAACCGAAGTTTTCCTGTAATGTCAGGAGCAAGGCAAAGATGCTCACTCACCATGTGTACTCATCATGGTATGGGAAGGCCTGCCTTGAGAGATTAGGCAATAAAAAGAAATAAAATCTGAAAGAGAGTAAAATTATCTATTCACAATGACATCATCTTAGATGTAGAAATCGATAAAGACTATACACAAAACTGTTAGAACTAAACAAATTCAACAAGTCCGAGGATGGAAAATCAACATACAACAAGTTGTTCCTACTCACTAATGATGACATATCTGAAAAACAAAGGATCAAAACTGTCCCACTAACAATTACCCCAAAATAATAAAATGTGTAGCAGGTGAAAGACTGGTACATGAAATATTTTGGGATAGTAATTATTCCCAAACCACATTATTTTTTATCGTCCCACAGGGCTCGATGTTCTCTGTTCTCCATCATTCTTTTCACCTTGAAAAGCAGGCTGTGAAAACCCTACTAACATATTCACGTCGACTGTGTCTCGTGAAAGCTATGTCTAGTCTACATCCGAGCCTGCGGACAACTTTCTTCGGTTCTGCTTCTCCGTCGTCATTTTCTCCATTTCCATGCCAGGCTTTCTTTCAGTCGCCTTCGCTCTACTGCAGGCGTCTTCACGATCCCGTGGTATGTCTAGCTTTTCTCTAACCTCCTAACATGGCGATCAGAGTTATTTTAAAATCAGTGTTCGACAAGGCAATGCCTGAGTCACGCACAAATGTCACTCTGAAATATGTTTGTTAGGGGTCTGGTCTGGGTCTTGGTTATTCCCCCTAATCTCCAAGCATCCAGACCTGCTCGAAAAGGCAGTAGCTGCTGGTGTACTATTGTCTGATGTTGTCTCGTATGTCGTTATTGCACGGTCACAACGAATGACTTAACTGCAGGGGGAGGATCTCCCTCTACCTCCAACTGGCTCATCCCCGTGCGCGTCCCTGTGGATCTGGGGTGTTCCAGGCCATGGACACCACTGGTGAGGTTGGTTCGTGCTTCAGCTCTAGAGGACTCAACGTCCCAGCGGTTCCATGTTTGTGTCCCCTCGTTGGCATGGGGGAGGCACCATCCATTATCCCGCAGAAAATCTCTCTGCCCCTGGCCTCCCAGCTGACTCCCACCTCATGTGGATGTGATGGCAGGGGGTGAGGTGGTGGGGGTGGGAGACGGTGATTCTCTGACCTTTGCCTGTGCATTGTTTTTAGGCAGGGATGTGCCCGGGTCTGGGCCGTGTCCTTCCAGGTGTTCCTGTCTGTCCACCAGAACCAGTGTCAGCTCTGCACCTGTAGCTGTCCCACCCCATGGCAGGTAGTTCTTCTGCAGGCTCTGCCGCCCCTCGGGCCATCATATTCCACCAGTGTCCACGCCTGCCAGTTTCCCTGCCCTCCGCTGCGTATTCTCATGTTTGTTCGGTAGTGAGGGCAGTGGGGGCAGCACGGGCACATGCAGGCAAGAGACATGAGTTCGCCACACCACAGTGTCACCTCAGGAAACTGGGATCTGCTGCGGATTCTCTCCAGTTACAGAGAGACCTGCAAGAGGATAAGGGCTCCCACTCTGCATCATGGGAGATTGGCACTCTGCTCTTCAGGACAGTGGTGGATTGAAACGATTAACTGTTTCTAGTTAAACTTTTGTTCTTTCTAGGGCTGTGCTCTTCAAAGACCTATCACATAGACAGGATGTTTGGTTCCTTATTCTTCTGGGGCACCTGAGTATCCAGGCCTTGGGGTGCGCTTTGTGTGACGTCACATACCTGATAGGTGAAGAATATTGATAGATTTGCACTTAGTGGAGCTTGCTCGTCACTGTGGCTGTGTGTCATAGGATAAGAACATTTTCTCAGGTCTCTGCATCTACATGCTGAGCATTGGCTTTCCTTATAGAGCCCAGGGAGCTGAGACACTCCAACAACCCTCAGCAGGTGCATGAATTCACAAGGCGCGGACGCACTCATCGGAAGGAGACTCAGCACTGATCCGTGCGAGGCCGCATCACACCACACGCTGAATTTCCAATTATGATGCTGAGGATGTAACATGGACATCATGTATGTGCGTGCGATTCCAGCTGTACACACCATCCTGGCGTGGCTGTGGCTGACAGAGCTGTACCACAGCAAGACGACTACCGTACAAGTGCCGTTATCAGTGGACAAAGAAAGTTAGAGGCACAGAGAGTGACTCTCAGATGGGACAGATGCCTGCAATACACCTGTGACCCTGGTTCTCGCACGTGCTCTCCATTAACACTAGAAGGCGGCAGATCCCACACGCGCTCATGCAGGAAGGAGAACTGCACCTCACTGGGCGCGGCCCCTCTGTCCTGGAGGTGGCCCAGGGGAGCAGTGGGGTGCAGTGGGGAGCATACAGGGCCAGACAAACGAGTTCACTCATACACGTGTAAGCTCTCGACACCACCAAGCTCTTTGTGGTCCTGTTTGGCCTTGTTCACCAGTGATGCAGGTAAATAATATCTCATCATATGACTTACGTGCATGAGTAAAATGAAATAAGATGATGGTGCTAAGTGTTTGAGTTACACATGTCACAGTAAAAGTCATATTTTGCCAAATGAGCTCATTGCCACCACGTGCCCAAATACACCCACAACTGCTCTTGGTCTCTGCCCTCTCTATGGGTCCCCAAACCAGAGCTCCTTATACAGTCGGAGCACATGCAAATAGGGCCCCTCTGCCAATAAAAGCCAGACCAGCCCTGAGCCTGCAGCTCTGGGACAGGAGCCCAGCCCCACGATTCCCAGGAGTCCCGATTCCAGGATCAGGTCTGAACACGCACGCCGCACCATGGCGTTTGGGCTCAGCTGGGTTTTCCTCATCGCTGTTTTACGAGGTGACTGATGGGGAACAAGGGACACTGAGTACGTGAGTGGGTCTGAGTGAGGAACAAGGATGTGTGACATTTTCCTGACCCCGACGTGTCTGTGTTCACAGGTGTCCAGTGTGAGGTGCAGCTGGTGGAGTCTGGGGGAGACGTGGTGCGGCCCGGGGGGTCTCTGCGACTCTCTTGTGCAGCCTCTGGGTTCACCTTCAGTAGCTCCTGGATGAGCTGGGTCCGCCAGGCTCCAGGGAAGGGGCTGGAGTGGGTTGGAGAAATTAATGCAGATAGTAGAACGACAAATTATGGCAGTTCTGTGAAGGGCCGATTCACCATCTCCAGAGACAACGCCAAGAACACGCTGTATCTCCAAATGAGCAGCCTGAAGGCTGAGGACACGGCCGTGTATTACTGTGCGAAAGACACAGTGAGGGGCCTTCAGTGTGAGCCCAGTCACAAACCTCCCTGAGTTAGACTGGAGGGGAGATCAGGTCACTAGGGGTTGCACAGGTTACACACAGCACAGCACACACAGACCAGACCAGCAGCAGGTGCACAGGGAGCTGGGGAAGGGGCTTCCTGTTGGGAGCAGCGATTTCCTCTCAAATCTCTCAGCTGCCTCCCAGGAGAATTACTGCTTCTTCTACGTGGCTCTGATTTTCCACATTCTCACACACACAGGAAATGAAGAAGTAACATGTCTGTAGATGGCGGATCAGCAGTGCCTGGGGACTCTTCCAACAGCAGCTTTCAATGTGTCCTTTCTGATTTCTTGACAGAGACATCACCTGAGGGTTTTGTTTCCCTGAGTTTGGGACCTGTTTCCACACAGAGAGACACAGCACAGTCCAGGCTCCTGTGTGCTGAGCTCAGGTTCTCTGCCCCCCACAGGTACATGCTGTCCCCACATGGGCCCATCACTCAGAAAGGATTCCCCGTGGGGGGTGGACCACAGGGCACCCATCATTCCACAGTCCTGAAGCAGGATCTCTGGTGGCATGAGCCCAGTTTATAAACAGAGTGAAAAGACAGTTTATTGTTCAGAATCAGGATGGAGATGCCGGAGTCGTTGTCCAGCCATTGAGTGAGGAGACACAGAAATCGGAATCGTGCATTACTCAGAAGTGCACGCTGAGCCCTCGCTGTCACTACATTCTTAATTTTTGACATGGGTCCCTTCCTATGATTCTGTACTAGGCCCTGGCATTGCACAGTCGCTCTGCTGTTGTGTCTTCAGACCCCATCACAGGGTTTGCAGTAAATATTCCCCACATCTGGGAATGCTCCCATTAGCATGGTAGCTTCAGGCGGTGTGACCAGAGTGGTGAGAGTTCAGGTGAGGGACCCCGTGTGTTTGGACTTCTCTCTGGTTCCTGCTCTGTAGAGAAAGGAGCACTGTGAGCTTCCCACAGATGTGGCCTCCTCTTTACCCAGAAGAGCGTTTCTCTGTCCAGGCCACATGGGGTGGCCCAGCACCACAATCCAACCAAACAAGGGTTGATCACTCTACGTTGTTGGACATTCACCTGTTTAGGTTTATATAGAGAAGTGAGCCTCTCTAGTGCACCCACATTGTGTCTTTGATAAAGACAGATGGATCCTCTTTATCTAACAGAACAGAATCGTGTAGAGGGAAGAAATATTCACACCCCAGACCAGTAGTCTATAGGAATCCCCATTCAGCACTGAGGGTACAGCCCCCTGTCCCCACCTCAAAGCTTCAGCCTCAGCTGAAACGCAGTGGGGGAGATGAACCCAGAGTTAGGGAGGAAGCGGGTTCTCACACATGATGTGGTCAAGGTCAATCGAGGAGATCCTGAGGGACGACTGTGTGTCCCAGGTCTGTCCCCATGGTTCACAGTGGAGGATGAAGAACACAAGGCTTTTCCTGTATGAAACGGGGACAGACTATGACAAGGTGCTGCTGTAGAGAAAGCATAAGGTCATCCTCTGAATTGCGTGTTTATGTATTTTATTAGCTTCTCGACATTACGATGTTTTAATATCTTTATAACCCTTTCTGGATGGGGACAGACTTCTGCTCACGGGAACCCAATCCTTAGAGTCAGCACAGGGCCTGGCTTGGCACATGCCTTTCACATGCAAAGAAGCCCACCAGGGGACACCACCTCTGTCTGCCCACACACCCCAGGATGCAATATCCTCTGCCTTCAGTATTCCTGGCCCGGGTGCCAGGCAACTGGAGAAGCCCCTCCAGCTTCAAGGCCAATAAAATAATCAGCCCTAAGCTGATTGCCCACACTGCTCTTCCTTCCCCAAGAAAAACCCAGTAAATCTCAGGTGCTAAGGTCCCCTCTGACCCCCTGTCTGCTGCTTCCTGAACACTCTGGTGTGTTCCATGAGACCCTGGTGGCATCATAACCACCCGTCTCTAGGACCCGTGAGTGTGATGAACTCTATTTCCCCCGATCCCTTTCTATGCCAACTCCTGTAGCACACCTGTCATCTTGAAGAGGAAAAGTAGAGGAATTTTCTACAAAAGGCCAACAGCTCTGTGTTCTGCTTCTGTAAATATGCTCGCAGGTGCACGAGCTCACTGCAGAGCTCACTTGCACTTTGACCTACTTGCTCTTTGCTGGGCAAATGGAACTGTTTGTCCCCCAGCAGCTCCCGCTTCCTGTAACAATTTGTAACCATTGGTATCCCTTAGCAGCTCCCGCCCTTCGACCAATGTTACCACTTGCAAACATAACAATTCCAGCTGCTTTAAAACCGTCTGAGCTCAATTCAAGCAATCAGCTCATGTAAAAGGCTCGTATAGGAGGAATGTTGCAAGTCAGGAACTTTACCTGGAGCTCAGGTTGGTACCTTCAGGCACATTAGCAGAGGCAGATGGGACTTTCCCCCTCCTCACTGCACTGCACAGCCGTGTCGTGCTCAGTGTGGACACATTGGGAAGGCGAACGACTATCCATAGCCAAGTGGATAAGTTCTCTGGTAAAAGTTAGATGCTATAGAGAACACACCTGGTGCAGCTCCAACTATTCCTGAGTCATGGCCTTCAGGTGGGCATTAGAGGGGACCTGCAGATCGGCCCCTCGGATGTGCTGTATGATCCGGGTGCCATCAATTGTGGAAACAGACTGGGCAGGACAAAGTTTTTGGGAAATTCATAGGGACGGCCATACTGGAAGCGTCCGCAAAACCTGAAGCCGCTGTCCACCATGGAAATCCATGCCATTCGGGTGTGTTTGGGTCAGCCCAGATCAGGTTATTTATGATAAATTTTGACTTAGAATACATGGGTTACAGATTTTAACAAACATGGAGAATCCCTGAGCAACAACTAGATTAGTGGGGACTGAAAAACACGGAGAGAGGAGGCCAGCCATGTTTTCACAAGGAACTGACCGTTTCATGTAGCATTCTATGTTTTCAGAAGAAGCAGGTTCATTTTATCAAAGACATTTACAGAAGGGGTGTGGTCAAGGCCTTATGAGAAGCAGCTTTGGCGACAGATGACTTTCGTTGGAACATTCACTCGTATTTTGTTATGAAACCTCCACACTTGTAGAGAAAATGCTGAGAGCTCAGGGGAGGCTGCAGACGTGTCAGGCCCCAGTGCAAGTCCGACCCCGAGAGCAGGCAGAGGGAGAGCTGGCGGGTGATGTTCCTAAGTCGCCCTGCAGTGGGCGGAGGGTGCAGCACGTCGTCCCTCCAAATTGTCACTCCTAGGACGTTCATGTCACCAAGCAATGGGCCTCCACACTGTCCCTTCTGTCCCAGTCCCAGACTGAAGTGGCTCAAAGGTGTGTGGTCCCAGCACTAGCCAGATTATCGGATTCCAGGAGCAGTAGCTGGGCCTGTCCCACTGGGTACCCTCTACGTGGAGGTGACGGCTTCCTTAGGACCAATGCACTGTGCGGTATTTTTTGTCAGAAAATGTGGTTGTGGCTGTTATCGTGGCAGATGTAACAGGTCAAACGTACATGATGCGAACAGTTTAGCCCCGTCTCTGCTGTCCTTCACCACGAGTCGTCAGGGGACAAGCCTGACTGGCCTCTCTTGGTGTAGAAAGAGCCACAGCTGAGTGTCCAATTCCCTTCTCCTCATTCTACCTTCCACAGAACAGCAGGAGAAACACGTCACACAAGTTCCCCACCGTCCATAACAAGGACCGCCTCCCTCCAGGTGCCACTAAGAAGTTTCTGGCACCATCCGAGCACCCGTCACGATGGCCGTCATCACACACATTTCTGCGTCTGCTCAGGACGGCTGAGGTTTCCTCCACGAAGACTGAGGCTGCTCCCCGGCTCCCGTCTTTCTCTCTGAGCTCCCCCCAGATCCTCCTCTAAAGACGCG
Source organism: Pteropus medius (assembly GCF_902729225.1). NCBI lineage: Eukaryota > Metazoa > Chordata > Mammalia > Chiroptera > Pteropodidae > Pteropus > Pteropus medius. The sequence continues at coordinate 586 of NW_024350935.1, read as the reverse complement.
TCCACAGCATGGAGTCTTCTTCTAACACGCATCTCAACACCCTTCCAGCATCATTTCTCAGCCTGGCTCCAACGCACCGTCCAGTTTTTATGTATCTGTTACAGCAGCACCCCCATCTCCCTTTACCGATTTCATGGCCCATGTGAGTTGCTATTAAAGAATTACATGAGATGAAGTGGCTTATAAGACAACTGGAAGTTGCTTCACACAGTCCAGTGGTGAGAAGACCATGATAAAGACACCAACAGACTCGGCATCTTGAGGTCTCGCTTCCTGGTTCACACACCGTCTTCCTTTCTCTGTGCCCTCACTGGGGGAAGGGTGACGCAGCCTCTGGGTCTCTATTCTTTGGACACTAATCCTGTTCATGAGGGCTCCACCTTCATTACCTCATCACCACCCAAGTTCACCACTTCCACACACCATCAGGCGGGACGTTATGTCTATCATATACATTGGCTGCGTGGGACTCAAACGTTCATTTGTTTATAGTGATGGAACAATTGTTTACTCATATTCAAAAATTAATAAACATGAAAGGAAAATCAGAGTACATCTGAAAATTAACTGAAAAATTCGCTTTCTT
>NW_024350934.1:0-1509 GCF_902729225.1 Pteropus medius | reverse complement strand
GTGTGGGCCCCGCTGTCCCGAGGGGCCCAGCTCTGGGTTCCATTCTCCGTCCGGCGTTTCCCACGGACCGGCTCTGGGTGGTTCGAAAGGTGAAGACTCGGGATGGATTCTGAATGAGGCTGGGGTCTTGTCGCGAGCTTATCTGACGCTTACTTGACGGCGGGGTCAGCGGAGCAGACGCCCCCTGCGCCCCCTCGCCCCGCCTGGACAGTCTGCTCTTCCTGAGGCCGCAGTGGGCCCTTCTGGAAAAGCCTTGCGAGGAGCGTGAGCTGTGAACTGTGCCGGGGCGGGCGGCGGCCGCCGCAGACTTGCGTCCCCTCCTCCTCGGTTTTGTCCCACTCCGCAGAGAGGACCGTGGGGCCGCGGGGCTGGCGGGAGCAGCGCGGGGGACGCCGGCACGGTCCCCGTCCCCGCGTCATCTCAGGCCCCAGTGCTGCTGGGCTCCGGGCCTTGGGCGGCGGGCCGGTTCCGGGGGGCGCGTCTGCGTCTGCAAGGGCAGCGGGTCCGCGCCGGGGGCGACCACGCGGGTGCGAGTCACTCGCGGGAACCCCGAGGCAGCCGCCGCCCGTGTCTGCAGAGCCGCGCGGTCGCGTGTCGTCCGGCTCCGCGGGAGGAGCGGCCTCCTGAGGCCGCGCTCGCACCGGCCGGGCCGTGACGGCGGGTGCGGGGGCGTCTCGCCCCACGCGGGTGGAGCGGAGGGTGCGAATTCCGAGCCCGCATTCAGTGTCATTTCCCCCCAGAGGAGGGTGAGCCCGTGAGGACGCACCGCCGCGGGTGCCCCAGGGGCTGCGACCCGCCTGGGTGACCACGACCCAGGCGGCCGTCACCTGCCTGTGACCTGCCCAGGGCATCCCGGAGCGGGACCGTCCCCGGGCCGAGTCTGCGGCCCTCGCTGGCCGGTGCTCTCGCTGAGACAGGAGGAGAGAACGCGCTTCGCACGCTGTTTGTCCTTAGACAGTCCTGTCGCTTCGACTGATTCGAACCATTTTGAATTTTTTTGTTACCATGACGATCATAAATTAGCCCGTCATGCTCATGCCCTGTGTGTAATTTTCTTCCGAACTTGGAAAATATATGACTTATTAGTGACCCAGACTTAATAGTAACGTTGATTTAGAAATAATGGTTTCTACACAAGTAAAGCAAAGTCCAGGGTACGATGAAAAGGGTAATTCAGAAGGAAAAGTGGCTTCAATATTTTGTTGTAAAATTGATTTGCTCTGAGTTATGAAGATGGCTACCTCAGCTATTCACTTTACTTGGTGTAGACACAGTTTAAATCAATTTAAGTCGTGACGTTAAAAGGAATGGTCATGATTTTTTAATTGATTAAATAGTCTTTCAGCACTAGTTTAGATCACATGAAATTTCTAGTTTGTTGGTGTATGTTATGAGCAAACAGGTTCGAGTAACATATAACGGTGGCTATAGTACTTTACTTAATCTGTTTATTCATTAAAGAAAAAAAGCAGAACATAGTTTGAAAATAGTAAATGTCCAACATCCAAA
>NW_024350933.1:0-1280 GCF_902729225.1 Pteropus medius | reverse complement strand
TAACCCTAACACTAACTCTAATCCTAACTCTAACCCTAACACTAAACCCAATCTTAACCCTAACTCATAACCCTAACCTATCTCTAAAGCTAACCCTAACCCTAACACTAATCCTAACTCTCAACTCTGACACGAACCCTAACACTAACTGTAACCCGAACCCTAACCTAAACCTAACTCTAACCCTAACCCTAACCTGAAACCTAAACTAAACCTAACCCTAACCATAAACCAAACCATAAACCTACCACTAAACTAAAAATAACCTTAACCATAACACTAGAGCCTAACCCAACTCTAACCCTAACCATAACCATTATCCTTACCCTAAAACTAAAGTAAATATTAACACAAATTCTAACCCTAAACCTAACAATAAACCAAATTTTAAACTATCGGTAAACCGAACCGTAACCCCTTAAACAGAACCTAACTCTAACCCCAACTTTAAATCTAAAACTAACCCTAACCTTAACCTCAACCCTAACATTAACCCTAACCCTGAATGTAACCCTAAAACTAAAGCTGATCCTAACCCTAATTCTAACCCTAACGATAACACGAAAAAAAATTTTCAACCTAAACCTAAAACTAAAGCTATTCCTAACTGAAGCTAATCCTAATCCTAATTCTAACCCTAATCATAAATTTTACTCTAATAATAACCCTAAACCTAACACCTTCCTCTAACCAGAACCCTAAAACTAAAGGTAACCCAAACCCTTATAGTAACCCTAACCCTAACAATAACCCCAACCCTGATCTAAACCATAAAACAGCTAAATCTAACCCAATTCTAAGCCTAAACCTAAATTTTACACTAATAATAACCATAACCCTAAGCCCATCCCTGAACATAACACTAAACTTAAATGAACTCTAAAACTAACTCTAAACATAACCCTAAATCTAATGCTAACCCTAATCATAAATTTTACTCTAATAATAACCCTAATGCTAACCCTAAGTCTAACCCTAAACTAAACCTAATGCTAACCGTAACCCTAAAACTAATTCTAACACTAACACTTATCTTAACTCAAACCTCTTACTCTAACCCTAAACATAACCATACCCCTAAATCTAACACTAACACGAGCCCCTTACAATAACCCTAACCATAACCTTAACTCTAACAATAAAGACTAACCATAAACATAACCCTAAACATAACCCTGATCCTAATACTAAAATTAATGCTAATACTAACCCAAATTCTAACCCTAACTCTAACAATAACTCTTACATTAAATTTTAAACTAACAATAACCCTAACCCTA
>NW_024350932.1:0-509 GCF_902729225.1 Pteropus medius | reverse complement strand
CATGATTTTCTGTCAGACAGTTATCAGAGCGACATCATGGGCCACTCGTTGATATTTGGTGATGGCACAAAAAGGACAGTCACTTTAGAAGATATAAAAAAAATGGGATTCCTAGGTAGCTAATGTTCCTTCAGTTCACTGGGGTATGCTCAGGAAAAGTCTTCCAATTTTGTTTATATTAACCTCACAAATTATTTTCTGGGAAGATAAAAGAAAACATGAGCTCTGACATAGAAGAAATAATGTCAGATTGGAGCCGAGGTTCAGATTTGAGTTCCCCATATTGGTCGTGTGAATTTAGACAAGTCCCCATGCCTCTCTGTCTGCGTCTCAAACTCTCATCTAGAAAATGGGAGTCAGAACGAGTGAACTCTTAAGTCCTCTCAACCTCCAACATTTTATGTGTCTGTAAATTCCAAAGTCCAGTGTTGGTGACACTTACCCTTGGTACAGATTAGTCACACTGGTGCCGCCTCCATTAATGTTATTAATACTCACAGCTAACACCA
>NW_024350931.1:0-448 GCF_902729225.1 Pteropus medius | reverse complement strand
ACACACACGAAATAATAAATAAATTCAATTAAGTTGCAGGATACAAAATTAACATATAAAAATCAGTTGGGTTTCTATACACTAACAACAAACTATCTGAAAGAGAAGTTAAGAAAATAATCTCATTTATAATAGCATCAAGTTTAACAAAGGAGTTGAAAGACCATACACTGAAAACTATGAGACTTTGATGAAAGAAACTGAAGAAGACACAAATCAGTGGAAAGATATCCTGTGTTCATGGACCGGAAGAATTATTATTGTTAAAATACCCATACTACCCAAAGTGATATACAGATTTAGTGCAATCACTATTAAAATGTAGGTATAAAATCATACCATAGGATAGCTGTTAGAATTAAACAAGATAGGTGGAAATGGATTATGAAATACAAAGTGCCATCAAAATACAACATATCATAACCATGATCTTTCTACAGCACTTCTA
>NW_024350930.1:0-439 GCF_902729225.1 Pteropus medius | reverse complement strand
TAAGAATGATTTCTAACTGCCTTATGGGTAAAAATAAAAAACTAAAAAAGATCTACAGATATTTACCAGAAGTGTTTCCTCATGTTTACATAGACTGAAAAATCATATCAATTTGAAGACAGAACTTAAGAATTATAAAAAGTATGACTAAGTGGAATAGAGCAGTGGTCTCCAACCTTTTTGGCATCAGGAACTGGTGCTCCTATGAGAATCTAATGCCTGATGACCTGAGGTGGAGCTTGGGGAGTGGCTGCAAATACGGATGAAGTGTTGCTTATTCAACCGTCGCTTCCTGCTGTGCATCTCAGTTCCTAATAGGTTCATGGCCTGGGGGTTAGGGACTCCTGGACTAGACTACTAGAAATTGCTCTGTTTTATTCACTGATGTATCTCAAATACCTCAAATAGTATCTGGCACATAGCAGGTACATATTTATTA
>NW_024350929.1:0-583 GCF_902729225.1 Pteropus medius | reverse complement strand
TTAATCCACATGTTATTGTACCTGAAATGACTAAACTGTGGTATTTGTTGCACTGGGTGTTGGTAATGGGGTCATACCAGCAACACCGCGGTTTCAATGTTACTACCCACTAAGGGAGTGTGTTTTTGAGCAAGAAATATCTATATCTGTATCTATCTCTATCTCTATCTCTATCTCTATCTCTATCTCTATCTCTATCTCTATCTCTATCTCTATCTCTATCTCTATTTCTCTATCTTTCTATCTCATCTCATAAATGGAATGCATATTGGAATATATATTATACTGTAATAAATTATATCATTGTTATAAATTATATAATAAAATATTTATATTATACTTACATATAATAATTATAATACAGTATATGTTAAATTGTATATTATATAATTATATAAGGCATATAATATGTCATAATATATAATATATGAGCATATATAAAATATATATCCATTCCAGTTATGGCTCCCTCTCCTTTGTCCTTTGGGTGTGGGGTTAGTAACACGTCAGCAGCTGTCACACCACCCCTTTCGGTTGCCTTAGCCACACTTTGTAAGTCACACCTTTGTAAATAACCCTTCCT
>NW_024350928.1:0-413 GCF_902729225.1 Pteropus medius | reverse complement strand
TCTCAGCCCCACTGCGAGATGGGCACTCTGTGATTTCGTCTATCACAGAAGATCGTATCATTGGGGTCCTGTAGCCTGCAGCCTCTGCAGGGTGACCCCTTTCACTCGGAAATTCGTCCTCTGAGTTCACCACGTTCTCCAGGGCTTCCCAGGTTGTTTTCACCGTCGAATAACATCCCGCCGTCCGGATGCACCACGCTTTGTCATCTGTTCGCCCACCAGTGGACATCACGACCGCTCCCAGGTTTGGGGGATTATGCATCCGGCTGCTGTAAACGCTCACGGGCAGGTTTGCGTGGACCGTTGGGTAGACGCTGACGCGTGTGATCGGTTGCTGGACCGGATGATAAGACTCCGACCAGCTTCGCAAGAAGTTTCTCAACCGTTTTCCAAATCGACTGCACGATTTTGCA
>NW_024350927.1:10848202-10903562 GCF_902729225.1 Pteropus medius | reverse complement strand
GGGCTGGGGGCTGGAGGAGAGGGGCGGGTCTCGGGGATGGACGAGGAATAAAGGACCTGAGCGACGGAGGAGGGGGCGTGTGGTCTCCTTTCTAGACACGAAGGAGTCCGCCAGCCTCAGTCTGTTGCGTCTTGGGGAGGGGGAGGGAAGCCAGCAGGTTCTCCCCTCCTCCCCAGCGTTTTCCTCCGGGAACCCTTCCAGGCTGGTTATTTCTGGTTCTGCCGGGCTTGCACCCAAGGTACCCCGCGGTGGAGGCCCTCCAAAGATGTGAGTGGGGAGCCAGTTTGGGGGCAGGCGGGAAGGGGATTCACGGCTTCTACCTGGGCATAGTTGATGAAGAACAGCTGGTCGTAGGTCATATCCAGTCCTGGCAGCTGCCTGTCTTTGCCGCCTTCCTCTACCCACTTTAGGTAGGCCTGCGGGCAGCAAAGGGGTGCTGGCCTGCAGCTGCCTTCCTCTCCGGGGCAGAATGGAGGGCTGGCTCCGAGGCCTGTGCCTGGTGGGGTCCTGCCCCCTTCGCTTAGGGCCCTTTGAGCGCCCGGGGCAGGGGCTCGCCACCTTGCTCAGTGGCCATCTAGGCGCCTGCACTGGCTGGGCTCCCTGCCCACGCAGCCTCCCCACATGGCGCCCACCTAGAATGGGCTCCTGATGCCCAGTGCCTGAGGCTGCAGGTGCAGGGGTGTGCGGCAACTGTCACTGTCTCACTTGGAGCTGGACAGTGGCCTCCGTCAGTGTGGAGGGCTCAGCTCAGGTTGGGGTGCTGCCTGCCAAGCAGGCTCCCCGGAGCAGTGCTGCCTCCCAGTGCAAATAGCCAGGGGTCCCAGGATACGTCTTGGCTCGGACAGGGACGGGGGCAGTCCCTGCCATGCGGAGGCCCCCATCCCATCTCCTCGACCCACCTTGTATGCCTGCCGCACCCCTCCATTGTCAGCAATGTTCTCCCCAAGTGTGCTGAACCCGTTCACCTGCACACAGGAGACAGGATGGCGGGCAGCACCCCTCATCGGGGCTGGGTGGGGCGTGGCCTCGGGAGGGGCGGGGCCCGGGGGTGTGGCCTCGGGAGGGGCGTGGCCGGGGCGTGGCGTGGCACGCTGAGGGCTCGCTCACGTTCTGCTCCTCCGCCAGCTCCCAGGAGTAGTTCCCGTACTGGTGGATCATGCACTCCGACTGCTTCCGGAAGTGCTGGGCCGAGAAGTTGCTCCACCAGTCCAGCATGTTGCCGTTTTTGTCGAAGTTCCGGCCTGGGTGGGGGCAGAGGCGGGCTGTCCGGGAGGCCCTGCCAGCCCCAGCACCCGGCCTTCCCCGCCTGTCCTCTGGGGGGGGCCTCAGTGACCAGAGCCCATGTTGGTTAGCAGAGAACAGGTCTGCTCAGAGCGCCTCAGAGCCACTGTGGTTCAGTGGCCCTTCCTGGTGTCCAGACTCTGACCCCTGGGTGAGGGCGGGCCTGGTCCCTGGGGACATGGGCTGCTCTCGGAAGGGGCCTGCGGTCAAGCTCTATGAGAGAACCAGCCTACTCGGGTTGCAGTTGGGGCCCCTGTTCCTGGTCACAGGCCACTAGCACCAGGCAGGGTGGCCATGCCCAGCGGTGGGAGGTCAGCCCTGTCGGGTAGGCACAGCCCTGGGTGGAGGCTGCTGGCTGCCCTGGAATGACACTGAGCTGGGCTCTGTGGCAGGCGAGGACAAGGAGCTTCTTCACAGGAGTCCCGGGCAGTGTGGCTGTCCCCCCTTTCACAGGCCCAGGGAGAAGAGTGGCCAGTTAATGAGGTGGAGTCAGGATCCTCCATCCCTGTGCCTGGAGCAGGAGCACCACAGGCTACGCAAGCCGTGTCCTGACACAGCAGCCCCCCTGTCCATGCCCTGGGCCTTGGGGTTCCCATCTGAATCACAAAAGGGGTTGGATGGGCCTCCCCAGGGCCCCTTCCCGGCGGCTGAACGTGGCCGCAGTCCCCTTTGGGGCCTGCTGCTCAGCGATGGGGCGTGTCGCTTGGAGGTGCCGCTGTGGCCGCGCAGCAGCGATACCGTTGTCGTCAAAGCCGTGGGTGATCTCGTGCCCGATCACCATCCCGATGCCCCCGAAGTTCAAGGCCTGTGGCTGCTCCTTGCTGAAGAATGGTGGCTGGAGGATCCCGGCAGGGAACACTGCCCAGGGTGGGCGGGGGCAAGAACGAGCCGTGAGTGCACCTCGTGTGTGCCAGAACCTCTAGGGTCCTGCCATGTATCCCCGCAGCCTGGGAGCTGGAGATCACGACACACCCTCATTTCACAGACGAAAAAGCTCAGGCTCAAAACAGAGGGCAGGGCCGGGGTGTGGAGGGCCCGGGGCCCAAGGCCAGGGTGTCCCCGCCTCTCCATGCTTCCTTCAGGAAAAGGGTCTCTGCTGTCTCCCCCAAAACCCTCCCACTCTGATCACAGGCAGGAGAGCAGGTTCCTGCAGGTGGGAGAGATGGTTCCTTCTCCCCTTCCGAGAGCAGGCTGGGGGTGCCCCCAGGAGGAGGGGTGGGGGCTGCTCACCGCAAGCCCACCATCGGTGAACCTACCGATCTGGTTCCGGTTTGGGGAGTAGAACGCATTGACCACGGCGGCCCCGATGATCCAGCTGGGAGAAACAAGTTGGTCATTTGGCACCCGGCCTCTTGGGGAACCTTCCTTCCGGCCCCCTACCTGGCTGACTGAAGACCACCCTGAGGGCCCATGCCCCAGTGGTCAGGGGTGCTACTGAGAGACAGCCAAGGCAGGGGCGGGGCCAGTCCAGAGATCAAGTGACCAGGACCGGGGGGGTGGGGGAGATGGCGGTTCTGAGTCAGACCCAGCCACCCTCCCCGGCTGGCCTGGCGTCCCCCAGCCCCCCGCGCCCACTCACAGGTTCTGGTCCACCTTCTCCCGCAGCTTCTTGAGGCTCCGCTGGGCACCAGCCTTGAGATTCTGCAGGCTGTTCTCAAAGTACAGGTGCTCGGAGAAGTTCAGCTGCAGGAGAGGGGCGGTCACTGCGGGCCTTGCACTGTCCGCAGGGGCCCGCGGAGGGGGAGGTCAAGGGTGGATGGGGACAGGCCTCCGCACTTGACTGGCTAACAGGTTCTGGCTGTAGAGGGAGGGACGGGGCCCAAACCTGGCTCCGCACATTTACATTTACTGTCTCTGAGACATTCCTTCACCACCACCCCCCTCCGCCTCGATCCTCTGTCCCTAAGGAGGTAATGCTAGAGCCTCCCCACCCCCCCCAAGTCTCTGCCCCAGGAGATCAAGGGCGCATGCTCCACAGGGGCAGGTGGGGCTGGCCAGGGGAGGGGCGCACATTGGAATACTCCTCGTCCAGGTGCTTGTTCCTCTCATCCAAGATGTAGTCCGGATACCCAATCTGCTCCCGCATGCTCATGGCCTGGGGAGGAGAGGCGGGGTCCGTGCCTGTGCCTGCCTCTCCCTGGCATCCTGGCTCCGCCCCCGCCATGCGGGTCAGAGGCTAAGGGACTGGGCCCCTCACTGCAGGCTGCGAGGAGGTTTAATGGGTACAGGATGTGGAGGTTTAATGGGTACAGGATGTGGAAGGGCTCGGCCCCGGGCCAACCTGTGCACCTGGAGGCCAGCTTGGGGTCTGGTGGGGCGAGGGCCGCACGGAGCCACTTCTGTTTGGCACATTAGCCCAGAGGAGCTCCTGTGGGTCTTGGCCTCACTGCTGGGTGCGCTGCTCCGTGAGGCCATGGCCACCCCACCCGTTCCCAGGGTGCTGGGGGGTCTCCCAGGACGGGCTTCCAGGCCTGCCTCTGCCCACAGTCCTCCCTTGGGCCAGCTACCCCGCGCTCTGACCTCACGCTGAAGTGGGTGAGATGGCCGACGGCCCCCTCCGCGCGCGAGGCCCCGGCCTCGGGGCTCCAGTGCCCACCCACCTTCTCCTGGGCCTTCTTCTTGGACGGGGCATCCATCCAGCGCAGCTCGTCCAGCGCCTCCACAAACACTGCCCGCACTTTATCGATGAGCTCTCTGACCTGGGGACGACCAGCACTGGGGGTGCTGCAGGGGGCTGGTCCGAGGCGCAGCCCCACTGTGGGCTTCTCCGGGTGTGGTGTGGGGTTGGGGAGGATGACCCGGGGGCAGGGTCTCTACCGCTGCGCTTTGTCCTAGGGGACCTAGGGCCTCCCCCAGAACTCACACCTGTACCCTTTCCCGGGCAGCCTGCAGGGTGGGGGTGTGGGTGGCCGATGCCTGACTAGGGGGGCCATAGGCGCGGATGGGCGAGGCTTTCTGGCCTCCGCCCCCCCCGACCCCGTGTGGTGGGCACCAGGGGAAATATGTCCCCCCCACCCCCACCCCTGTACCCCGAGAGCACATGTGCTGCTGGCGGGCCAGCGCGGTCCCTCGTGGGAAGCCTGGAGTCACAGCGCCAGGCGGTGGTGATGCGGCCTGTCCTCGCGGGGGCTGGTGTCCCTTCGGGTGGGGGGCTGCACAGGGTCGCGGAGCACCCACCACGTTCTTGCTGTCTCCTGGGAAGGCGGCCTTGACGTACAGCGAGCCCACGGCGCTCTCCATGTTGCTGTTGACGTAGCTGACGCACTCCCGCCAGCGGACCTCCTCCACCGTGGTGCCGTACAGCGCCTGGCGGTCGCCAAGCGCACACGCGTTCGTCCCTTCGTTCCCCAACACCCGCCTCCCGGTCCTGGGTCTCAGGGGCCCAGGGGCTGGTAGGGGACACGGGACGAACTCAGAGCCTCGCCTCGGAATGCTGTGCGCAGGAGAGGGGAGGGCCGAGTTCGCAGTTTTGAGGTGGGGGTCCTGAGGAGGTGGGGGTCCTCAGCAGGCAGGGAGTTGGGCCTTCACCCCAGGGTGGGGCTGGGGGGTCCTACCTGGCCCTAAGCTATGCCTCGTCCCCTGTCCTCACCACCCTGGCCTGGCTGTCCGCCCAGATTCTGCCCTCGAGGACTCCAGCCCCATTCCCGAAACCGGGCGAGTCCGGCTCGGCCCCGGGGTCTCTGGGCCCCGGCTTCCTCGTCATCCAAGTGGCAGTGAGAACGTCTGCCGATCCTTCCCCAGGGGTGCAGGGGCGCAAGACGGAAACATGTCCCATCAGGCCCCTGCCCCGAACATCAGGCCAGAGCTCCGCCTGGCATCCAGCCACACCTTTTGGGGCCTTGGGGTGTTCTGCCCCCCGAGAAGTCAGTGTGACCCCTTCTCTTCCCTCAGAGCTCCAGGACTCAGCTCCCTCCTTGATGCTTGGCTGGTGGGTGTCTCCAGCTCGGCGTGTGAGAGCAGGAGCCTGGACTTGCCCCCACATGCTCTGCCCCGGCGCCTGTGGCATGGCAGTGGGGGCCTCCGCCCATCAGTCTGGCAGAGGACCTCGGAGTGCCCCTGGCTCCAGGGTCCCTCATCCTCCGTGTCAGGTACAGATGCCACACACGTCTGCTGTCAGCACCTCGGCACCTCCCCTGGAGCCATGCACTGGCCACACCCTTGTCTAGCCCCCTGCCTGTCGGATGACGGCCCCAGCCCCCCTGTGCCTCCACTCCCAACTCCACAGCCCCGCAGGTCACTGCCCAGAACAGCCAGCGTGACCGCGGGGCCTCTCCGCGGGTCCCCCGCCCCCAGCAGCCAGGGCCTTCACGCGTGTGACCCATGCTCTGCCTGGATGGCGGCCCCGCCTCCTCCCCCACCGGCCGGGGCCTCTGCACCTGCCGTGCCGGTCTCGGGCCTGCATCGCCGTTGCCTTAAGATGTCCAGCGTCACCCCCCCGGGAGAGGCTGTCCCGCCCTCGCCCCGCCCTCACGCCATGCTTGTTGGTTCGAAAGAGCAGATCTCGGGGCTGCTGCCCACCACCCGCCGCTCGCTGCCCGGCGGCTCCTGCGTGGCTCTGACCCCAGGGCCCCGGCGCTCAGCGGGGCGAGCCGGCCAGGTGGGGGCCACCTCTGCGCGACTGCACATACCTTGCGGTAGTTGGCACGTGCGTCCCTGAATCGCCGGCTCAGGCTGCTGATGCGGTCCAGCACCAGGCGCCAGACCAGGTAGTTCTGCATGGTCCTATGGGCGGCAGCGGGGGCCGGGCGGGGACAGGGGAGTGCCGTTTGCCCAGGGAGGGGCCACGGCTCATGGGCCCCAGGCCAGAGGTTCTGTCCCAAGCAGGGAGTTCAGGGTGGTGGGGAAAACCTCCAGGACAGCCCCCCAGGGACAGCGTGTCTGCCCCGGATGCTCGCGATGCCTCTAAGGAAAGGCTCCACTGGCCGCTGACATGCATTTCTCCAGGTCCTTCGTGCCTCAGAGCCCGTGCTCCGTGGTCCCTCCCTGGGAGGAGCCACTGCTGGGACAGGGGCAGAGCAGGGGCAAGGATGCTTCCTGCCACCTCCCCGGGGCCTCACCTGGCTGAGTAGAGGTCGATGATGTCTTCCAGGTTCTGGAGGTAGGGGGTGCCGTAGACTACTACTTCTTCGCCCGGCAGCATCTTGATTTTGACAGAGGACAGCACGGATTGTATGAAGAGAGTCCAGTTAAATCCCTGGGGAAGAAGGGGGTGAGAGAGAGGGAGGCACAGCGCCCGGCCTCTGAGAGACACAGCCCCCACCAAAGCATGCTCGAGAAACAAGGCACAGGTGATCGGAACCGGGAAAAAGACGGGTGACATCACTACAGAGCCTAGGGACTGTGAAAGGGTAAGAGGTTATGCCAATATATTCGGAGACTTAAACGTGATGGATAGACTCCTGGAAAAACACGACTTAGCAAAAACGATTAAAGAAGACATGGAAAATACGGTCTTATTTGTCATAAACTGGATCTTTAATTTGAAATATTTCCACATAGAAATTTCCTGACCTATCTGGTGTTCCAGTGGAGTCTGTATGACATTCCGGGAAGACACACTGCCAATCTACTCAAACTTCCCCGAAAAGAGTACTAGAAAACTCCTTTTGACTTGATTTACGGGGCTGGGAACAACTTTCCTACCAAAGTAAGGATATTACAAGAAAATAGTAGGCCAGTCTCGTGATCACCGATACCAAAAACTCTAAGCAAAATATTAGCGACTAGAATCCATCCACACCTGGGTAACATAGATAACACGTCACGGCCAAGTTAGATTTATTCAAGGGATTCGCGTTTGGTGTAACATTTGAAAAATCGATATATTCCGAATAAAGGAGGAAAATCTTTCTGGATAACTGCATCAAGGAGGAAAATCACGTTGATCTTAGTAGATGCAGAAAGGCATTTCGTAAAAGTACCCATCTACTCCCGATAAAAACTCTTTATCGGATTAGAACTAGACAGATTCCATAATCTGATACAAGGAACCTCAATAGCCATAGCAGCGAACATGACATGGAACGGTGGGACGTGGCCAGCTTCACGCGAGGTCTACTACTGCGACCTCGGTGCCAGGCCGGATGTCCGAGCCAGGTCAGTAAGATGAGTCAATAAAATTAGAGTCAGTGAGACTTGAAAGAGGAGAAATAAAGCTGTTACTTTTCACAGAGGATGTGGTTTTGTGCGCATCTAATCTGAAAGGATCTACAAAGTGGCAGAAGTGACGTGTGCAGGTTAGTATCTTTGTGGCAGCAAAGAGACAGACTTATTCTCACTGCAGCCACGGAGTGGTGGGCGGCTGGCCCGTGGGAGATGAAGACCAGCGGGATAGAGCGTGTTCAGACACACACGGGTGCACACATACGATGACGCGCCGACACACGGACACGCGTAGACACGCCACACGACGCTCACAGACTTGATCTCTAAACAGAGGTGGCCTGCAGAGCAGTGTAAAGGGGGAGTCTCTTCCATAAATAGTGCTGGGTCACCCGACATCTGTACCGAAGAGCAGAAATGATCTCTACATTGCTCTCTGTAAGAAATAAGCTCGAGGCCGATCATAGACCTAAGCGACCTTGAGGGGGCAAAGATTCCTCAGCAACACCGAGGACAGTAGCCGCGCAGGGAAGCTGGGCCCATCTTCTATAAGTCGATCAAGTGGACTCTGAAACCCGGTCAGGAGGTAGGAGCCTGCCCTGCTCCCTCCGCCCTCGGCCCAGCCCTGACCATGACCTCCGTCCGCCCTCTGACGCGCCCCCCGCTGCTGGAGTCTAGAAGGCAGGACTGCTGCTCCTTCTGCAGGCGCAGCCCCTCAGGGCTCCGCCCCTGTGCACAAGGTCTGGACAGCGGGGAGGGGACGGTCCTCGGCCGCGGGCAGCCAAAACCGTGGGCAGAGCCGTGCTGGGGGTCTGAGCAGGACTCGGGGACAGAGAACCCTGACTCGGTCGTGTTGACAAGCCCTCTCAGCCCGTTTCCTGCTCAGAAAGCCGAGATCGTCACAGCAGCCACCTCACGGGTGGAGTGGCCCCGTTTCCCAGACAGTCCAGGTGGCACCTGCTGTGCGGCGTGAAAGCGTCTCCGTTTGGGTGGCCAGGTACATGGCCCCCCTGCTCAGGGGCTGGCGCATTCTGAGGCTCAGATGGGGGCGGCAGGAACGGGGCAGGCTGGGCCGGGGTGCGCCCTGAGCACCTGCATAGGTGGGGCCTGGTGCCGAGGGCTGGGGACCAGCTTTGTCATCCACGCTGTGGGGGCGGGGGCAGCCTCACCTTCAGGCTGAACTTGTTCTGCAGCTGCTCCACCTCCATCCTGTGGTACAGGGCGGTGACGTCGTGCCTCTCCTCCTGGGGGGCCGTGGCCTGCACCGGGGCGGGGGTCGGAGCCAGCGGTGACAAGGGGCTGTGCCAGGGCCCAGGGCCTCCCCCGCCCCCACCAGCGGGCCAGACTCACGTTTGCCAGCTGCGTCTCCAGCCTCAGCACCTGCGCCATGTCCTCCTGCACCAGGTAGCTGTCCTCGGGGAGGTTCATGTCGGCCCGCAGCATCGTGGCCACCGACACCATGAACTGCAGGTAGGCCTCCCGCACCTGGGCCAGAGGACGCAGCACGGAGTGGGGCGGCCTGGGCAGCCTGGGCCCCCACGGAGCTCTCTGTGGGGGGTGGGCGCATGACACAGAGCAGGCCCCCGCAGGCCGCAGGCGGGGTGGCTTTCAGGCTGTTGCACCCTCCCGGCCAGGCCCTCCGCTGTCACCCACACTCCTCTGGGTGCACTGCCCATGGGTGCCCTGTGCTTGGTGCCCAGACCCATGCCTGGGCCCTGTGCCAAGGCCACACCAAGGCAGCTCACAGCCAAGCGCCCCATTTCACCCCTTCCTGCGTGTGACCCCATGTCCCTGAGGTTCCATGGGACCGGGGGCCTATTCTGCTGGACTTCATGTCCGCAGCCGAAGTGCTGGCACACACTAGGTGCTTCAAAAAGGTCCAGGGCCGTCAGGGGCTGGGGTTAAATTAAGGGCGGGCTGCCCTAGCCAGGCTTGCCTCAGCCCACTGAGACCTGCTGCCTCCGTGCCCCATTTGGGGGGGCCCTCCGGGCTGCAGGCAAGAACCACAGGGGCCACCGCACCTGCCCGGCCCGACCCACAGTTGTGGGGCACAAGCCGTTCTAGACGCCCAGACCCTGCTGCCCTGGGGTGGGTCCCTGGCCTGGTTCTCCAGCCCCGCGGCCTCGCTCCGTGGCCCCGCTATTGACCACGCTCGTCTTTCCCCCTGGCTGTCCCCACCCTCCACGGCCCGGCTCACGGCCGCCTCTGCCAGGAGGCCCGCCGTATTGCTTCCCGGCCCGTCTGTGGGTCATTTCACACCTCCCGCCCTTCCATATTCTGCTCCCTGCTCTTCCTGGCGCTGCGGCCTATGGGTCATTTCGCTCCGCCCCCGGCTGGTCCCGGTCCTGCCTGCCACTGCCGGGCCCCTCATTTCTCTCCCCCTTGGAGGCAGCAGCAGAATGGCTAAGCGGGGAGGCCCAGGGCCCTGGCGCCTGCGTCCAGCCCTCCAGGGGCCCTGCAGGAAGCCGCTGCTGTGGACCACAGTCCTGCCTGCACCGGTGACATGGCCTGGTAAGGTGTGCCCCTCGGGGCTGAGCCGAGCTTATCCCTGAGGGTTTGGGGACACTCCCTACAGCGTGGATGGTGACAAAGCTCGTCCCCAGCCCTCGACGCCAGGCCCCGCCCATGCAGGCGCTCACGGTCTAGCTGGGGGGGGCGGCAGGGAAGGGGGTGCCCGTCCGCCGGACTCACCTTCCGGTTGCTGCCCTCCCTGAAGTAGTGCTCTCGGGACGGCATGCCGAGGCTGGGCTGGTCAATCTGCAGACACAGAGGCCGTGACCCTGGGCCTGGCCGGGCGGGTGGCGGCCTCCTCCCCTCCCCTCAGGACCCAGAAGGGGTGATGTTGGGGCGTGAGCCGGCTGGGTGAGCGGACAGTGGCGGGCAGCGGGCCGCTGGGGGAGGGGGTGTGGGCTTCTGCAGGGAAGGGTGGGCGTTTGCCACGCGGGTCCCTTTGGCCTTCTGGCTGTGGCCAGGGTTGCTTCTTGAGGTCAGGCTTCCTGTCCGGGCGCCAGAGGCGGGACAGCTGGTCCCGAGAGCCAGCTCAGCATCGGGGCGTCTGATCAGGACGGGGGCCGTTGGCAGCCGGGCCCCCAAAGCACAGAGGTGGACCGGAGCAGGCCCGGGGGCCATACATGAGTTCATCCACCCCTCGGGCCTCGGCCCTGGCCATCTTCCCGCTGAGCCGCGGGAACCCCAGCCAGGTGGGGGGCCGGCCCGGCCCTGGGCGCGGCACGTACGTAGATGATGTGCCGGCTGGAATCCTGGTCGTCATTCCAGACGAAGAGGTCGATGAGGACGCGCCTGTTGAACTGCGTGTTCATCATGGCCAGCTGCTGCTCCAGCTCCCAGGTGGGGCCTGGGGAGGCAGCGCCCGATGCTGGAGACCGGCCGGGCCTCTCGTTGCACGGTGGACCCAGACCTCGGGGGGCCACAGGGAACCACCGGGCCCTGGGAGCAGCAGTGTGCCAGGGGCTGCCAGCCGTGGGTGCGCCCCCCGCCCGGCCACCGACGTGGGGCTGGGCCGGAGCACAGAGAGCAGAGCCCGTGCCCGGAGCCGGGAGCCCCGGGTCCCGCGGCCGGGGGTCTGAGTCCTCCCTAAGGCCTGGGAGGCCTCGGCTCCAGGGTCCCGGTCTGTGCGCGGCCGCCCCCGGCCTCGGCCTTACCTATGGTGTCGTTCCACTTGTCCATGGCCACTGGCCAGCCGCCCACCGCCGCTAAGACGTCCAGCAGGGGCTGAGAGCCTCGCTTCTCTATCACACCTGGGAGGGGCGGGAGTGGGCGGTCACCGCCCAGGCAGCCGGCGGGTGTGACAGCTGAGCGGGGCTGTTTGTCCACACTACACTGCAGGGGCCAGGGGTCCTGGAGCGGAGCCAGTCCTAGCAGGGCAGCACCCCCATACCTGCTCTCGTTCATGCCGGGGGGGCACCCCACAGTCTTGTTCTGCGGTGGTCGCACCCCCACACTCACCCTCATTCATGCAGCGGGGCACCCCCACAGTCACTCTCATTCTGCAGGGGGGCACCCCATACTCTCATTCTGTGGGGGCACCCCACATGCAGCACCCCACACTCTTGTTCTGCAGGGGGCACCCCACTCTCGTTCTGCAGGGGGGCACCCCACACTTGTTCTTCCGGGCGGCACCCCCACACTCACTCTCGTTCATGCAGGAGCGGTAAAGCATCTTCGCCTTCTTCACGGCCGGCCGGTCCTTGCTGGTGGAGTTCTCCAGCACCCCTGTGGGCCCAGAGAAAGCGGGACGGAGGCCTAGGTGGCTGCTGGGGGCCAGGTCAAAGGTCCCCACGCGCCCACCACTCTCAGGGAGAGGTGGTCCCTCTGCAGCCCCTGGGCCTTTATCCCAAGGGAGCCCCTCTCCCTCATGCCCACCGGACAGAGGAGGGCTCAGCCGGCTGTCCCCACGGCCCACTGCCGCCCTCGGGTGGGGCAGACGTACAGTCTCACCTGGGCCCGCCCCCCAGGTGTCGCCAGCTCACTTTTGAGGATGACCTCCAGCTTGTCCCGCAGGATGTCGAAGACACTGTACCGCGAGTTGCTCTCGGGGATCACGTGGTGCCGCAGCCAGCCCCCGCACGCATACTGGTAGAAATCGTCACAGGGCTCCCGTTGCGGGTCCATATTCTGGAGGATCCTGGAGGCTGCTCGTCCCCAGGGGTTGGGTGAGGGGAGACCCAGTTGTGGACACCGGGAGGGCTGTCCGAAAATCACTTGTAGCCACGTGCCCTCGGGAGTGGTTGTCACCTGCTCTGAGCCTCAGCGAGGTCGGAAGCAGGGCGTCTAGGGCCACCACTGATCAGCCACATGACCTTGAACCCCGTGACCTCTCTGACCCCCCAGGTGGAGGGGATGGGCTGAGAGTATGGGCTCGCAGGAAGTGCTGGGCTGGTGGCCCTGCTCCACGAGCCCCCGGCCTGAACCTTTCTGCCCCGACTGTCCCTGGAGCCCCAGTGTCCTTGGGACGGGGGGAGGGGCAGCTCTCGCCCATCCCCAGGGGTCGTTTCTGTTAGAGGGGACGAAGGTGCGGGTACCTTGAGTGTGCAGGGACAGGGGGAGCCGTTCCTGGCTGCACCTCCGTTCTGGACCCTCCACCCAGGACCGCCCACCCCTCCGCCCCCCATTGTCTTTCGCTTGGCTGGGGCCTCGCAGAAAGCACCACGGCGAGTACCCACGACCCGAGCGTGGGCCGAAAAACCACACTTCTGAGTTTTCTCGCTTGTTTCCCCACAGCGTTTTCACTGTTTTTGTTTTTTGGCTTTTGTTTTTTTTTTAATCCACAAGTAATTTAAGAGAAAGCCCTGGGACAAAACGTGGCTGAGGGCGTGCATTCGCGTGGCCTTCTTTCCAATGTAAATGCAGACGAGAGCCCCTGGGTCCAGTGAGGACAGGGGCCTGAGCACGCAGGGGAGGCTTGAGGGATGGGGGCTGGGAGAACTGGGGCCGGAATCTGCTTCCTCCCGCCGCTGCAAGGCCGAGGCCCCGTCTCAGGTGTGCCCCCCCCGCCCCCTTCTCGGGAGCCCCGCCCCCCACCTCGGCCCCACCCCCGTCTCGGGAGCCCCGCCCCTGGGCAGGGCCGCGGGAGGTGGGAGGGGCGGGGCTTACCTGCCATCACACAGCCGGGGGTGGTGCACAATTCGTCCTTCTCCTTGGGCCGTTTGATGGCTGCAGGCAAGAGGCAGAGTGAGCACGCGCAGAAGCAGGGTGGGCGCAGGTGGAGCGCAGGTGTGACAAGGGGGCGCGGTCGGGGCCGGGCCTCCACACCACCCCCAGCCCCGGTGGGAGGTCCAGCCTGGGGTCTTGAGGGCAGGTCCAGAGGGCTGCCGCGTGGCCCAGGCCTTGGGTGCTGAGTGAGGGTGAGCCTCCTTCCGCTGGCCCCCTGCAGTGACCTGGGCGCCTTCACACCCCCTGCCTCCACTGACCCTGCAGCGGCCCCAGGCCCTTGGGGCTGAAGCGCTGCGCCCTCCGCCTGTCTGCCCAGCCAGCTCTCACCCCAGCGGGGGCCGGCTCTTGCAGGCAGCCCGCCCGCGCTCCCGGGCTCTGCGCACCCGGTGCCAGCTGGTGATGTGAATGCGCAGCGTCCACGCCCGGCGCGCCGTGTGACTCCTGCCGCTTCCCGGTGCCCGGGGAGCATAGTGCCCGCAGCAGGTGCTCACGGCTGCGTCCCTGCCACTGTCCTCTCTCCCCAAGGGACTCCGGGGGTCCCGCGCACCGCCCACCCCCCGCTGCCATGAACCGGCCGGGCCGTGGGCTCCCTGCCCTCCGCCGAGAGTGCCGCGGGAGGCTGGTTCCCAAGGCCCCTGCGGGGTGTGCTTGATGGGGTGGCAGGGCTACCTCGGGGTTCTCGTTCTACAGGGGTCTTCTCCTCCTGCGAGAAGCAAAGCCGGCCAGTAAGGAGCGGCAGCTGCCTCCCTGGGGAGAAACACAGCACTCAGCTCTCACCTCCAGCTGCGCCTCGGGGGCGGCACTGGCGTTCTCCTGAGGTGCTGCAGTCCCGGGGTGCTCCCGGGCTCCCTGCTCGGGGTGCAGCCCCTCCCCTCTGTAGCAGGGCTGGTCACCAGGGACCCGGCACACGGGGACCCCAGCACAAGCCATCTCTGAGCTGCCCTGGCTTGCCAGCCCACTCCCAGGCCCTCCCCACCTGGGGCCCCCAGAGGGCTCCTGAGGCAGGGCCTCCTCCCCCAAGAAAGTCCCTCTGACTTCCTGTCCCACCTCATGTAGGGCGGGCAGCTCTCGAGGTCCTGCCAAGGCAGGGACAACGGGCTCTGTTAGGGAAAAGGTGTCCTGTGTGGTCGCTTTCAGACCCACTGGCTGCCCTCGGCTCCAGCCCCCGTCCTCACTGTCGGTGACACTGTGAAGCCACCCTCCCTCCCTCATGCACTACGTGGGGGACTGCCTGGCCAGCGTCAGGGTCCCCCGGGATGGACTGTCCATTCTCACCGACAGACAGTGAGGATGAGGAAGGAGGAGGAGCAGGGCAGGGGAGGGGAGGACCAGGCAAAGGCAGAGGGACACCAGGCCCGGCCACCTTCGGACCCAGCCGTGGCTGAATTTCCCCACGGAGAGGCCGTGAACACCTGGCGGGAAGGAGGGGACAGGGCTGTCCACAGAGTCTTCAGAGGGTGTGGGCTGCCCGGAAAGGGGGGGCGCCCCCCGGGGTCCCGGCCACTGGCGGGGACGGTCGCGAGGCGCGCGGTCTGGGGCGGGCGCGGCGGGCGTTTCTCTCCACTGTGCTTTCTGTGCCTCGCTCGCCCACCCACTAAGCCAACACGTGCCCATGACGGCCAGCCCGCCTGGCGCTGGGCCCTGGAGATTCGGCGGGAGTCGGACACGACTCCCCAGGAGCCCCCGTGCCGTGGAGCCGGGGGCAGCGCGGCACCGCACGCGCGCGGGGGCAAACCCGAGCCCCGAGCCTCGGGGAGGAGCGCGCGGTCCCCGCACCTGGAATCCGCGAAGAGGTAAGCGGATGCCGGGTCCCCGCGCTGTCTGCCGACCTCAGCAGCCCAGAGCCTTGGGACGAGAGACTAGAGCTGGGACCTCAAAGGGCCACAACCCCAGGGACAGAGTGGACGAAGAAAACGAAGCTGGAAGACACGTGACTTGATTTCCGCGCATGCTCTAGGGCGACCCGTGGTCAGGGCGGCAGAGCCGTGGCGAGGGCGGAGATGCGCGGGTCCGAGGAGCCGGGCCAAGAGGCCGAAAATAGACCCGCGCGAATACCGGGGCGACTGGGTCTCGACAAAGGCGTGAAGGCGATTCGACGGAGGGAGGAGAGTCATTCAGGAGCGTTCCCCGTGGAACCAGTGCACACGCGCGTGCCAGAGCAGACCAGAACGCTCAGACTCAGACCTGACGCCTTGCACGACGGTGAGCTCCTAATGAGCCACAGACGTAAACACAACATGCAAAACTCCTGGGAGAAAACATAGGAGGAAATCTACATGACCTCGCACCTGGCGATGACTTTGAAAATACGACACGAATCGCACGATCCGCGAAAGAAAAAAATCGATCATTTCCTCAGTTAAAATGAAAAACTTCTGCCCTGTGAAAGACTTGTTAAGAGAATGGAAAGATGAGCCACACACAGAGAGAAAATATTTGCAAACATACATCAGACAAAACGCTCGTATCCAAAAGGCACAAAGAACCCTCAACTCTCAGCAATGGGAAAACGAACACGTTGATTAGAAAATGAGCAAAAGGTACGAAGATGCCACCAAAGCAAAGACAGACACGGTTGGAAAGTGAACGTAGGAAAAGATGCCTCACCTCACCCGTCGCCAAGGAACTGTAAATTAGAACAATAGGCGTCAGGTTCCACTACACGCCTGTTAGAATAGCCAGCCAAGCTCGCTGACACCCCTGCTGGGGGCGTTCGGAGCAGTGGGAACCGTCGTGACCCACTGTGGGGCCGCTCGCCTGGGTTTGCTGGTTTCTTTCAGAACCAAACCCAGAAATGTGGCTCCGAGCTGTTCACCCAACTGATTTGAAAACTGACGTCGATGCGAAAAATCTGAATGAGAATCTTCGTAGCATCTGTCTTCATCGTTTCAGAAAACTGGAAGCAGCCATAATGTCCTTCAATAGAATAATGGATAAACTCTGTTACAACTATCCCATGGAATTATAATTCAGGAATAAAAATAAATAAGCCGTCGAGCCACAGAAAGACACAGATGAATCTTAAGTGTGGATTACTAAGTGAAAGAAGCCAGTCTGAAAAAGCTACCTACAGTGTGATTCTCATTATATGACATTCCGGAAAACCCGAGCTACACAGAGAGTAAATAGGGACGGCCAGGAGCTTGGCAGGAGCGCAGGTGTTGGTGGATGAACAGTAAGCAGGTGAAGGGAAGGGATATTTTAGGGCCGTGAAACTATTCAGTACAATACTGTAATGGTGAATATAATGTACGAGGCATTTGTAAAAACCCATGGAACTTTACAGCACGAAGAGCGAACCTCATGTATGCAAAACCTAAAACAATTACTTGGGGGGCCAGGGCATCCCGGGATGGAATGCAGCTTGAGAATCTTACGTGTGTGACGAGTGTGTGAATAACCTCAGTGGCGGGGTCGTGGATAAGGGGCTGCCCTCGGTAGCTGTGGAAATGAGCGAGCGTGGAGGGCCGAAGGCTGACAAGCTGCACACACGTGCTGTGCTCTAGGCAATGAAGTTTCCTGCGGGATCCTTGCACCGGTTCTGAAACCACCACCCATGTCCATCGATTGAATAAGTAAGGCAACGAGGCGGCCGGGCTTATCACCGTTGGCGCGGAGGGGGACCGATGAGCAAGGGGAGGAGGCGGGGGGCGGGATCCCAGTGGTGATGGATCAGAGCTGCAGACGCCAGTGCCGGCTCCTGTTTAGCTCGCTGCAAGCACAGATAATCATGAGACAACACCGGACGGATCCCAGTCGAGATCCTGAGTGTCTGTAAAACGCCTGGCCCATCCACGTCACAGTGTCACAATCACAAACAAACAAACAAACAAACAAAAAGCCTCAGGGGACGTCTGAGAAACCGTCGCAGTCGAGGGGAGGTTTGGTGACTAAACGCAAGGTGGGACCCTAGGACGGAGAAGGCCGTGGGCAGAGCCCCGAGGAGCAGGCCTGGTTAACAGCTGGACAGCAGCGTCGGGCCGGGCCCTGGGGCAAATGCATCGCACTGATGTCGGGTGTCGGTAACGGCAATGGCAGGGTGCGGGGCGTGTGGGAACTCTGCACTGTCTTTGCAATAGCTCTAAATCTAAAACTGCTCCCTAACATTTTAAATTAGTTTCAAAACAACTCAGAGGATCTGAGGCCGGGGAGACAATATTCGGTGGCTTAGCACATGTGTAACAAGAGCCCCAGAGAAGAGACACTGTGGGTCAGGGCAATCTTTGAAGAGAGAACGGCCAAGGAGGTTTCAAAACGGATGAAAGATACAAACCTGCAGATCCAAGAAGTGCTGTGTGTCCCAAGCGGGAGTAAATACAAAGAAACCTACACACACAGCAACATCACAGTCAAACTCTTAAGGGATGAGAGAGAGAGACAGAGAGAGAGACAGAGAGAGAGAGAGAGAGACAGAGAGAGAGACAGAGAGAGAGACAGAGAGAGACAGGAGAGAAGAGAGAGAGACAGAGAGAGAGACAGACAGAGACAGACAGAGACAGACAGACAGAGACAGACAGAGACAGATCCTTAAAAGCGGTCAGAAAGAAGGGACATTGCATCCGGGAGAATGACAGGAAGGACGGTGGTCGGCTTCTCATCACAGACAGAGGACGTCTCCATCACACGCGCCACAGCAAATCCTAAAGAAACGCCTTCCCGCAGAAAGAAGGTGAAAGCCGCTGGAAACGCAGAGGGGCGGGAGGGCATCGTGAGCCAGACAGGGGAAACGAGGGGGAACCGGGAGCAGGAAGTGTTCTAAAGGCCCAAACGATGCTTCTGAGTAGTTTGCTTCCAGCCTGGTCAGACGCATCCAGAACAAACAACCGAGGAGGCAGGTCCACTCCCTCTTCCAGCCCCCGCGTCTTCCCGGCAAAGCTGCCACCACCTCCTGGGGCCAGACCGTTGGATGCGAGGGCTGGGTCAGTCGCCTGCGGACACGTGGGCTCCCGAGGCCATGTTTCCGAGTCCTGCTCCCCCACACTGCCCTCTAAGCCACGTCGCCCCATTTAATCATCACGGACGCTGGTGCGATTCGCCCTGCCCACTTCCCCGAGGAGACCCCTGACGGGCAGGTGGGGCGCTGACCCACGCCACCAGCAGAGGCAGAGGGTGGGCTGCCGGGCCCCACATTCTCACTTCAAATCTTTGTTCTTCCCAGCAAGAGACAAAGCAAAACGGCCAAGCCTTTTCGACGCAAAAGCTGAATAGAAACCAAGTCTCTCTCTCCTGCTACGCGGAGTTGGCGGCAAACAGCCCAAGGCGAGTTTGTCCTTGTCTCTCTGGAAGGCAGGCGCTCTGCTTGAGACCCTACTGTCGTGGCATCCGCCCCGCGTTCTTTCACATTCGCTTGAGTCCCTTCTGGACTATTTTCACAAAGGCTCTGCATTAACAAAACAATGTTGACATTTCCTTGGAAAGTTTTGTTCTCTCCTCAAGGTCAGCCTCGATTTAAACCATTTGCTGCTTCTCTCTCCCTCTTTCCCGTTCCTGTCTCTCCTTTCTCTCTCCCTC
The DNA here is from genome assembly GCF_902729225.1 of Pteropus medius. Classification (NCBI taxonomy): domain Eukaryota; kingdom Metazoa; phylum Chordata; class Mammalia; order Chiroptera; family Pteropodidae; genus Pteropus; species Pteropus medius. Next base: position 10,884,995 of record NW_024350927.1, on the reverse strand, counting down.
TCTCTCTCAAAATAAAATAATAAAATAAAAAAGGGCTACGAAGAACTCTGCGAGGTGGAAAGTAGCCCCCGTCCCTGCAGAGTGCTCGTCGCAGGCTGGTTGCCACGTGTGTGAGCTTGGTGGCCGTGCGGGCAAGGCGACCTGAGGCCGAGAAGCTAACTTCGAGCAGTGCCAGTTGTGGAAACACACACACACACACGTTCCCCAGAGGGACGCGGGATTCCCACGGGGAAAGCCAGTTCAAGCATGAATTTATGTTTATGAAGAGACGAGCTCCCAGGAGTGAGAAACGACAAACAAACTAGGATCCCACGGATTTCATATTTTGGGGTTATCTGAGCCAGATGTGTGGAAGGTGGCATCAGGGGGCCCAAATGTCAGCTCTTCTCTGTATCCACGCCTTGACCACGTGACCACTTGGAGCTGTTCCCAAAGGGGCACAGGATAGTCACCCTCGCCCCCCGCCCCTTCACTGTGGGATTGCCCTGTGTCTTGCTTTGGCCACTAGAATAAAGCAAAATGGCTTAATGCAGTTGGGAGCCTCGGTTCTGAGAGGCCTGTGTGCTTTAACTGGCCCTTTCGAGCCTCTGCCAGGAGAGGGACGTGCCCACGCCTGCTTGCTGGGCCTCGTAGGAGGACAAAGTCCACATAGAACAGTGAGGCAGACTTAGCCCGGCTGCTCCCAGCCACCCCGTGGGTGTGTCTCACAATAAACAGTTGCTGTTTTATGCCCCTGAGTATTGGGGTGGTTTTTAAGGCAGCGATCGCTAGCTGATGCAGAAAATAACCCAGGTATGTTCGAACTATTAAAAGAAATAAAAGAATTGAAAACGAGAGCGAGAAGCACTTAGAAAGAATCAACCAAAAGTTCTCGAAACAAACAGAGATATAGGCGCTGGGATTCAGTTTTTAAAAATGCAGCATGGATGGGTTAAGCAGATGTCACAGAGGGAGATTTCGCGAACCGGAGTGCAGTTCTGAAGAATTTACCCAGGATGCCAGGCAAAGTCAAAGAGACGGAAATGCTGCCCACAACGACTCGGAGGGCGGAGCGAGGACCTTTGAGCACACGTGGAATCATGCGATCAGAGTGTCTGAAGGAGAGAGCAGAGATCTACGATTTCCCAAAGGCAGTAAATGTCACCCGTGGTTAGAATCGCGGCAGATCTAAAGCAGGGAACTTCACAGCCGGACACCTGGCGGTGAAGATGCAGGACCCCAAAGAGAGAAAGCAGCTCGGAGGGAAAGAAATGGCACCCGATGGAAGAGCAGTGACGGTGTCGGATTCCCACACGGCCGCGATGGCGGCCAGACGGGCGGAGGGTTCGCGGAATTCCGGGGTGAGAATCGAACACCGCACAGTTGCGTGGGCTCAAACCGTAGTATCGCACCCGCTCACTACCTAATAGCTGCTACGCAGAGCAAGGACGGGCCTTTTGCAGAACGACGGATTCGCTGCGTTTCAGAGACGGGTGGGGTCTCAGGGATCCGGGCCCATGGCCTCTTATGAAACGGGAAGACGTTCGGGGCCGTGTTTAGGAGCTGTTGGGAGCTTTTCACTCGAGTTTGTGAACTTTTGCAGGAGACAGTGAATCGTAAGTACTCGTGCAACATTAAAAGCGGCTCACTTCTTAAGGACTGTCTGGACAAACGACCAGAGCGGGTGGGAAAAGGATTTCTAAGGGTTAGAAATGTCATTTTGAATGGGTTAACGTCTGGAGTAATTAACAAGTGCTGTTTGTGAACTGTCGGTGCCTTGTCCCCAAGTCACGTGTTACGGCATCCCTCAATTAACTCAAATACGCTTTACAAGCACGAGGTGGGTACCTGAGCTGGGTGAAGACAGGCCTGTAATAAAATGATCAGAAAGAAAGGAACCTCCTTCAACGAGGTAGCTACTAACGCTAAGGAAACCAAATAATAACAAAGCAAGAAAATGTAAGCCAGCTAGTCTCCGGAGCTCAGCCGTGAAAAACACTCCGTAGAAAGACTGCCAGCGATGACTGGGGTGCCTCTAAACGCGGCGATACGCCTGCACGGGGGGCGGGTGTGCGGGGAGCGGGGCTGCCTTCTGTTCAGGGGCTCAGCAACAACCTCGATGAGAGGGTGACCACGGCATCTGGTGGGACGTCATTCAGCCAGACCGTGAACAGCGTGGCCGACGTTTGTCTAGGTGTTACCGGTGCATTAAATCATTGACCACTCAAGCGAGCCCCTAATGCTGCACTATGTGACGTTCCTTTATACAGATAAAGAAACCGAGGCACAGAGGTGTGAAGGGAGCCTCTCGGGGCCACCCGGCTGTGAGGTGAGGGAGCTGGCCTGCCCAGCCAGGCTGTCGGACTTAGGGACCTGGGTGTCACCACACCTTAGGGTGCTGCCCGCGACCTCACACTAATGAAGACAGAGGGCCCGGACTTGGTTCAGAACACGAGAAGACACTCTAGTCCAAGGGCTGGCAGTATTTTTCTGTAAAGGGCCAGAAAGTGGGTATTTTAGGCTCGTGGTCCACATACAAACTGTCTCACCTATTCAGTTAGCATGAAAGCATCCATAGACCATATGTAAATGAATGGCGCGGCTGTGTTCTAATAAAACTTTATTGACAAAAGCAGGCAGTGGGCCAGATTCGCTGGCCTCTGCACCGGACCACAAACACGGCTGCGTCTGAGGAGCAGAATTCCAGGGTGGCCGGGAGGGAGCGCAGGGGACTGTATCTCCCACTGTAATTTTACAAAAACATTTGGTTTTCTGAAAAAGATTTATCCACAACTTTTAATATAACAAATATCGAAACAAAAGAATCCAAGGTAACCACGAAAAGGATAGACAGAGAAAAATCTCAAGCTAGTTGAGGGACAATAAAATGAAAAATAATAGCTCGATCCGAAAGAAGGCAAGAGGAAAAACATACCAGTCATCACAGTGAATGCAGAGCCTAAATCTTCCAGGTAAAAGACACCGAAACCGAGCTATATTCTGTTGCGAGAGACACATCTAAAGCTAAGGATACAAAATTTCAACAAAGAAGAACAGAAAAAGAGACAAAGCAGATGCTAATAAGGATTTATGTATTATGTTCATATTAGACACAAAAGAATTTAAAACAAAACAGAATTTAAGGCAAAAAGCATGGTTAAGATAGAAAACGTCAGTACCTGATCATAGGCGCTGGTAGGTCTGCTCATTCTAAATTTGTATTCGCATAATAATGTCGCCTTAGAATGAGTAAGTTGATACTGGACATAACTACAAGGAAAACGGATAGATCTCGAGTGCAAGATTTTAACACACGCAGCTTTCGATAATTGAAAGGTCAAGGACATTTAAAAAGCAAACATATAGATTTGGTTAATCCAACGGATACGTCTGTATCTATGTTTGTGTCTATGTCTGTATCTCTACGTTCTTCTAAGTTAGCGACCGGCTTACTCCGCAAGCACACGCAGATTATTTGCAAAGCTGACCACGCGTTATCCTTAAGCAACCCTCAGCAAATACCAAAGAATCCGACCTCGTAAACCATGGCTGCCGACAACAATGCAATGGGGTTAGAAACCAATTTGTAAAAAGGTAACTAAAAAAATCTCCATGCATCTGGAAATTAAAAATAAGAGAGTTCTAAATCACTCACGAGTCAATAAAAACTCAGAGTGGACATGAAAAATCCTTAGATAATAACAGTGCACATAAACCCCGCCACGAGCCCAACCAGCACGGAGGCCGAGATCAGTGGTACACTCCTTTCGGGGAGTCGGGTCACAGGGTCCACTCGGATTCAGGGGATGGTGCGGATGGGGAGGCAGGCTGAGCAGGGAGGGCCCTCCTGTCTGGAGGTCTCTGCAGACGGCGGTGGGGCCCCCTTTGCACCCAGAGCTGGGGTGGGTGGGGCCAGCCCTGTCCGTAGGAGGCCTCTAAGCCGGGTGCTTTGAGCCTGGGGAACCCTGAATAGAGGTTCCCTGGGGTCTGGGCCCCCAGGGGTCTCTGGGCCACAGTGACCTGTAGAGTTGGCAGTGCCCATCTATCCTGGCAGGAGACCAGGAGGGGCGGCAGGGCACAGCAGCCGGCACCCGTCAGGCCGAGCAGCCCCGCGGGGGTGCCGACCACGTCCACAGGCTGCACCCCTCCTGGCTCACGGAAACAGCCTTGCGCAGGGATGGGTGCGCGGATGGTGCCCCAGCGGCGGAGACAGGCTTTGGCCCGTGAGGGGACATTCTAGTAATAAAGGCTGAGGTGCCCTACTGTTGGGAGTAGAGAGGTGAGTGTTTCTGCGGACTCTCCTGAGTCCTGAGACCCCGCCGTGGGAGGAGCGCACCGCACCTGCCGGCAGGTGTTCACCTGATGTACACGCCTCCCCCCCCACCGCCGCCCAGGGGCCAGCAGGACGCAGCTGGGGCTGACCCGGCCGCCTGGTGCCCAGGTGCCTCCAGTGAGCCCCCGGCTCGCCCCCTGACCTGAGAGGGGGCGGTCCTGCGCCCCCACGCGGCCCGGGTGGGGGACAGCGGAGGACACCGCGCTTGGGGGTGCTCCCGCAGGGCAGCGGGTGGCCTTGCCCCCACCTCTCCGGGACCCCATTCCGGCTCCCTCCCGCCGTCTGTCGGGGAAGCCGCGAGGCCCCGAGACCCGACCTTCCGCGGGCCAGGGGAAGAGGCCCCCGGAGGGTCCTCCCCGCACGGTGGCCATGGCGGCGGCAGGAGGCGCCGCGGGTCCCCAGCGCGGAGCGCGGGCTCCTGCTGCTGGGCCGGCCGGGAACTGCAGCGCGCGGGGCCGCCGGGCTGCGCCTCCAGCCGCGAGGGGAGGGGTCCGCGCGAGGGGGCGGGGGACCCCGTTTGCGGCAGCGCGGGAGTCCCGCAGAGGCCGGCGGGCTCAGAGCCTGCAGAACCAGCCGTGCTCCAGCCCGCGCCCGGGCAGAGCCTTCTGGAAGGGGCCCCCGCCCCCCGCCAGGTCAGTGACCCTCCGGAGGCCGCAGCACAGCCTCGCAGCCTCCGGTGCCCAGTGAGACCCCGCCTGCCCACTTGGCAAGGCTGGCTCCTCCCGGGGCGGGCGCGCAGACCCTTCAGAGGGCGGGTGGGCGTGAGTCTCTGAGAGCAGGGTGCTGGGGGGACGGGCCTGGGGGAGGGGGCGTCCTCACTCACCTCTGCTGTGGGCGTAGAGGAAGCCCAAGGCCACCAGGGCGCCTGTCACCAGGAGCAGCAGGAACAGCAGCCCTCCTTCCAGAAAGCCCGGGCGCTTCTGCCCTGCCGGGCGGGCCATCTCCACCATCCCCACTGGCCTTTCCGGCTTCCCCATCACCAAGTCTCTAGAAGGGGCCGGTGCACAGCTGAGCCACAGCCAGGCCAAGGACAGCGGCAGCGTCCACCCAGGGCAGGGGAGGTGCGCTGTGGAGCCTCCGAGGCCCTGCCCCGGGCCGGAAGGGCCGGATCCTGGTTGGGAGCAGGGGCCGGGTCCTTTCGGGGTGCTGGGTCCCCCTCTCCATTGCCAAGCGCACACCTGGCCCGGAGTCTGTGTTTCCACGCCCTTCCTGGGCTGGAGGTGCCGAGTGCCTGGGGCCCCCTGGAGCAGGGGGCGCCCCAGTCTGTCGGCCACCGAGGCAGTCTCTTCCAGAGGTCGGCCTCTCCCAGCCCACTCTGGTGGGGGCTGGTCTGGGGACCACTCTGCGCACAGCTCGGTCCATGTGCCAGACCCAAGAGGCCCAGCTCCCCCTGCTTGTCGAGGGGCTACTGCAGTGGAGCCTGCCTGGGGCACACTCACATGCACACACATGCAGGTGAGTGTGCATGCACACAGGCGCGTGTGAGTTGTGTGCATGTGCTCTCACGCATGCGTGTGCACGTGTGCATGCATCTGCATGTGAGCCATGCACACGTGTATGAGTGTGCATGCGTATGAGCGTGCATGTGCACACATGTGTGAGGTGTGCACATGCAGACGTGTGACTGTGTGTAAGCACGTGCGCAAACACCTGCATGCCGTGCACATGCGAGTGCACTGTATGTGTGGGCATGCATGTGCAGTGTGCTCCATGTGTGCATGTGTGTAAACACGTGCATGTGAGCGCACACTTTGCGTGTGAGTCGTGCACGTGTATGAGTGAATGTGCACTGGTATGAGCATGTGTGTGTGCGCCTGTGCGTGCACTGGTGTGAGCATGTGTGTGTGTGCCTGTGCGTGCAATGGTGTGAGCATGTGTGTGTGCATGTGTGAGCAGCACTGGTGTGAGCATGCGTGTGTGTGCCTGTGCATGCATGTGTGCGTGCACACGCCTCCTTCGCTGGCACTCAGAGACCTGCCCGGGAAAGCTGCTTAGGCACCCAGGAAGCCGCTGGCCGCTCTCCACTCAGGACAGGCTCGTGGCCCCGGTGTCTGGGCCCCAGTGCCCAGCCCTGCACCAGGCGGGCTGGCAGTCTCTGGGAGAAGCTTGAGGACACAGGCCAAGTCCTGGCCTGGGCACGGATGTCCGGCTGCTGAGACTGCCCAGGGCTGGGCTGGGTATTCTCACCTGCCAGCACCTGAGGGTCTGTCTGTGCTTGGTCCCGAATCACAGGGGGTCTTAGACTGGGCACCTGCCACATGCCCCCACATGAGAGGGGAAGCAGGGCCCACCCAGGTCTCAAGACCCGTCGCCTGTCGCCATGCCCCCGCCACCCTCCCTGCCCCAGATCCCTGCCTGCCGCCTGTCATTCGCCAAAAGCCCCTGCTCAAGATCGCTCGCAGTGAGGCCTTCCCGGGGTTCTGTACTCGCACGGCCAGCCCCAGCACCCCTGCACCCCAGATCCAGACACACGCCCCTCATTTCCATTTCCACTTCCATCTTCTCGGGAACGTCATCGCCAGGGGGCAGGGGATCCATCTGCGGGGCCCCCGGCACCTAGACCCACCAGCCCGAGGCATCGCCCAGCATTCGTCAAATGAGTGAAGGTGACCGAGCTCCCTAACCGGGCGGGTCAGGCCCGGCCTCGGCCTGGCGTCTGTGGCTCTGGGTCCCCCAGTCGTCTCACTTTTATCATGACGAATGAATTCACTCGCTCGTTCTGTTAGCCTAGTCTGTCCTGCTGGCTTCTAGGGACCCCCGTGACAAAAAGGCACATACGCAATACAAACCTTCAAATCGAGGGCTGGGGGCAAAGCCAAGCTTTGTGCTAGAGAAGCAGAAGAGGGGTCGCCGAGGTCCCCACCGGTGGCCTGTCCAGGCTGTTGTGGTCGCAAAGACGGGGTCCTTTCCTGAGGGGACTGTGCCTGGTCGGCAGCCACCTGCCCCAGGCACAGATGAAACTGCATGTAAATACCTTGCCTGTCCCCTGGGAAATGGGCTGGGCGCATGGAGGGCGTTCGCAGGGTGCTGCCCAGGAAAGCTGGCCTGGCCCAGCTCACCTTCAGGTCACTCGGGAATGGCTGTCACCCGCAGGCAGGTCTCGGAAGGCTGGCTCAGGATGGCCGAGAGTCTTGGTGGGCAGGGGCTGGGAGGGTGGGGCTTCGGGTGGCAGAGCAGTGATTTCAGGGGCCAAGTGAGGCTGGTGCTGGCTTCCGGGCCCCCTTTGTGATGCAGGCGTGGTTCCCTGGAGGTGGCGCGCCTCTGCTGCTCCGCGGAGTTCCATCTGTGTTTGGTGTGGGGGGAGGGGGCAGAGCGCAGCTCCTGGGGTGCCAGCTCCCTGCCGAGTGGGTGTCCCTTCCAGGGCTCTGGCCCTGCCTCCGACCCACAGTCCAGAGGGGCCGCAGGGGCTGCTGGGAGGGGGGCCCGGCCCCGGCCCCGGCTCTCGCCTCACCCCGGAGGTCAGACCAGAGAGCCACACTGGGGTGCGGTTCGCGAGGGCCCTGCCATGGGGCTCCTTTCCCTTTAGTCTCCAGCGAGGATGCTGGGGTCTGGGGGGCTTGCTAGGTGTAAGGGGAAGTGGGGGGTCCTGGCATTATGATGGGGGTGGGGCTGCCAGGAGGGTCCCCACTCCGAGGCACCCATATTCAGCTGGCGTGGGGCTCAGTTGCCTCCGTCTGCCCCTGGGGACTCCAGGCTCAGACCCTAGTCCCCAGGGGCTGGTAGCCTTGGCTGGGAGAGTGGGAGAGGCCCCCCAGGCTTGGCAGGTACCCCAGAGTGTGAGTCAGCCCCCCAGGGGGCCGGAGGCCTCGGGGCAGAGCAGGCCCCAGGCGGAACCCAGATTCACCTCAGGCCTGAGGCGGTTGCCCGTGGTTCTGCTTCCGTTTCGGAATCTTGTGGAATGAGCAGCACCTCCGGGCCCCAGGGGGAGTTGGGGTGTCCAGGTGGGGCCGGGCCAGAGAGCCAGAGGCTTGGGGCTGCCCGTTCGCCGGAAGGCCTGTGCTGGGTCCTGCTGAAAGCCTGCAGTCCAGGCTCAGGTGACCTCTCAGGTTAAACCAGGACCTGGACGGGAGCTCTGTGGGGCTCGGATCCCCGACACCACCCCGGCCCAGGGAAGGCTCTCCTGGGCCCCCTGTCCATTTCCTGGTGGTCCCGTGAGCAGGCCTGGAAGCCCACCCACCCAGAGTTCGGGGCCGGCTGGGCGGCTGGCCTGCATGGGGATGAAGTCAAGCTCAGGGGAGTGAGAAGCTGGCACCAAACTTCCTGGGGAGCTGGGGGTGGGCCAGGGTCCAGCAGGCCAGCTAGAGGCTTCTTCTCAGAGCACGGTGGCCCTGGGGACGCTGCATGAGATGTAGTCCAGCCAGAGTGGCCCCCAGCCCCACCCCAGGCCGCATGGCCCCGGAGGCTGCCTGTCCCTGGAGCTCAGCCTGCTTCCCCGCCCAGGCTGCCCTGTTCCTGGGTGCTCCCACCTGCAGCTCCATCGGTGAAAAAGAGACACTTGGAGTGAGCAAGGGGCCCGGGGTGCAGCCCGGCCCCATAGCGGCATGTGGCGCTGAGGCTTGCGACTGGGGGGAGGGAGGGGCATGCGAAGGGGTGCCACAGACCAAGGGGCCCAGGGCCCGCACACACCCCCACTCGCTGCCTCCTGAAGCCAGGCCTGCGTTCCCTGGGCAGGAGGGAAGGGGCCAGGATGGTCTGACTTTGCCCCAGCTCTCTGTCATCATGCCACCAACTCAGCCCCAATAGCTAGAAGATGAGTCCCCTCCCCTGTTTTGTCAGAGTCAGATGAGAGAGCAGATGCAGAGCGCCAGACGCAAATATATGATATTATGTTAGTTTCAGGTACATCACCTAGTAATGAGATATTTATGTGACTTACAAAGTGATCGCCCCAGTAAGTCTGGTGCTCGCCTGGCACCACGCACAGTTATCACAATGTTCCTGATTATGTTCCTCACGCTGTACTTTCCATCCCTATGACTATTTTGTAACTACCAATCGTACCCGTTAATTCCTTCCCTTTTGCTCCCAACCCTCCAGCCCCTCCCATAGGCAACATCCAAAGTTCTCCGTATCTGAGTTTCTTTCCGTGTTGTTCGTTTTTTTTTTTTTTTAGAGTTTCTTTCCGTGCTGTTCGTTTTTTTTTTTTAGATTCCACATGTAAGTGGATCATACAGCATTTGTCTTTCTGTTTGACTTACTCTACTCAGCACGACACCCTCTGGGGCCATCCATGTTGTCGCGGATGGCGAGGTCTCAGTCTTTTTTATGGCTGAGTAATATTCCCTTGTGTACAGGCATCTCCTCTGCCCATCCATCCATGACGGAGGCCCAGGTGGCCTCCATACTGTGAATGACGCTGCAGTGAACATATGGATGCGCATGTCCCTTCGAAGTAGTGTTTGGGTTTCTTCAGATAAATACCCCAAAATGGGATTGCTGAGTCCTTCTTTGTCTCGTTATAGCCTTTGTTTTAAAGTCTATTTTGTCTGGTATAAGTTGCGTTCACAGATTTTTTGTTTCCATTTTCATGAAACACATTTTCCCACCCCTTTACTTTCAGTCTGTGTGTGTCTTTCAATCTGAAGTGAGTCTCTTGTAGGCAGCGTCTGTGGGGGTCTGGTTTTCTTATCCGTTCGGCCACCCCATCTTTTAACTGGAACACCTAATTCATTTACATTCAGAGTAATTGTTGATGGATATATAGTTATTGCCATTTTATTATTTACATTTTTGAATCTTTTTTTTTTTTTCCTTTTTAATTCTTTGTGAAGTCCCTCCAGCATTTCCTGTAACCCTGGCTTGGTGGCGATGAACTCCTTTAGCTTTGTCTTGTCCGGGAAGTTCTTTCTCTGTCCTTTGATTCTAAATGACAGCCTTGCTGGGTAGAGTCATCTTGGTTGTAGGTCCTGGCTTTTCATCACTTTGAATATTTCCTGCCAGTCCCTTCCGGCCTGCAAAGTATCTGTTGAGGAATCAGCTGACAGTCTCATAGGTGCTCCCTTATAGGTGACTAGTTGCTTTTCTCTTGCTGCTTTTAAGATTCTTTGTCCTTAACGTTGGCATTTTAACGATGCCGTGTCTTGGTGTGGGCCTCTTTGGGGTCATCTCGTTTGGGACTCTCCACACGTCCTGGGCTGGTATGTCTATTTCCTTCGCCGGGTTAGAAAAGTTGTCAGTCATTATTTCTTGAAATACGTTTTTAAGTTTTTGCTGTCTCTTCTCCTTCTGGTTCCCTTATGATGCAAACATTGGTACGCTTGATACCGTCCCAGAGGCCCCTTAAACTATCCTCATTTCTTTGGGTTTTTTCTTGTTGCCGTTAGTTTTCTGCTACCTTCCCTTTTAACTCGTCGATGGGATCCTCTGCTTCATCTAATGTTAATTCCTTCATTTCGGTTCTTGTAGTCTTCATTTCTGACTAGTTCTTTTTGTTTTCTATTTCCATTTTTATGTTTTTTTTTTTATCTCTTTGTTCAAGTTCTCACTGAGCTCATCTACTCTTCCCCTAAGTTCACTGAGCATCGTTATAACCAGTGTTTTGAACTCCGCAGCTGGTAGGTTGCTTGTCTCCAAGTTGTTTAGTTCTTTTTCGGGAGTTTTGTTCTGTCCTTTCATTTGGGACATGTTTCTTTGTCTCCTTATTTTGGCTGCCGCCCAGGGTTTGTTTCTATGTATCAAGTAGGGCTGCTATGTCTCCCGGTCTTAGTACAGTGGCCTTATGTAGTAGGTGGGACCAAGTAGCATGGTCTTTCCTGATCACCTGAGCCGGGAACTACAGGTGTGTCCCTTGTGTGGGTTGTGTGTGCCCTGTTGTAGTTGACCCTTAGTTACTGTTGGCTCGTCAATGGGAGGGACTGACTCTCAGGCTGATTGGTGGGGACTGGCCATGACCACCGTGGAGAAGCCGTAGTGCAGGGCTGACCCTACGGAGCAGCATTCACTTTAGCAGGGCTCTGGTGCCTGCCTCTCTGCCCTTTGGGAGTGTTGTCTTTGGATGTGACCCCAGGTGCTCTGGCTCAGAAGGAAGCAGGACACCAGGCATGCAAGCCAATGCCTCTGGGGAGGGGCCTGCCACAGGCCAAGTTCAGCCACAACCTGTACTCTGCCCAAGGCCACCTGGCATGAGGCACTAAGCAATTTTCAGATGGCCATCACCCATGCTGGGCTTGGAGGTGCCTTGAGAGGCCAAGCTGTGGACTGAGGCCGGCTGTTGCCGGTGCCTGGCTTGGAGCTGCCTAGCTAGAGGTACAGGGCATGCTGAGGCCAGATGCTGCTTGTTTGGGGTTTATGAACCTTTGAGAGATTTTAGGAAAGTCCACAGCATGCTCCAAAACAGGCCATTTGTACAGAAAATCCACTGGAAACAGCTTGGGTGGGCCCGCACATTGGGAGGGGTGGGGTCTTAAGGAATCACCGGGGACGGGGGGCGAACAGTGTCAGCCAGGTGGATGGAGCTCAGATACGGTGGTACCTGTATCTGCAGGCAGGGTGGGAAGAGGGCTCAACAAAGGAACAGTGGGCTCTGCCAGCACTTCTGCCTGGGAGAAAGCCGCCCCTCCAGCCCTGGCTCTGAAGCCAGACAACTCAGTTCCTCCCGCGTGTCTCTGGCCCCTTTTGAAGTGCTGCCTGAGTGTCGGAGCTCAGAGCAAGCGAGTCCGTCACTGAGTAAGTCCACACAGGGGCCCTTTAAGAAGATGCCTGGGACCCCAGCCGCCCTATCCCACTCAGCCACAATCTTCACTACTTTCTACAGCCAGATTTTGTGGGGCCTTCTCTTCCTGGCACTGGAACCCTGGGCTGGGGAGCCCGGTGTGGGGCTGGGACCCTTTGCTCCTCTTGGGGGACCTCTGCAGCCGAGATGTCCCTCTTCAGTTTTAACTGCGATGCAGGGGGTGGGACCAGCCCATTCCGTGTCTCTGCACCTCCTACCAGTCTCGAGGCGTGTCCTCAGTTGTACAACTTCCGTTCAGCCAGACCGCAGGCAATTTTCAGTGATGTTTGTCCTGTAGTTTGGTTGTAATTCTGATGTGGTCACGAGAGGAGGTGAGCGCGGCGTCGACCTATTCCGCCATCCTGACTGGAAGCGCGCCTCCATTTTTCTATTCCCAATTTACTTATTTTTGTTCTTACCCTTATTAATTCCTGCCTTCTAATTTCCTTTGTCTTTTGCTAACTTCTTGAATCGAGCATGTACTTTGTTCCTTTTCATTTGCATTGCTCAGTAATAGAAGTACTCGGGGCCCGAACCTCCCTCTGGCACCGCTGTGGCTGTGTCCCATCCATGCGACCGACTGCTTTTGTTACTGTTTCCCCAAAATTCTGCAGTTCCAGATTTGATTTCCTCTTGGACCCAAGGGTCATTTCACACGCAGGGATTAAAAAATTAACTTACAGCTTTATCGTTTTGAGACTAGGTAATGCTACCCATACCATGTGGCAAACATTTTCTCGGAAACCTAGTGTGTGGTGATTTTGTGAAAAGCAGGTGCGGCCTCTCCTCTCGGGTAGAGTCTGATCGCGTTGGTCTGACCTTTCGCATTCTGCTGCGGAGGCGTCTGGCGGCTGCTACTTCGTGTCCGTTTTCAGTGCTGGGGCCTGAGGCTGGGGTAAGGGTCGGCCCTCCACGTACCTGCGGACAGTGGATGTGGGTACATCCCCGAGGCAGGTTGGGGTGGCAAGGGAGGCGTGGGGCAGGACACTTTGCCCAGGGGGCCGGGGAGGATGAGACCCTCTGTAGGGTCCCTTGCCGTCTTCTGTAGGGTCCCCCGCCCCGAGCCAGGAGCCTGGCTGTGGCTTCTAGACACCCTGCTAGCTTGACTGTGACAGTGTGTAACCTTTCCAGACCTTTCCAGCCTCAGCTTTCCAAATGGGATGAAGACAGTCACAGGGCCTCTGGGTAGCCAGGTGGGGGGGGCGGGTCGCATGGTCCCCAAGGCCATGGGCACTGGGCTCCCCAGAACGACTTGACGAAAGCATGGGTCCAGCTGGTGGTCCGACTAGGGAGTTCTGTCTGGGGTGGGGGTTGCCCAGGCACGGCAGTAGCCTGGCCCAAGGCTCAGGTCAAAGGCCAGTTTGCAGGGAAGGACTTCCTGGGGTGCGCCATCTCCACGGGGCCACCAAGGGTTGGCCTTAATCCTGTCTAACCCGCAGGCCCCACGCTGGGAGCTGAGAACTGGGGCTGCTTCTCTGTGGTCCGGGCTTCGGGGCCAGGCCGCCCCTGTAGCAGGGGCCTCTGAGCCTCGGGGGGCAGCCGCCCTGGGCCAGCAGGATGGCCTTCCTCTGCTCTCCAAGGCTGCTCATCCAACGCTGGCTGGGAGGGCGGGGTGAGCACCTCCCTGATTTGGGGGCGGGGTGCACTCCAGGGTCTGGACATTGGATGAAACTCACAGGGTGGCCCCGTGACTGGGCTGGGGAGCACGGGGTCAGTGTAGCCGGCAGCCTGAGGTCGCCTCCCTCCGGATTCTTGCCTTCAGCCTCTTTAGGCCGCCGTGCTCGGGGTCCACCAGGAGGCCGCTCTCGGCCGCTGTCCAGGCCTCCGTGTAGCGCTGCTCCTGCAGGCAGCGCTGCCCTTGGCACAGGAAGATGTGGGCGGCGGGGGCCCGGCCCGGCTGCTCCCACAGGCTGCTTTGGGCTGCGGTGGGTGCCAGCCTGAGGGCCTGGGCCAAGGCCCCTGTGGCCCCGGCCTCATCCCCCAGGCTCAGGAGCAGGCGGCCCCGGGAACACAAGTCCTCCACTCTTGTCCGGAGGTCACAGTCCCCCGCATCCTCTCGGAGCACGCGGTCCAGGTCCCCGAGTGCCCGGCTAAACTCCTGCAGCTCAGCCAGGCAAGTGGCCCGCAGGCGCAGGTGACCGGCCCTGCCACCACTAGCCAGGACGGCCAGCGAGCAGTAGCCCAGAGCCTGCCAGGGCTGCCCGGAGCTCAGGAGGGTGCCGGCTTCCTGGGCTGCGGTCTGCGGAGAGGGCAGAGGTGGGGAGCGTGGGTCAGTTCAGAACGGTGCAGCCCCGCAAGGCCCTGCACACCCCGCCTCACAGAGGAGCTGCCCGTGCCCTCTGCCCCCGCCCTCTGAGATCCCGCCCCCTGAGGCTCTGCCTGCCGAGCGCGCTGGGGCTGCGCCCACTCCTCCCCCTCCCTGGTGCCCCCTCTTCTCCCGGCCCTGCTGCTTTTCTCACTTGGGTGACCCCCTCCCTCTGCTCCTCTCCGAAGTCACCTCACCTCCCCAACAGGCCCCTCTGACGGGCTGCTGTCCTGGCCATCCTGCCACCCTGCCCGTCCTCCCAAGGCTGCCCTGGCCCTGGGGACAGTAGCAAACAGGGCCTCTGCCCAGCCTGGTCCTCCAGCCCCCTCCTCGGCCCAAGGCAGGAAGGGGTCTGCCGAGCACTCAGGGGTTCCCCACTACTGTCCCGCAGAGCCACGACGCTGGGAAGGAGACACCGCGCCCATGGCTCCGGCATGGCCCGCAGGTCCCCGGGGCTGGGGTCTACTGCCCGCCCCGCAGCGTCGCGGGCGCGTGGTTGGTTCCGTGTTCCCACCTCTGCGACAGCGCGCAGAGCGAGCGGGGCGGCCGGGGGCCGGGGAGCCCAGCTCGCCTCCCGGCTGTGGGGCGCTGACCGCCGGCTCCACCTGTCCGAGCCGAGCCCCTCGCCGGCGCGACGCTGACCACTTCCGGTCCCCTTCCGGGCGGGTCTCGTCGCCCGGCAACGGGCGCCACGCGCGTCCTGCCCGCACCCGAAACCAGCCCCGGCCCGCCCCCTCTTTGCTCGAGACCCCGCGAGGCCTCTCCTCAGAGATCCCCAACTCTGCTGCGCCTCCCGAGCTCCGGGTCCCGATGACACTGTCTCCCTGGGCTCGAGGTGGCCAGACCTGGGTGCCTCCTGCTCGGCCCCCACCCACCCCACGGCCGCGGTGCTGCGGAGCGGCCGGAGTGGGGGCTCCGTGGGGGGCTGCGCCCACCTGGGCGAGGCTCTGCCGCTCCGAGGCTTCCAGAAGGCGCAGCAGGAAGCCGAGGTCCCCGGCGTCCGTCTCCGCCAGGCACTGCAGGTCCCTGGCGGCGGCGGGAACGTCTCCCTTCTTGAGGCTGAGCAAACCCCGCCGGGCCCGGGCCGCCTCTGATGGCGGCGTGGGGCGCAGGGCCTCCTGCAGGCGGGCGCCGGCCTCCTCGTAGCTGCCTGTCAGGATTCGGGAAGGACACTCAGGGGCGGCGGGGGCAGGGGACAGAGAGAACGGACTCTGGCTGCGCTCCGGGAAGCCCGCACTCCCGGCCGCGTTTCTTGTTCTGCGTTGTTGGCTGGGGGAGCAGCCCCAGGAGGGAGAGCCAGGAGCAGAGGGACATGGTGACACCATGCTGGTCACTTGGACTCGTCTGCTACCAGTACCCCCACCTGGGGGGCGGGGTCAGTAGACTCCATGACGCCTGGGCTGACCGACCCGCAGGGCTCTGAGCCCCTTTCAAGTGAGTGCTGAAACACGTTCGGGATTTGGCAGGAAAGGATGACATTTCGGTACATGTGGACCTAAGACGATCCTGCCTGGAAATGGGTCTCGGGGCCACTTGGTCAACTTCTGTTTTATAAACAAATGCGCGAGTTACCGAGGACGCCCCGTCCTTGTCTGGAGCCTCTCATCACCCCTTCCCTTCTCCTCCCTGCAGGCAAAGCCACATAGGTGACAGAGCTAGACGCACGGCCACGCCAGGCCTATGCGGTGACCAGGTCCCAGGAGCTGGGACTCGGGGCGGGGGGAGGGGCCTTGGAAGATGCCGAATCCGGGGCGTCCGCCTCCCATTTTACAGACGGGACTGGGGAGACTGAGAGGAGCTGGCCGCACACCGCGTTGCCCATGCCCGGGCCCACGTGTACCTGCGGCAGTGAGCACGTCTGCCAGGAGGATGTGCCAGCTCGGCTGCCCGCCATCGATCTGGATCAGGGCCTCCCCCGCGGCCAGGAGGCCCTGGATGGCTCCGTCGCTGAGGGGAGCCCCGGTGTCCGGCAGCTGGCTCAGCAGGGCCCGGCAGCGGAGGGACAGGCCCTGCGTGATGAGGGCCTGGGCCTGTGGCTTCAGGGAGCAGATCTCAGGGATGGCCGTCTGCGGGTCATGCTTCAGAGCCGAGAGGATGTCATCCACGGCCTCCTGCAAGGGGACAGGGCGGGGTGGGTGGCCGAAGTCCCAGCGGGGGATTCGGTAAGTGTCCTCCCAGTGTCTGGGAGTTGGGGACACCAGGAGGGGTCGACCGTCCAGTCCCTGCCTCCTGCAACGGCCTGCTGAGCGATGCGAGGCAGAGTGTGCGACACTGGCACGTGAGTCAGAGCTCTGGAGAGGCAGCGATCGTCAGGAACGGAAGAAGGTGCTGGTACGAACCCACTATGGCACGGAGGGCGGGCCGGAGCTGGCACCCGCAGCTGCGAGCATGTGGGTAGGAGAGTGGGGGGCGGAGCGTGCACTCTGGGGGACAGGCAGGGAGGTGTCCTCAGGCCCTGATGGCCCGGAAGCACAGGGGGCCAGGGCGGAGGCCCCCAGTCATTGGCGTGACCTCTGACCCGGCCGGCAGTGGCGAGTCTTGGAGCCTTCGGGGTGTCTAGCGGCCTTTTCTTTTTTGCTGCCTTTGTCCTTCCTTTTCTACCTCCTTTTGAGTTCATCGAATGTCTTAGGAGTTTATTTTAATCCCTCCTTTTAACTCTGCCTCTTTTTAATACTTTTTAGCAGCTGCCCCACAGGTTACAACAGGTGCCTAACTTACCGCAGTCTGCGAAGTCAGTGAGGTACCACCTCCCGGAGCCGGTCAGAGACATTCTGGAAGGAGGGAACTTACTCTTTCGAATTCAAATATGCTCCTCGTTCCTCCCTCCCGCAGAGAATTCCCAGCTGGCAAGGATCCCCTCCGCTCCGCTGCCGTTGTTTCCGAAGGGCCTTTGAACCGGACGGAGACTCCCGCGTGGTACTTCGTTTCCTGCGGCGCTTTCGGGGAGCCGTCCCGCCGCCTCCTGGTCCTCGGGCTGCCGTGCTGTCTGCGTCTCTGCGCCGGTCCGTGGTGCTCACGCGGCTCTCCGCTGCGCGCCACGTTTCTTTTCCCCACGGGCTGCTTTGAAGATGTTCTCTTCACCGTTAGTTTTCAGGCGTTTGACCGAGCCGCGCTGCTGTGCTTCTCCCGGTGGTCACCGCGTGTCAGGGTGTGTGTACGAAGATGATGGCAGAGACCCCCACCCACCCCACGGCCGAAGAGACCCGCACCTAGGCGCGTCCGGGTCATCTACATGCATCTCCCGCTTTCTCCTCTGGGACTCCGACTATGCGCATCCGCGTCCACGGGGAACTGTCCCAAGCTCTCGTTTGAAAAATAATCTCTCCCGGTCCCTGTTCTTCACGTCGGATGCCTTTCATTTGTGTACGTTTAATTTCACCGACCCTTCGGCGGTGTCCAATCGGCTGTTAAGCCCATCGGTACGTGTTTAACTTTAGCTATTATACTTTTCGGTTCTAGAATGTCCATTTGATTCTTCTTTACAGCTTTTTGTCTCTCTGCCGATCCCCTACCTGTTCGCTCATAAGTTTCTCCTTAAATCCTTCTCGTGGTTATAATTGCTGCTCTAACGCGTTGTTCGCTAATTCCAATTTCTGAGCCATCTCTAGGTCTGTTTCTAATTCGTACTTACTTTCCTGGTTATTGGTCACACGTTCTTGGTTCTCTGTGTGTCTAGCAGCTTGACTTTGTGCTGGACTTTGTGGGTGGTGTGTCCTAGCGAGTCTGGATTACACTGCTGTCCTGTAGAGGGCGTTGTTTCGTCCCGGTGGGCAGTTAAATTGCTGGTCGGTCCTTTCGGTTCTGCCGGACTTGGTTTCGCTCGTTAGGGCAGGTCCGTTTCAGCTTTGAACTTACTCCCGGGGAAGACCTTTAGTTTAGGGTGCGGCCTTTACTTTAATTCAGGGTGTAGTTTCGACTGACTGTCCAAGGCGTTCACAAAGGTCTCTGCTCTGGCCGAGTCAGAACTCCAGTGTCTCCCGGCCCTGCCTGGCCCTGGGGTCACCCCTCGGCTCTCAGCCCCGCCGCAGGTGAGCTCGGCCGTCCCCTGAGCCCTGCCCTGCACGTGCCGCGCTCAGGCCAGGAGCCCCTGGAAATTCCGTGGAGACGTCTGCCCTCTGCAAAGCCCCCTCTTCTCCTTGGCCCTTCCCTGCAAATCCCTGCAGAGCCTGGAGCTCCAGTCTCTGCCCCCTCAGCTCAGCAAACCCACGGCCCCCCGCTCCTTGTACAGCGACAGCAAAGGCTCCCAGGCAGAAAGCCGGGTGACTGGGGGGCCCGCTCCCCGCGGTTCCCCTTCCCTTGGAGATCACAGCTCTCCACCGCCCGTTGTCCGCTGCCTGAAGACAGTCGTCACGTATTCTATTTTGTTTTCAGCAGCCCAGGACCGGTCACTCTCTCCCAGAGTTTGCCCAGACGCTTTAAAGCCCAGGGCGGTTCTGGAGCGGGTGTGGGCGTGGGGGCAGGTCTTGGAGAGACGGAGGCCGAGGATGGGTGAAGGACGGTCCTCTCGACCCTTCCTACACCGTGGCCTGGGGCCTGCCTGTCCTAGTGCTGGCCAGTGGCAGCCCCTGACCGGCCGGTTACCTTTGCAGAGAAGACGCCCAGCTCCGCGGCCCCCTGGAACCCCAGCTTCCATGCACGGAGCCCTCATTACAGACCAGGTGCCAGGCTGAGTGTCCAGCGACAGTGAACGAGCACCCCCTCCCCCATCGAGGCTCCGAGATGTCCCAGGACTTGAGCGCAGAGTTAGGAGGAGGGGAGCAGGGTTCTGGACCCCCAGGCCGGCTCAGAGCTCCTTGCGCCATGCCCCCTCTCGTGGGGACAGGGCGGAGGGCACGTGGGGGGCTGGGCCCCGGCCCGTCTTCAGGGGAGGAGGTTCGTGGCTTTGAAGGGGTTGGGGCCTCCCTCCCACATCCTAACCCTTGGACATGCAGGCTGGCCTTCCCCGCCACACGGCCTCTGGCCCAGCACGGGCGGGGGGGACTGAGGCACCTCTTGGAGGAGGTGCTGGCATGTCGCGAGCACCAGGCCGGTTTCTAAGGACCCGCCCGCAGCAGGGGTGCTCCCGGTCGAGCCCCGTCTCTGTCCCTGTGAACCCCGGATGCCGCGGCGGGGGGACGGGGGGCCGCACGCAGAGGGCTGGGCTCCAACCGCAAGCACCCAGGCTGGAACGGACGCCGGCTGCCCGTGCCCTTGGGGGAACAGACTTCCCGAGACTTCCCGACGGGGACGGGCGGCAGCAAGTGCCTCTCAAGAAGCTCTCGAGTCGCCGGCCGCTGGGACTGTTTCGCTTGCTCCCTAGGATTCCAGTCCTCAAGCAGACGAAGAAACCCGGCGGGCAGTTACCTCGGAGCGGCTCTCCACAGTGACGCGTCAGGCGGACGGCCAATCTCAATCACTCGGCAGCGACACTGCTCGTGGCCGAGAAGGGCCCTTGTCCAGGAGGGCCGTTTGGCTGTGGCCGCCACCCTGGGCCCCGCCCCCGCACACTGACCATCGGCTCCGCAGGCCCTCTGTAGACAGCTCAGGGTGGCACCCGAGATGGCAGCCCAGGTCTCATTGTTTCAAGCTGCACCCCCATCCAGTAGCCCCGAGGGTTTGCACGTCCGTCTGGAGCACGTGAGAAAGGACGAGACTCCTGGGAGCCCCAGGGCAGGTGGGTGCGACTGACGTCCAGCCGGGATGGCCTGACCCCGCTCCCTCCCGCCTCGCGGGTTGAGAAGGCGGCGCCCCCCAAAACACGCCCCCTCCCGCTCGCGGGGTCCCGAGGAGGGGGCGCGGTACCTTCTGCCGGTCCAGGGCCAGGTGCAGGAGCGCGCGCCCACACAGCGCCCGCACGTTCCCCGGCTCCGCCCGCAGCACCGAGTCGAGGTCGAACATGGCGGTCCGGCTCCGGCCCAGGAGGCCGTAGCAGCGGGCGCGGGTGAGCAGGGACTCGCCGGCCTGACCGCCTGCGGCAAGGGGCGTGTGGCGTCAGGGCCGTCCGCCGCCCACGGTGGGCGCGGGCAGGCGCGGTGCGTGTCTTCACCGGGCATTTCTTGTGCTTCTCCTGGTGCCCGACAGTGGGGGCCACCTCGGGGAGCTCCCAGACCACTGGGCGCCAAGACACGCAGGGAGCAGTCCGGCTGACCCCGGCGCTGGCAGCCAGACCAGGAGGGGTGTCATCTGGGACATAGAGGGGCTCCCGAGGGGAGGGGGCACTGCAGCTGCCTCAGGGGTAGGGGGCCGTGAGGAGGAAGGGTCCGCAGGGCTGGGCCTGGACTGGCCGCGGCACGAAGGTGCCAGGAGGACAGGGAGGGGCCCTCCCCAAAGGCACGTGACACGAGGGACACAGAACAATGCTCTGCCCTCTGCACGACGCTCGGGTCCTGTCCCCTTCTGGGCCGACACGTGCGGGGTGCGGACTCTGCACGGGGTTGGCCTGCTGTCCGGAGAACGAGCTCACCCCTCACCCCCACTCCCACCCCGCGCAGCGGCTCGTCACCCACTCGGAGAAGAGAGGGAGAAGGTGCCAGGAAGTGCAGAGCGGGGGAGCCCAGCAGCATTCGGACCAGGCCCACACTTTGAACCCCAAGCACCCCAGGAACTTGCCGTGCATACTTGGGATTGTCCCTTCCCTAGCCACTTGGCGGCGCTCGGCCAGGCGCACACGTGCAGAGATGCCCTAACTATCCCCAGGAAGGGCTTAGGGGAGCGGGGCCCTCACCTCCCAGGTGGGAGGAGAGGGGCTGAGCTGGGACAAGGGCCCAGGGTGTGAGGAGGGCCCCGCTGCTCTCCCAGGCTTTAGCAGGCTGACCTGACCGTCGGGGCCTTGGCCACCCGCCCTCAGTGAGCAGTCCGCGCCCTGTCCGCTCCGTGGATACTCCGGGTGCGCGCGCACCGGAGAACCCTCCGACCGAGAGCACGCTTCGGACCCCGTGGACCTCCACCCGCAGCACAGCGGGGGCTCCCCATGTCCCTGGCACAAGATGGGGGCCCTGGGCGAGCAGGAGGCTCCTACCTGCAGCAAAGATAGCCAGAGAGAGGTAGGCGATGGCCTCCCTCGTGTGGGCCTCGCCCTCGGCCCCGTCCGGCCGCGCCCTCAGGATGGCCAGGGCCCGCGCATGGCAGTGGCCCCGCAGCAGCTGGCGGTCCTCGTGGCGGAAGACATTCAAGGTGGGCTGGAGACAGGCCGTGTCCCCGGACTGGACCACCTTCTTCACCAGCTGCAGAGACCAGAAAGTCACCGCTCTTCCTCTCTGCTCCCCAAGTCCAGTCCATTCCACCCCATGGTTCCAGCAGGGGCTGGGCTCACAGGGGCGTGGCTCACAGTGGGCTGCACCGTGGGGGCTGGGTTCATGGTGGGGTGCAAGGCCTGGGGGCGTGGCTCACAGGGGGTGGGCGCTCATGGGGGCGTGGCTCACAGGGGGCGTGGTCAGTGGGGTGCACCGTGGGGGCGTGGCTCTCAGTGGGGGTGCACTCATGGGGCGTGGCCTGCAGTGGGGTGTGGCTCATGGGGGCGTGGCTCACAGGGGGCAGGGCCCGCGTGTCCCCAGCCTGGGGCACAGTGAAGACGGGGTCGGGAGGTATGAACGGCCTCTCTAGGCTGCAGTTTTCTGCTGCGTGCTGGGGAGTTGGAGTCCCTGTCCCTGAGCTGTGCCTCCTCCTCTGTGACACGGAGGTGGAGATCTCGCTTCATGGGTCCACTGATGGAGGTCCAAATGAGAAGCATGAGCAAAGGGGGCTTTCAAATCATAAAGTGACAGAGGGCCCCAGGAGTCCTTCAGAAGACATGGAGCAAAAGCCCTGAGACCAGTGCCTGCCCTGCATGGAGCCAGACCCTGGGTGGACATGACCTTGGTGCTCAGAGTGGCTCCACCCCAAAGAGACTGGACACTGCCCCTGCTGGCTGCTGGCCATTGGCTACAGACACGGATCCCAAAGCATCCTTCCCTCCCGCCTGTATAGCCCAGTGCAAGGAGACCAGACACCCAAACCAGGCCTGAGGGGACGGAGGACGCTGACAGGTGGCCACACAGCCCTGCCCCAAAGGCCGGCATCTTCCCCGGAACATAACCTTCGACTCTGTTCCAACGGGAAGCCTCCTGACGCCGGCGGGGTGAAGTTCCGCCTTTGCTGGAGCAGAGCGGGCCGGGCCGGAGCGGAAGCGAGCGAGGCCGGGGCAGGGTCAGGCCCAAGCCGGACTTGTACGGGCGATTGGAAAGCGGCTACGCCTCCGCTGGCTCCTGGCCCTTTCTCTTCATAATGCAATGGAAGCAAATATGGAGCGCCCGCTGCGTGCTGGAGGCAGCTGGGCCCCGGGGCACCTGCCTCAGCCAGTTTCCACAAGGGACAAGGACACCGAGGAGCCTGAGACACCTGCCAGGGGTGGCAGAGCTGGGGCTGGGACAAGCTTCGCCTGCTCCGGAGTCCCAGTTGCGGGGTGCAGAGCGAGGGGCCATGAGGCCTGATGCCCCCCGCAGCCCGGGGCCCGTTTTCGCCCGCCCTGCCGCGGCCTGCTGACCTCACCTGGTCGGCGTCGTAGAAGAAGCCCCTCCGAAGCTGCAACAGGGCCAGTCGCACCAGCACCGGGGCTGCCTGGGGCCTCCGCGAGAGGGCCACCAGCAGCGCCTTGTGGGCGTCGTCCAGGCGGCCCAGGCGGTACAGGGCATCGGCCGCCAGCAGGCGAGAAGCCTCATCTTCCGCGTCCAGCTCCATCAGGAGTGTGGCCAGCTGGTACACGCCCTGGGCGTCCCTGCAGCGAGAGCAGCCGGGCAGCGCTGGCCCCTTCCCTGTCCCTTCCACCTGCCCAGGTTGGCCGGCCACAGGCACGTCCCATCCCGCGCGCCTGGCCCAGGCGGCTCCCCTCCCCTCCGCTGGACTGCGGAGACCCCTGTGCTGCTGGGAGGACCCTCGCCTGCGCCATCCCCAGGCCCCTCTGCCCACACCCCCTCTCGATGTCCCGCCGACCTGGGGGGGGCGGGCACCTTACATGTGAGGGAATCAAGCCCGCCCAGAGCTGACCCTGCCTCGGCTTCCTTTTCTGCAAAAACGGGACAACAATGTCACCTGTGGGGCCAGGCGGCGTTGTAGACAGAGCTAGGGAACACTCGGGCTGCTCGTTATGCTCCCGGTGCCCTGAGAAGGTGAATGAACTCCCGGGAGAAGGGGCGGGACCCCGGAAGGCGGCGATTGTCAGAGAGAACAAATATAAAGGGCCCCGGCCACACCTGTGACAGCTCTACTCACCAGCAAATCTAAGCAATGCAAATCAAGCAGCCGGGGGCACAGGTGTGTGTGCACGTGCGTGTGGGGTGGTGACATCAAGCTCACCCCCCAGGAAGCCCCCCAGGAACCCCCAGCTCAGTGACTTAGCTTTGCCACCTCCTGCAAGCAGAGAGGTGCAGATGAGAGAGCTCCGGTTCCCCGGGCTGGCGAAGAGTTTGCAAAGGAACCTTGGGGCCAGGTGTGGGCCAGGTGTGCGGCCAAATGGGCGGATGGGCAGCTCCTGAGGTCAAGGGCCTCAGAAGGGCAGTGCTCCCTGACCCGGGGCACCTCCTCTGTCTCCATTGTAAGAGATATTTTCTGGGATGATCGTGTGGTCACGGGACAGGCTCTGGGCTGCGGGACACATATCTAGTGACAAACAAGGTTCGTGATCCACCAAGAAGGAAAAGTGGGACGTGAGCCGCGTGCACAGCGCAGTTCGGTTTTCTGAACTGTATTTTCTGCGTGGGAAGCGAGCCGGCTGGAAGGCTCGCTGGGACGCTGGGTTTTATTTTTGCATTTTCGTGTTTGAGTTCCTAATTTTTTATGAGTCAGTCCTTAAATGCATCGCCATTGGGGACTGAGACCTGGGCCCCAGGCTAAAGCTGCCACCCATGGTTTAGCCGCTCCCGCCTGGGTTATTCCATCTGTGAGAGGAGGAAGCGCCGCGGGCGCCACGCCACGCCCAGCGCGGGACTAGCGCTTACCCTTCCTGCGCCGCGGCGCTGTCCCTCTCCGCGGCCTGGCTCCGGCCGCCCCTCGCGCCCCTGGCTCCCGGGTCCGGCCTCCGCTGCAGCATCCTGCGGCCCTCCTCCCGCAGCACTGTCAGCAGCAGCCCCCGCTGGTTCCAGGGCACGTAGGCCTTGGCGACCAGCAGAGCCTCATCCGGCCGCAGCCGGCAGGCGGTGACATAGTCCAGCGCGCCCAGGAACGCGCTGCCGGCCAGCACCCGCAGCAGCCCGCGGCCGCACAGTGCACGCACACAGCCGCCGGGGTCCGGCGGCCCCTGTTCCACCACCGCCTGGAAGTCCTCCCGGGCGCGCCGGGCGTCGCCCGCGTGCAGCGCGCAGAAGCCGCGAAGCGCCAGCAGGGGCGCGTGGTGCTCGGCACGGTGCTCGGCGCGCGAGGGCCGCAGCAGGCGCTCGCACAGCGCCCGGGCACCCGCCGCGTCGCCGGCCAACAGCAGGCACTCGGCCAGGCGGGCGCCCAGTGCCGGGCGCGCCGCGGGCGGTGCCACACGCAGTAGGACACGGAGCGCGCGGGTCACCGGGGCCAGCAGCTCGCGGCCCGAGTCCTCGCGGAGCTCGGGGCGGCTCCGCACGGCCTCTTGGAAGTGGAGGAAACCCACGTCTGCGGCCTCCTGCGCCTGCGCCCGCACGCGCGCCCGGTCCTCGGCCGAGAGCACCGCCTCGAATTGCCTTCGCGCGCCCGAGGGGCTCTCGCGGAAGGCCTCGTGCAGGTCCCGAAGCAGGTCCTGGGCCCCGCTGTCCAGGAAGAAGGCGGCGGCCGCGCGGGTGACCAGCAGGGCGGCTAGACGCTCACCTGGGGAGGAAACCGAGCTGTTGGTCCTGCCCGTTGGGCCGGGTCCCACCCCGGAGCCACCTGTAGCCCCCACCGTCCGATGCTTTGGACTCTCTGAAGCATTTGTGCTCCAGGCATCTCCTAGGAGCCCAGGACATGGCGCCAGCAGGGCTGGGAACAGGCAGGGCCCCGGGGCACCTGCCTCAGCCAGTTTCCACAAGGGACAAGGACACCGAGGAGCCCTCCTGGACGTGGTGGGCAGCTCTCCTGGACGCCTCCCAGCGTGGGGTCACAGTCGGGCTCAGGCTCAGGCTCCGGCTCTGGCTCGGCCTGAGTTACGATGCTCCTTCTCCCTCCCACATTTCGGGATTAAGTTTCCTGTCCTGGGATCAGTGTCAGGTCATAGCTCAGGTCTGACCCCGTGACCTTGGGAGGGCCAGCTGTCAGAGTGGCACCCGTGTCTCTTGCCTTCTTTGGGCTACCCCGGGACTCAACGCTCCCCTCTCTGACACAGATATCTCCACCGTCAGGTCCAGGAAATGGGGTGCTGTGCCCAGCGCCGCTGGCAGAGCGAGGGCTCGGCTGTGACTAAATGTCCCGCGGTGCCTCGGCTTCTCTTCTGCTTTTATCATGGGCGACACGGTCTACACTAGCAGGGCTGCAAGGACTAAGCGGGCCGATGTGTGTCCAGTGCCTGGACCAGGGCCGGGAGGGCGCGTCGGTCAGAGCGTCACCTCCAGCACTGGTACACTCTACGTCTGAACAACGGGAACAAACCAGGGCTTTCTGGCAGAGCGCTGAGCCACTCCATGCCCAACGGGGCTGCAGGAAAGTCAGCGCCATTGACAGAATCCCAGACAACTCAGCGCTGGCAGCTCCAGGTCATGGGTGTCCCCTCATATGACAGGCGAGGGACGTTCTCCGAGCCCTGGCGACTCTCCACCCCGGGCACTGAACTCAGTCCTTCGGAATTCTCAGAGAGCTTTTTCTTGTGACCTAACGTAATCGTCGCGACAATAATGATCCTTTGCAATGAAACAGGAGAGGGCAAAGCACCGTCTTCCGCACGGAAGCAAGTCCTGCCGCCGTCATGGGGCTGAGCACTCATCCTAGTCTGGAGCCAAGCATCTCGCATCCTGAGATCGACCACCCGCGGAGCAGCCAGCAGCAGGCTCACCCTGTTAGTCCTGGTGGCCAAAGTAAAATCGACTTTGACCTTTTCCTATCGGTTACTAACTCCTGACGAAACAGCTCTGTCCCTGACGTGTGCAGTAGTTCACAGATCCTGGGAGTCACGGTAGGTGCAGGCGGAGGGGCCTGCTGTCTCCGATATGCTATGTTTTTTGTCTCTAATATGAATTTTTCATTTCAGATATCGTGCTTTTCAATTCTACAATTTTCATTTTTAAAAAGAGTTTCCATTTACCTGCTGAGAGTCCACATCTGTTCATTCATTACAACCACATTGTCCTTTAGTCTCAAGAATATTTCTAGTAGTTCCCTGACAGTCGTTAGTATGGCAATTTCACCACCTGGATCACCTAGAGCTCAGTTTCTATGGACCTTTTTTTTTTCTCCTGACTGTGTTTGTATGTTTCTTTTCCTGTTTGTATGTCTAGTCACTTTTTTATTGTACGCTAGACATCTGGTCGATGCTTTGTAGAGACTCTGGGTTCAGTTATGCTGGACTTTTGTTTTAGGAGGCAGTTAAATTAAATAGAATCAAACTCCGTGGTCTGTCTCTTTGGCGGGCAGCAGCTGAAATCTCCAGTAAGTTCTCGCAACTTCCAATGGTGGCTTTTTCAGGCCATGCAGCCCCTCCCGTGCGTAGTTTGCTGGTCAGCTGAGACTCTAAGTGGATTTAGGTGGATTTTGGGGTTCGCCTCCTCCCCGGCTCTGTCCTTTTTAGGTTTTCTCTTCTAACCCTTTAGACACCTTTTTCCCCCAGCCCTGAACTCTGTCTTCTGATACCTCAAGCCGGTAAAACTGCAGCTTTAAATAGATAAAACCTGGATTCAGGCGTTCGTCAGGCGAAAATCTGCGAGCGCGCGAATCTCACTTTGCACGGTCCTTATCTTTCAAGGGTCAGTTTCAAAGGTCAGTTGCAGTTTCTGCCTGCGTTCGGTCGCCATTCAGTACCTTCAACAGCAGGCGCTGTACCTTCCGTCCAGACTTCATCGCTGCCGTCTGTGGGATGCGTGGTCTGGTCACCGTTCCTGGAAGCGAGCCTCTTGTCGTTAGACTTAAACACTTTGGCAATCTGGGGGATGTAAAAATGCTGTCCCATTGTTGTTTTAATTTTCATCTTCCCGATTACTAGCGAGAGACTCATTTATCTAAAAGTGCTTTCCCCCCAGTCCGGTGGGTAGAAAG
This sequence comes from Pteropus medius, assembly GCF_902729225.1. Taxonomy (NCBI): domain Eukaryota; kingdom Metazoa; phylum Chordata; class Mammalia; order Chiroptera; family Pteropodidae; genus Pteropus; species Pteropus medius. The sequence continues at coordinate 10,857,530 of NW_024350927.1, read as the reverse complement.
TTTCCACGTTTACCTCGTTCGAATTCGCAGCCGCGTCACTGCCGTGATGCGGGACATTTTCCACATGGTTATTAGCCATCTGTGTTTCCTCTTTGGGGAACTGCTTTTGCCCATTTCAGTGCCAGATTTGTTTTTCTTAGCGATCTGTAGGAATTCTTCAAATACTCTGGGTACTAATCTTTTGCTCCGTTGTTTATTTTGCAAACCTTCTCTCTCTGTGGTGGGTTGTCCTTTTGTTTCGTATAGTTATGGGCGAAACAGAAGTTTCAAAATGTTAATTTAATCACACGTATCAAATTCTCTGTTACTGTTTCCACTTTTTGTATCTTAAGAAGCCCAGCCGTTCCCAGAAGTCTTAATGACATTCTCTCATACTTCCTTTTAGAAACCGGAGGACTCAGCTACGGACACGATCCTCCCGGACGTTAGTTCCTCGCACGGTTTGACGTAGAGAATCAGCACCACCCACTGAATCGGGGTCTCTTCTTTCCCTATGGATTTGCAATGCTCACTCCCACGTATTAAGCTCCAGATATGTATGGGTCTGTTCCTGGCCTGGTTCGTTTTATTGGTCTTTCAGATAGAAAGACCCTTAAGTCAGTAACCTTCTGTATTGGTTAGTATAGCTTTGCATTAGCTGGAGGAGCAAACCCTTATACCGCCTTCTCTGTCTTCTCTTTTCCTCCCTCCTCCCCTCCTCCTCCTCCCCTTCTTCTTCGTCTTGTCTATTATTGGTCCTTTGCTCTTGTATCATCTTATCAAATCTTTCGTCGGCGTCTAACGCGAGACATTGAACATCTCTCTGCTTATACAGGTATTCTTTACTATCTTTTGAGAAAGTTTTATGATTTTCTTCATACAGTCATGACTCTGAAATAAATGATCTTCTGTTGCTCTAGTAAATGGTAATGTTTACACCACAAAGTTTCTCTTCGTTGCTGGTGTCCATGAATACAGACGCTTTTCTGCGTACCCTGTTAAATTCTGTTCCCATGATCTAGTACGTTTTCGTTGTTTCTTGCGGGGGTTTTTACGTAGCTAATCATTACTGCCTGGAATAAGAACTTTGTCTCTTTCTTTCTAGTCGTACGTGCTTTTCCGCTTTCCTATCTTATTGCACTGGTGAGCATCTCTAGCACAACAATGGATAAATGGGAAAGGGGGCGGCCACCTCGTTCTTGATTTTGAATGGAGGGCTTCTAAAATATCACCGTTAAGTACGATATGTTTGGTAGGTTTTTGATAGATATTATCTTTCTGCATAGTTCTTAATGAAGAACCTTGAAGGCATGGGAGATAGGTACCCTGGGTGTTTTGGGAGGGTACGTGCTCAGGGAGCCGCCGGGAGATTTGAGTTAAAGCTGTTCTCATTCTGCGTCTTGTCTTCATCCACTGAGGGTCCCTGTGTACCTACTTACTAAGAAGGGCAGGGCACTTTGCAAAACACAGAAGGGTTGTTCAGTGTTTCCAGGGACTTTCAATAAATAACCCTGATATTAGGATTCATTTGTTACGGGAACTACATTTGTAAAAAGTTTGTGATAGAAAATGTTTGTTCGCATTGTAAGCTACGCTAGTGCTGCTGGCGTCGATACAGTGACCCTTGTGACACAGGTGACTTAGGTCTAATTAGTGCAGCGTTTCTCAGGGAAGACGCTCCCATCCGGTTCGGAGCCAAGGCAGGACAGACGAGCTTCCTGGAGGTCTCCCCTGAGGGACAGAGATTTTCTAGCACACTCACTCCCCGAGGCGGCAGCCCTTTGGGGGTTGTGGAATTCTGTGGGGTCTCTACTGGTCATTAAAGTGGAACCGTCCCCTCCACACTGGGAGCTGCTGCATGCTCCCAGCCTGAGCAGCGCTGGCCCCGTTCACGACCCATTGCACGTTTGTGCCTTGGGCACAGAGGGTCCCCACTTTCTCATGAGCTCAGGATTCTTTGTGACTCTGTTGCGCCGTCTTATACCTTTTATAGTGGGAGGATTTCAGGGTAACTGGTCTAGCATATTCCCCAAAACAAATGTGCCCACACACGTCGCAGTTCTCCCGGTCCGGTCCCCGGCCCTCACTGGTGCCACAACAGCCTCCCTGCCGCACACGTCCTGGACCCTCCTGCCCCTCCCAGTGCACGTGGCAGGGGTGGCTCGCAGAGCAGGGCACCCCTCCTCATCCTGCAGATGCCTCACCGGCTGGCCCTCGCCATCACCCGGCAGGCGTCTACGTGTCCTCCTTCCTGTCCTCCTGTCCCCTCTGCTGGGCCCTCTGGTGGGGGTGAGCAGCACGGTGGGCCCTTAGGGGGACCCTGGGGGCCAGATTCTACCCTACTGTAAGTGCTCATGTGCCCCTGGCATCCAGGGACGTGGCCGCAGCCGCACACACCTCCGAGGGTGGCTGAGAGGATTCAACGGAAATTTCTATCAAACCCTTAAAACGGGGTCTGCCCTAATGTTCAATGCGAGGCCAGGGACGCCGCTGTCCCGGCCTCTGAGTGTCCGCTGCCCCGCCCCCACCCCGCTGCTCGCTCCCCAGCTAGACTCTTGACTTTAGAGCCCTGCTTCGTGCGGGCCACTCCAGAACCCCTTCTTCAGACCGAGCCCCCTCTCATCTCAAGGCTCGTGTGTTTCGCCGCCTAGTGACATGTCCACTTGGTTGGCTCAAGGGACATCTTTTTGAGCACTTAGTGGCGATGCCATTATAGGGTTCGATGTACATTTTCACTGAATCCGCGCGGCAGCCCTGGGAGGTTGTGCAGCCACCGCCCGCGTGCACCATCCTCACCCGGGAGGAGCCACAGAGCAGCCTCGCAGTTGGGGGGAGCTCGTGCTGTGTGGCAGTGTGGCTTCTGGGCGCTCCCGCCCCCGCCCCGCCCCCCAGGAGGAGGACCCAGCAAAGGGACGGGGCAGTGTGTGACACCCCTGACGGCCCCCTTCCCTGTCTGCACCTCCCCTGCCCTCCGCAGTCCAATCGCTGACGGCGAACTCTGACAGCCAGTCTCGAGCTTGCTTTCCACCCCTCTCTCCACTGTTCGCACCAGCCACAGTCTCACTCAGGGAGCCTCAGACCGCGGCCTCTCCCCGACTCTCTCTTCTCCGTCTGAACGTCTGCCATCTCTCACCGTCCAGCCTCTCAGCCTCGTCCCCTCCCGCCTGAGACAATCTGCCTCTCCCTCCCTCCACCTCCACCCCCAACCCTGCCAGGAAGGTCTGGGACCCTGCTCTGGGTTCCAGCTGCTTCACTTTTACAGCAGAGAAACCAGGAGAGAAACTTAGAATGCAGCCCAGGCACCCTCCTCCACAGGTTCTAGTTCCCACAGCTGCTACACACTTGATCTGAGGTGGTGTGGAAACCCCCGACCCTTTCCCAGGCCATGGGAGATATGGCAGCCACACTACAGGCTGACTAACGTCCGGGCTCCTCCCTCCTGACAGCCGCCCAGCTCGGTGGCATGGACGCCCCGGGTCCTTCTCCTGCAGGGACCTGGCGCGTTACATTTCTGTGGCCTGGAGTCCTTCAGTCTCCGCACAACGACACCTCCGAGGAGCCCTCCCTGACCACCCGACCAGAGGAGCACCTCGCATCTTCCACGTTCAAAGTAATATTTTGTTTGCTTCTTTTCAGGGGTGCTCCGTGCGTAAGGGCAGGGGCCTGTCCGTCTTGCCTCTGTGGTGTCCCCGGCCCCAGCACAGCCCCTGGCCCATAGGGGGATGGGACCCGCACTCCTACCTTGGGGTCTGCTGCCCGCCGGGTCAGACTCAAGGGCCCGGCTGCACGCCGCCCGGCAGTCCTCATACCTGCCGCCGCGGAGCAGAGCTTCCGGTGACGAGGCATCGCCCCAGGTGCCCTTGGGGTCCAGGGCTGCCAGGAGTCTCTGGCAGTCGGCCTCCTGCTGGCCGGTGCTGTCCCCAGCCCGCTGGCCCCTGGACATGTGGTCTTGCAGGGCGCCGGCCAGCACGGGGAGGTAGGGCTGCTGGTGGGTGCGGATGAAGGCCACGGTCTGGTGGGCGTTCGAGGTGAAGGCCCGGAGGTACTCGGCCAGGCCGACGCCCACCTGCAGCCCCGCCAGGACCCCGGCCAGGGCGCGGGTCAGGCGCAGCTCCAGCCCTTGCTGGGAGTGAGCGTCCAGCAGCGCGTCGCACTGACACACCACCTCCGCATGGCGCCCGTGCGCCAGCAGGCCGGCCAGGGTGTGCAGGACCGCGGCCGGGTGGTCCGGGCAGAGGGCGGCCAGGAAGGCGGCGGCCAGGGACCCCGTCAGGGACACCACTGCCATGCCGTCCCAGTGAATGGCCGGAATCGGGCTGTCCCCTCGGCACCAGGCCTCCAGGGTGGCCACCACCGGGTCCCCGCGAGCCTCGGCCAGGGCAGCTTGGACGCTCCGCACGGCCGAGGGGGCGTGGCAGCTGAAAGCGGCCAGGTAGAAGGCGGTGGCCACTGGCGGGTTCCCCAGAGCCAGATGCTGGTCCCCTTCCCGGCAGAGGCAGGCCACAAGGTCCTGAGCCGACATCACGCCCGTGCCCCTGACGGGTCCATGTCCAGTCCTCACGGGCACCTGTGGCGGGGGAGCGTGCTTAGTGCAAAGGGGTAGCAGCCCAGCTCCCAGCTCTGCGGCCCCCAGCCCATCGGTACCCAGCCCTGCGGCCCTAGCCCGTTATTTAAGCCAAATTGGCCCCCATTTAACCCACACAATTTTAAAACCTCTTGGCCCCTTCAGACTACCAGCCCTAGACCATCAGGCCCCCCAGCCCTGCATGACCCCCAATCATCAAGCCCTCGGACCATCGCCCCAAAGCCCGGCAGTAACCAGCTCTGTGGCCCCCAGCCCAGCTTCAGAACAGCCTCCCCGCCCCTCCCCACTGAGATGGTGTCAGCGCTGAGCCCTGCTGTGTGACAGTGGGGTGAATTTGGCCCTTAGGGTGTTGCCTGCTCTGCAGACAGCCCAGGGGCAGAGTGGGGGGTGGTAACCAGGGTCTGCCCACCAGGCTCCCAGCCCCTGTTGGCCTCCGGACTCCGCCTCCTCCTCTGCGAAGTGGGGCCAGGACCCTGCTCAGAAATCCGTGATCTACCAATGCCCACTCCTGAGCTCAGGGGTGGCCTGAGGGTCGGGAACCCCAAATCTTTGCTCCACCTCCTGCTCCTCCCACCCAGCACAGGGCCCCTTAGGAAGACAGAACAGCCCTCCGATTAATCCAGGTGGCACAGTCAGTGTCCCCCAGCCTGCTCCCAGCACTGAGGCTCCACAGAGCTGCCCAGCCTCGGCCACGCCCCTGCCCACCTCCCCCGCCTGAGCAGTGTGCGGTCCTCGGGGAGCTGGGATGGTGGGGGTACCTGCCTAGTTCTTGGACGGTGATGGGGGAGCAATTTGTCCCAAACCAGAGGGTCAGTTCTGAGGTCCATTTGGGGACCAGCCCTGCCACCCCCTTCTCCCTCCCCCATCCGACCTGAAGAGCTAACTACGCACAGCACCTTCTCTCCTGGCCCCTAGGCGGGCCCCCCAGTAAATGCTCTCTGGCACACGCAGACACACGCGCGAGCTCACCAAGACAGAGACGTGCACACGTGCACACACATGCACACGGCACACACACGTGTGCACACATTCACACTCGCCTGTGCTCGGACGCTGTGCGGAGCGCTCGGGGAAGGAAAAGGCGGGGCAGGAGCTCCCCCAGGGGTCCGCGGGGCTGGGATACCGGGCGCCCCACGGCCCGTGCGCCCTCGGGCTGCTGGCGGAGCGTTTCCCGTTTCCCGGGAGAGCGTCAACACCCCGCCGCCCGCTGCTCAGCGGCGCCCCCAGTGGCCGGGCACCGCCGCCGCGGACCCCGCCTTCCGCCGCGCCCTCCACCTCACCCCGCCCCCACCCGGCCCCCTCCGCCATCCCGCTCCGGCCTGGCGGGATCCGGGAGGAGCGGGGCGGGGAGGGCCCACCTGCAGGGCCGGGCTCCGCGCGGCCGCGGCCAGGGAACCCGGTCTGTGCGGGGTTGGTGCGGGGCCACTGGGCTCCGCGGTGGAGCTGCCCGCGCCCCGGGGGAGCCCTCACCTCGCATCCTTAATGCTCTTACAGCCGAGGGGGGAGCTCCAGGGAGGGGGCACCCTGGCCCCTGCGCCGCGCTCTAGCCCGCCTGTGCCCCTCGTCCTGCAGGCTGCTTTGGGAAACCCGCCCCCAGGCCATCCCGCCCACCGGGGCTCCTGTGGGTCACCTGGGCTCCCAGCCCCAGGGGGCCCTCTGCACGCCCACCCCCTTTTCCGCTGGCTTCCTCCCTCTGGTGCTGGGCCTCCTCCCCACTGGACGAGGCCCTGGGGGTGGCTCTAAGCAGCTGTGACAGGAGCCTGCCAGGCCAGGGCCACCTTGACTATAGTCCAGGAGGAGCCCAGCATCAGGCCATACTCTAGGAGTCCCTGCCCCGCCACCCGCCACACCCCAGCAGCAGGAAGGAAAGGCGCCTGCGTCTGGGGTGCGGAGCCGGGCCCAGGCAGCTGGCTGGGGCGGCGGGGAGCCTCAGGTCCTTGGGGAGACGGCGCTGCTTTGGGCGAGGGCCCCTCCCAAGACGCCAAGCGCCCCAGATGCCAGGCAAACCCCTGGTCCTCTGCGTGTCCAGGCGGGGTGCCTGCTGGCGGGGACATGGGTGCCGTGAGGCAGGCCGGGTGGGGGCCCTGGGGGTGGGAGGCGCTGCGTCTCTGATGTCCTTCCTCGATGTGGCCTGCTGGCCGTTAGGGAGGCGGGGTCCAGGCGGGCAGCGGGGCCTGGACGTCCTGTCCACTCCTGGCCTGCTCTTGACCTTCACGAAGGCACAACACCCGAGCGCTGAGCGCAGCGGTGACCGTTTATTAAGAGATTTCCCTTTGCTTTGATTACTTTCATTTTTATCGCCCTAATTAGGTGAGACCCGTAATGGAGCAGGGCTGTCACCAGGGCTGTCACCAGGGCTGCGGGAAGGGCCCGGGGCAAGGAGGCGGCAGAGCTGCCCGACATTCGGTTACATTAGCCCTGATGGGTCCCCCGAGCCTGCGCCCAGCACGCGGCGCCCACGGACCTGCGGGCACTGGCCAGATGAGCCTGGCGGCCTTGGCTGGTCATGAGCTGTGATCGCGGGCCCCACCTGAGAGCAGCACACCTGAGCCAGGGAACCTCAGGGCACCTGCCTTGGGCCATGGAGGCGGGGTGGGCTCAGGATGCGACCACGAGCAGGGATGGCATGTGTGGCTTTGGGCCCCGAGTGACGCGTGACGACCGAATCTGGAAGGAGGCTGACTTCCTGGGAGGGCCAGCCGGTTCTGACAGGCGTGGCGGGGATGGGGGGTGGTTCTGAGCACTTGCCCTTTGCATGGCTGGGTCCGAGAAAACCTCGATGGGGCAGGAGAGGCGGCATCGTTGTGGGACACTCACGGCTTCAGGGGCAAGTGGGGCACATCGCTGGGGGTGCCCAGCCGGGCCAGGCACCCAGAAGGATCCGCCTGGAGCACAGGGCGCTGTGGAGCCTGGACGAGGATTTGGGCCCAAGAAAGTGCATTTGACACCCCAGGGGCATCCTGTCTGCCGCAGCCCCGTGGCCAGACCTGACTGGGTTAGGGAGGGACATGGCGCTGCCACCAGCCGCCTGCAGGGACGCCCTGCACTCCCCAAAATGGCCATGAAATGGCCTCTCTGAGGGACGCGGGTTCTGTGGTGCGGTCCCAGCCGGAGCGGAGCACGAGGTCCCTGCTCCGGGCGCATCCTCGTCACAGCCCTGAGACAAAGCCCGCCGGCTGGAGCGGGGGTCTGAGCATCGTTTCCAGCGTGTTCTCAGGCGCCAGCGGAAGCTCTGCGGAGGAGTCGGAAATGGGAGCAGTTTACGGAAGAGGGGCGTCTGGAGGTGGCCTTATGTTCTGCGGCTTGCCCCTTGTGCCGGGTGGGGTGGGCCGACGTGCAGAGCGGTGAGGTCCCCTGCCTGGGCCGAGGGGCTCATGCTGAATCTTCATGACCCCCAGGGCCCCCCCGAGGGGGGACCAGAGGCCAGCAGGTCCCAGATCCAGGACGTCTGCTTTACGCGTCACCCTTAAAAAGCAGGGGCGTTTTCCTCTCCTTGCCTGCCGCTTGCCCTCCGGAGTGCCCCGAGGTCAGCTCTGAGCCCAGTGCTGGGCCCAGAAAGCAGGAAGTGGGTGCCAGGCCAGGTCCCTGCCTGTGGCCCCTGCTGTGTCCCCAGAAGGACCAGCGGCTCGCAGGCTGCCCGCTCTCCTGGCCTCCCGTGACACCGTAAGCCAATGTCACTGCCAGGGCCCAGGGCGGGGCTCCCAGGCAGGGCCCCGGAGGACCCCAGAGGTCAGCTGGGTAGGCCTCGCACCTCCCCTGCCCCCATGGCACACGAGGGAGGACGGGGCCCACACAGCCCCAGGTCGCAGCTTACACTGTCTCCCTGGGGGCCACCCCGGACCCACGCCATATCCAACCCGGAAGGCGGCCTCATTTCATCTCAGCCAAGGAGAAAGGAGAGCCCAACCCCAGAAGGTGACCTTGGGCTCTCTCAGGGGTGCGTCCCTGTCCCCCACACCAGGAGCCAGGTGCTGCTCTGGTCATTTCTCTGGGCTCAGCTCCACCGTCGCGTGTGCCCCAGGGTGCTCCCCGAGGGTGTGGCAGCTGACCCAGGGTTCCCCGGCTGCCAGGGCCCAGAACCCCCCATGACTTTGAGCTGCCCTTGGGCCCCAGGGGGCTCACCTGAGGCTGCAGTAGCCGGACACCTGCAGGGATCCAGCGGACCAGGGTGGGCGGGGGCCTGGTCGTCACCAGATGAAATTTCAGGCTCTGGTCCCTGCCGCCAGATGGGCAGAAAGGGCGGGCGGCGGGCTGGACGGCGGGGTGGGGAGGGTGGTTCTTGGGCCTGGGAGCCTGGACAAGGAGGCCTCTCTGCTCGGGCCCTTCCTCTGCGCCCTGACCCCCAGGCCTGGACCGTCCCCTCCTCGCTGGCCTTGCTGAGCTTCTCGCAGGTACCTGGGACAGCACCTGGCAGCGGCGGGTGGGCGGGGGCCACACCTGTCACAGGAGGCTCTGCCTTCTATCCCTGATCAATAATGCAGCAGGGGAGGAGCGTCCTCACCTGCCCACCTGTCGCTCTGGCCGTGTTTAATCTCCATGACGGGTGGCGGTTTGCGAGGGCCCGCTCTGTGTTGGGGTGCTCTTGTGGGTAAAACTCCTGCCTGGGGAGCAGGTCTGAGACACTGTCCCAGTGCAGTGGGGACCATCCTTCTGCCTTTATCAGGCTCCCAGGGCACCCTAAACCAACAGCTCCTGCCCGTGGACCCTGCCCCACCCCCCGCCCATCTCCCAGAACCCCGGTCACTCAGCCCAGCCACACTGGCC
>NW_024350927.1:10796548-10844767 GCF_902729225.1 Pteropus medius | reverse complement strand
GTGCTGTCACATGTTGAGCTGTGTGCTGTCACATGTTGACCTGCGTGCTGTCACATGTTGAGCTGTATGCTGTCACATGTTGAGCTGCGTGCTGTCACATGTTGCTAGCGCTGGCCACGCCCGATGGGGTCTGCCCGTCGAGGGCGAGGATGCAAAACCATCTGCCCCGAACTTCGGAGGGCCAGGAGGTGACACTGCGGAGGGGCGCACGGGCCTCCTGGGGACGGTCACCTGTGGTTGGCCCCACACTTCTACCAGATTTAACTGCCCCGTGCAACCCCGGTGCTCGCGGGCCTTGGGCCTGTCCCTGAGGGAGCCACCAGGCAGGGGCCCGGGCCCCACGGCTCGATTCACTGGATGTAGGACCGTCCCCCGAATCTGCATGAGTGAGGAGCCCCTGGGAGTCCCGAGACCGCGGGGCTGAGCTGGCCTGAGGCGGCCCCTGGGGAGCCAGCAGCCTCAACTGAGCAAGGGACCTCAGGTCTGCCGCCCTCACTGCCCACCGCCCACTTCCAGATCACCCCTCCTGGCCACCACGTCTAGACTCGGCTCAGCCCCTGGACGCCAGGCCAGGCCTCCTCTGTGCCCCCTTGTCTGACAAGCCGGAGACCTCTCCCCGCCAGCTGCAGTCCCAGGGAGGGGGCAGAGCGGGTCCCTGTCCCATGGGGAAATCAAGCTGTCCCAGGGTGCCATTTGGATGTCCTGTGAGAGGCAGGTCCCACCTGGAAAACGCCTCCTTTGCTTCTGTCCAGGCCCTCGGTGCCTCTCTCATCCCACCCTCGGTAACTTGGGGCCCACCCAGCTCAGGGCGCCGGCCCTGACCTCCAGGCAGCCCTCCCTGACTGCTCAGGCTTTGCCCTCGAACCCTGCGGCCCCTACCGTCTCGTTCTTTGCAGGCATCATTTCCCTTCCTCTGCTTTGCAAGGCAGATTGTCCCTTATCCTGTGAGGACCACCGAGAACCCCAATGGGCCGTGACCCCCTCGGAGACAGGTTCAGAGTCAGGGTCTCTCACCCTCCCCTGCACCCAGCCCGGCGGTGGGGGGCGGGGCTCAGCGGACCGGTTTGGAGGGTTGAGAAGCACTCGGTCGTGGAGACAGGGCAGAGTCACTCTGTGCAGGTACGTCTCAGCTCCGCCGATGCGGCCACAGGCATGGGCACTCACGTCCCCTTGGCCAAGGCATGTCACATGGCTATGCCCGAAGTCCGGGGCGGGAAGCAGGCCCCCCACCCCGAAGCAGGGCGCAGGGGTGGGAAAAGGCCCCCGCTTGTCCAGCGTGTCCTGATGTTTGCTCATAGCCGTTTACTTCTCTGACGCTCGCAAACACCCAGCACGGAGCCCCAGACCGCCCTGGGCTGAGACGCAGAATCCCGGCCTCACCGCGTGGATGGGTCTGGACGCGGACCTGACCCCGAGACCCGCTCCCCTCCGCGGACACGAGCGGCCACAGCGGCCGGCCCGTCCAGTGCCTGCCGGGCTCCGCTCCTGCCCGGGGAGGCCCTCCCGTTTTCCCGCCCTCCCAGCTCGCCTGCCGAGGCCCCAGGCCACCCCTGGTCCCTGAGGAGCCTTCCCCACTGCCCCCCGCCTGTGGGACGCGGGTGCCAAGCGCTATCCTTTGTCCTTAACCGTGACGCCAGGCTCTGGCCCATACCACGGCCTCGAAATCTTTAAAACAAAACGCGTTCGAACCCAGCCAGCTCCAGGTCCCCAAAGCCACACACGCCATCCTTTCCCAGGGTGTCTTCAGGCTCCATCTCAAGGCTTCGCTAAGAGCCCCTCGGCGTCTCCACGGAGCCCCGAAGCCCCCTCCCCGCTTGTCTTTGTCCCCAGGCTGGTTCTTCACCGCAAATCTTCTGCTTTTAGCCAAGAGAAGGACCTGCATCTCTGACCCTGTGGCCCCAGGATATCCGGGTGCCCCCCGCCCGCCTGCCACTTCCCTTTCACAGTACCGGATGTTAAATGCAGCCGGTCAAGTCCGAGCCATTGCGAGGGACCTGCCTCGGAACCCGGCCACCGGCGCCACGTGTGCCCTGGGCGCGGGTGTGCCTTCCGATTTGGGGGCCACTTCACTACATCGTGACCTGGTCTCCACGCGTCCAGCCCCCTGTGAGGTTTCTCTCCACCGAGGCCCGCGTCACAGTCTGGCGCTGTTGGGGCAGCGTCCGCCTCTGGTACCGTTTCCGTGTCAGGTCAGGAGGCTTTTGCTGCGGGAGTGAACAGGCCCCGCCACTCGGTGGCTTGTGGCAGCGGTGGCTTTCCTGCCTCGTGGCAGAGGACGCCCGTTGGAGGCAGGGGACGGAGGGGCAGAGCCAGGGTGTGGCCGAAGCGAGGAACTGGGCTGAGCCAAGGTCGGAAAGCTCTGTCCACATGGGGCCCAGAAACGGCGGGGAGGGGAGGTAATTGTGGGCAAATCACACGACTTCCAACACGAAAACGCTGTGCCCCGTGTGGCAGATGCGGAGTGAAACACGCTTATGGGAGTGGCCTCAGTGCAGGACTTCTCAGAGCCTTTCCTGGGCTAACGTCCCAGAGGCGCGTTCTAGAATAAAGCCTCTCCCAGACAAACAGCCTTGCGCAGACACCGTCCGCCTGACGCTCAGAACTTACTAACAGGCCCAGGGCCGGTTCTGGAGATGCCATCGTCACGCGCGACGTGTGATTTTGGGACTGCCTCCTCGGTGGCCGCGTGACGTGCAGCGTGGCTGAAGGCCGGGGAGAAGCTGCTGCCGTGTTTTCAGGGAGGCCGTGGAAGGGACACTGGGTGGCTTTTGCTCCGGGAGCAAACAGGTGCAGCCCCTCGGTGGCGTAGGACGGCCCTGCATTTCCTGGCCACGTGACGTGGGGACGGCAGGTTGGCTGCAGCTCCGCTGGCCCCGATCAGCTTGATTCCTGCACCGAGGCCAGCCCCAGGCTGGGAGACGTGGCCACCTTCCAGGGGCACCGGACGATGACCGGCTTAGAGGCCCCGGGCTTGGACTGTGAGACCGGCCCTTTTAAGGTCTGGAGCCCATGGCACAGTGGCTATAAAAAGCTCGGCCGGGGGTCATGAGAAAGGTCAGCTGAGGGTGGGGTGGGCAAGTCACCATTTCCCTGGAGAGTAACCATCCCTGTCCCCTCGGAGAACGGGAATCCGGCAAAGAGAAGACACAGCAGAACCACCGCATCCATATTTGCGTTGAATTCAGAAATAACCCCTCTATATTTGGTATTTCAAGTACACGTGATATTTAAGAGGATCTGGCGCGTCGGATCGCCCGACAGACCAGGCTTCTGCTTCCGCTTGAGCATTCTTGATGATCGATGCAGATTTGTGATTTTAACTTGAACAGCGTAAGGTCATTTTACTGAGTTTGCAAGAGCATCGGCGTTTTAAGAGGATTTAAACGCGTCTCTGTATCTGTCAGTTTAATTCAGTAGAATTAGAAGTTATTTGACATGTCCTCGGGAGGTTTGCTTTATCAGAACGGGGAAGTATTTTAAAAGGAAATTTACTCCCTGATATATGTCTAAAATGTTTAAAGGAATTTAAAAACTCTCCCTCCTTTCAAAAGTGATGCTTACAAGTTTATAATAAAAAAACTAGTAAGATTTCTGTGTGTCACTCAAAAGCTTATGGGAAAGCTGGGTTTTTAACGGTGTGAGGGGCGGGGCCCTGGCTGGAAGCAGCTGGGCACGGTGGGCCAGGGCCACCAAGGCCCCCTGGGCCGGGAGCTGGGGAGGTGGCAGGGGCCTCTGCCTGGGCTGCGTTATGTCTGCCTCTCTGGGCGAGGACGGGCCGGGGCCGGCCCCTCTCTTGCCAGCCTGTCCTGGGCTGCGGTCTGCACCCGGTTGAGCAGGAATGTGTCTGACCCTGCAGCTCAGATCCCGGTGGCCCCGTGCAGCCCAGTGCAGCCCAGTGCCCGCTGTGGGGACGTGAAGAGAGGGGCCTGGGGTCCGGGACCCGCCGAGTGCCAGCCAGGGACTTGCTCTCGGTGCGGAGTATTGTCCATGTGTTGGCAGCAGTGGCTGCCGAGCCACAGCCACAGGGCAGTTCTGTGGTCTCGGTGTGTGTTTCCTCCACAATACCGACACAGCAGCTTATTTTAAAGGTATCCGTGTTTCTTTTAGAAAAAGCAAAGAACTATTCACCACGTTTGAGATGCAAAGGTGCCTATGTGAACTATGAGAGACAAAAAAACAAATTCATGGAATTATACACGTCAAACATACACTATGATTCTAAAATAAGGTATTAGCAGATAGATGAATTAAAAAAAGTATTTTGTAAAAAAAAAAAGGTGATAAAAAAGTCTGGAGGAAAGCCCCTCCTGGGCCCAGCACGGGGGAGAGTCTCACGCCCCAGGAGGCTGTGTCTGACTCTTGTCCTCCGGCGACCCCACCTGTGTCCGTTAGCAGCGGCTGCGGGACACGCCGCCTGCCAGGCAGGCGGGGGCTGAAGACAGGCGGCGCGGTTCATCCACCGCGCAGCGGGGCAGGAAGGGCGACCGCAGACTCGGGCGGGCTGTGAGCTGGGCGCGTCTGGAGTCCCCCTCGTCCTCCGACGGGCTGGCGGCAGCTCGTTCCCATGGCAGCAGCAGGGCCAGGACAGAGCGAGGAGACCGAAACGCCGCGGCACCGGCTCTGCGGCGCCTGCGCCCAAAGGGTGGGGCGGGCTCCGCCTCTGCGAGCTCCCCGCATCACGCATCCCCGCGGCGACGTATCACGCATCCCCGCAGCGGCGCATCACGCATCCCCGCAGCGACGCATCACGCATCCCCGCATCACGCATCCCCCATCCCCGCAGCGACGCATCCCCGCAGCGACGCATCACGCATCCCCCATCCCCGCAGCGGCGCAGCGGGGTGGGCCAGCCTCTCCCGGGGCGTCGCCTCGCGGACTCGGGGACTCTCCCGCAGAGTTTAAGGGGCGGCCCTTTTTGCCCTGGCAGCGAGCTGTCGTTGAGAGAGAGGGTTTCGGGGCTGTCTGTTCCTTGTGTTTCGTGGGGTCTGCGTGCGGGTTCTGACGCGATGGTGAGTGGGTCAGCCCGGGCCGGCGGGCACTGCGTTCACCGTCTGGAAATCTCGGGAGCCGGTGTCGTCCGGGGCGTGGCTGCTCGCATGGCTCACGCGGGCGGCCCACCCCGGAGGGCGGCAGCTCTGCGTGGGGCTGTCTTTCTGCACGAACCCAGCACCTCGGTCACTGACCCCGGTCTCATGGCGTGGAAGGGGAGGTCCGGAGTCTTTACTCACCGGAATTGTGGCGGCGTACAGGGTCTCGGCTCTTAAAAACAGTGCGGTGTCCCAGGTGCCGAGGGGTGGAGCCCCGGGCGGCGGGGTCGCCTTGCTTGGGCTGGCGAGCGACGCCTGTCCTGTGGGTGCTGCACTCTGAGAAGCCTGTCCGCTGCCCTCCGGCCCCCGGGACAAGGCCCACACGCACGCGCGGGCCGCACGCTCTCACCGTCTGGCCATGGCAGCCTGACCTTGGTCCCGCAGCCCCCGGGTGTGCTCCTGACTGCTGTTTGTTCTCAGACTCCAACAAATCCGCCTCTCCGACCTCATCTGGGCAGCTGGCACCCAGTGCCCGTCATTCTGGGGTCGCCTCCCTCTGTGGCCTTGTGGAAGCCTCCAGGCCCTTCGTGACTCAGAGCTGGGCGAGGGACGTGGGCCCCGGCTGGGCCATGTGCTGCCGCCCCCGCCCCCCCACCGTCTGGTGCTGGCTGTATCTGGTGTACGCGCGTGCATCAGCGTGTGTGCTGCGTGTCTGCGTGTAAGTGTGCATGTGTGTGGGTGTGTGTACGTGCACGTGGGCACATGTGTGTGCACGTGGGCACATGTGTGTGCACGTGCTAGGTGTCCCGTGTGTGAGCATGTGTGCACACTGCATGTGTGTTGCACAGATATGCAGTGTGCATGTGCGTGTGTACATGTGTGTGTTAGTAAGAGCTAAGGCCTGTACGTTGCGTGCTGGCATGCTTCTCGGCCCTTCCACTAGCGCTCTGACCTGACATGGCCTTCGGAGGGGACGGGTGTCACCTCGTTGGGGCATTCTCATCAGAAAGCTAGCTTGAGGGTTCTCGCCGGCCCCCCCAAACCTGGATCTGCTCCAGCCGCATCCCACGGAGGAGGACGCGGAGGCACAGAGGAGCCCAGAGCTGGACGAGGGCCGTGGACCAGGCCTTGGTGCTCCTCACTGTCCACCCAGCCGGTGGGCACGCTCGCCCGTGGCGGCCACACGGCCCGGCTTTTCCTGGGGACACTGTGGGCAGGGACAGGTACAGCCGCCTCCTTGGTGGCCTTTCTCCCCAGCAGGGGCCTGGCCCACACCTCTCCTGGAGTGGCCGCCCTCTCTGGAACGGCCCCACAATAACGTCCCCCTCTGATGCCCCTCCCCAGGCCAGCCATGCACACTCAAGTCCCCCGCTTACCCGTGTCCGTTAGCTCTGCCCGATTCTGCTCATCGCAACATGGGGCGTCACGGCCCCCTCCTGCGAGGGCCTGAGGGTAAATGAGATGATCTGACACCCGCCCCCCGTCGGCTCACACTTCCCACGGACTTGTGGGAGCCCCGCGACCTGCCGTGACCTCAGCGGCCTCGCTCTCCCCCATAGCTGTGACCCTGAACTCGCTGGTGTCTGGAGGCTCAGTGAATGACCACATGACCGCGTGGAGGCTTTCCTAGGGGGTGAAGGGTGGGGGAGAGGGTCTGGGGATCAGGAGGCCAGGCCATGGGGTCCTGGGGACAGAGAGTGGTGACACAGTACTCCCGGAGAGCCAGGCCTATGGCGGGGCGGGGCGGGGAGGTGAGCCCGGTGCTGCCGATCCCGGCCGGTGTCCCTCAGCAGCCACCACTCAGGGACGAGGGCACAGAGGAGAGAAACCGCCCAGCTCCTGCTGTGAGGACAGGTCAGCAGCTGGCCCCGCGGGAGACCGCCAGCCCCTCTCCAGAGCCAGGGGGCTCCCACGACGGCGACGAGAAGCTGTCCGCCTGCCTGGCTGGTGGGGCCGTGGCTGCGCCCCGCATGCTGGCATCTTGGCGGGGGTGGCAACTGGGTGGCCAGGCTTGGCGTTTGGAGCCAGAGAGAAGAGAGCCAGGCCCGGGGAGGGGTACCGGGGCCTCCAGTGGCTTCTGGGGTGAGGGGCTGGGCGCGGAGGAGAGCAGGTTGGGGGTGTGAGTGGCACTGGGCATAGCGGGGAGTCAGAGCTCCACACTGGGGAGGACGCGGGTGCTGCAGAGGTGCCTGGGGAGGCACCCAGCGGCGGGGTCACCTGGGAGGACGTCAGCTGACCCGTGGGTGGTCAGGGCTGGGGAGCCGGGGCCCCGGCCAGGCCCAGCAACGTGCAGGAAGGAGCCGGACCCGGGAGCCTGCAGCTGGTGCGTCTTCCCCGCCCGCCCCGCACTGGCAGCCCTGCCCGCGGCTGCTCTGCGGAGGGAGCCCTGTGGGGCGGGAGGGCGGCACTCGGCCGCACCAGGAGGGGTCCACCTGGCTCAGCCGGCCACCAGGTGCCTCCGGCCTGCGCACCCCGGACCAGCAGGTTTCAGAGGGACGGGCTCCAGACAGGCCGTGGGTGACTCGGTGCCACCTCCAGACCATGCTCCTTCCCGCTGAGGCCGTGGGGCCAGGAGCTGTGGTCCGGAGCCGCGCGGTGCCTGCCCCGCTTACCGGGAGCGCCAGTGGCCGTGGCCTCTGCCCATCGCGGCCGCCACCGGCCATCCGGGGCTGTCCCCGGTGCTGGCCCTGCGGAGGGGTCTGGGCGTGAGCCGCCCGGGGTGGCCGCCGGGCCCTCCGTGGTCATTGCACACGGGCGCCAGCAGGGGGAGGCCGAGCTCCACGCGCCGGCCGCGCGCTGAGCCCAGAGGCTGCGTCCCTGGTGTGTGTGGACGGAGGGCTGGGGGCCTCCGCGCACTGCGGCCAGGCTGCGGCTCGGCCCTCTGCAGGGACTGAGAGGCAGATGTCTCCGAGTCGTCACCATGAACAGGGGCGAGAGGTGCGGGCCCTGTCCTCTCCCAGTTGGACCTGCCGTCTGTGTGTCCACTCGTGGCCCTACAGAGCTTGGGCTGGGGACAGTGTGCAGTGGGCATCGGGGCCACCCAGGTTGTTCCAGGGCCCAGGAGGGGAGACCCAGGCAGGGGGCAAGCGGCTTGCTCAGGGCCACACGCCTGCAGCTCCCACGGGCCCCGGACTGGGCAGTCCCCCGACATGGCGCCCCCTCTGGGTTCTGCTTGGGGGCACATTTGCCAAGGTGGCTTCGTGCGGGCCCGGCACCTCCAGAGCTTCGGGGACTGGAGCTCCCCTCCCGCGGCCCTGGCTCCAGAACCTTCTCTCCCCTGCGCTGTCACGGGCTGAGTTCGGGTGTCCGTGCGTCCAGTCTGTCAAGTGCAGAGACCAGGGAGGGGAGTCAGACTCAACCAGAGACCGTCCCTCACACAGCCTTGCGGTCCCCAGGGGCTGTGGAGGAAACAGGACAGGCCGGGCCTGGGGCGCTGCTTGGGGAGGGGGCCCCCCTTGCCTGCTCCCCCCAGCTTCCCTGCAGTGAAGTCCAGCTGCTTTTGTTGGAAAAAACCCCAAAGCGGTCATAACACAAAAGACAACTTGCTTCTGAATCCTTCAGGGCTGTTTAAAGGCACACTGGGGTCTGACGAGGCTGGGGACGAGAGTCTTGTGACCACGTGTCCCCACGGATGGAGAGGCGGTGGGACTGTGCCCGGGGGGCAGGCAAGCGGGCTTCTCCCCGATTCTCTCTGTGCCCTGCTGCTCCCTGAGCCTGAGTGGCTGCCACAAGGTGCCCTCTAGGCAGCGGGGAGTTCTGACTGTCCACCACCTCCCCACCTGCTGTGCGGGAGTTATGGGAGATTCGGAGGGAGGGCCCAGGGGGTCGAGGGGAGGGGACGAGGGGAAGGGACGGGGAGGGCCTCAGGGCTGGGGACCCGCGTGGACACCGTTTCCTTTGGCCAACGGCCCAGCGACACTGACAGCGCCTTCCGCGGGCCGGCGCTGCGGGGACTAAGCTCTGGCCCGCGGCAGTTCTTTCCTGGGTCCCCCACTCCTCCTGAAGGGACCCGTGCTCCCCCGGCCCTGCCACTGGACCCCCACACAGGGCCGAGGACATCACGCCTCTGCGTCACATGCCCAGCCGCACGGCCAGAACAGGCTTCGCAGAGGGACCGTGGCGTCTCGTCCTTGGGAAGGGCTAAGGGTGGGGACCAGATGTCCCTAGATCAGGGCCCAGGGTGGCCCAACGTGCAGAATCCCGCCCGGTGACTCTGTGGAGGACACGGCCTCAGGACACACTCCTGCTGGGCAGTTCAGGGCACCTCCCTCCCCGGGGCCACTGGCGGGGGGCCCTGGAGGTCGCCCTGTGGCCTGCTTCTCCTCCCATGGGGTTTGGGGTGACAGCCGCTCACAGGTAGCTGGTCTCCCCAGGCTCCCCTGCCACCCGCCCCCGCTCGCGTCCCAGACGAGGCCCGGGCGGCCGGCCCCGGGTGGGCACCGGGGCGCAGCTGCGGCTTAACGAGCAGCACGTGTGGGTGCTGGCTCTGGCTTCCCACGAGGCCCCGCGGCCACGGACGCTGCTTCGTGGCGACCGAGGGACTTGGCCCCTCTCCCGGCGCCTGCCACGGGGGCATCCGCCCGCCAGCGAGGGGCTGGGCGCCCGAGCGAGCCAGACGCACCCAGGGTGGCGTGGTGGCAGCCCGTTGGGGTGTGTGTCCGAGTTTTGGTGGGGGAGTCGGGGGCGAGGTGGGGGAGGCTGCAGCCAGGAGCCGTTAACCAGATTTGATTAATTTTGGTGCCTGGAGGGTTTTTTTTTTCCCTTTTCCTAAAGAATCAGAGAAAACAAAATATTTTTCTAATTAAATAAATCTACGGTGCACACTAATGGAGCCCGTCTGTGGGCTCGTGACAGGGCAGGGGAGATGTGGAATAATGATTTTATTTTTTCATTAAATAGAATTATAGGCAGTTACTCAAAGCAACGCTGAGCCTAATTGAAAGAAACCCATTTCTCCTTAATTTACTTTCACGGTTTTGGATGATAAAAGAGTGTTCGTTGGAAAATTAAATAAAAAACACAGCACAAGGGAAGGGGTTGCTCGAGAAGCGTTATTTGTGCTTTCGGTCGCCAGGCCCAGGTGGGAGGGGGGCTTCGGCCTCGGGGGTCTGCCGGGGCGGAGTGGGGGAGGCCCTGAGACCCCCGGGCCCCCCCGCGGCCCCCCGGCGGCCCCTCCGCACACAGCCCCTCCCTCCCCAAAGTTGCTCATCGGACCATCGAGACGTTTGCCTGCCCAGGGGTCTGGGGCCAGTGAGACGGCCCTGGGGCCCGTGTAAACCTCGGTCAGCGTCCCCTCTGCCCCGAGCCCTCGGACGCTCGCACCTCCAGGGCGTGCGCTGAGGTCTCCGACCAGCGGTCTGCACTGGCCTCCCCACTGCTCAGCGCTCACTGCCTGCCGCTCCGCCTCCTCCAGGAAGCCCTCCAGACCAGCCCTCGCCCTTCACTCATCCACCGCGCCTCGCCCAGCCCCTGAGCACCCCCACCGCAAGAGCAAACGAAGACGCAGCTCTTTGAGCATTTACTGAGCTCCTACTGTGTACAGGAGGGCCGGGGGTGCCCAGAGCGGTGTCTGCAATGCTGACACGTCCTGCGTCTGCATTGTCCCAGGGTGGCTGCTGAGCATGTGAGATATAGCTCGTGTGACCCAGGAGCTGAATTTTGAATTTTATTTATTTTAATTAATTTAAATCGAATTCCTGCCCGTCTGCCTGGTGGCTGCAGTGTGCACGGTGGTCTGAGCTTCTGGAGACATCCTGGTGCACTGGATAGCATCTCCCTGCACAGAGGGAAGGTCCCAGGTCCCTGCAGCACCCGCTGCCACTGTCCCCCCTCAGTCAGGGGCCAGCCGCCTTTCCTGGGCGAGAGACATACACACTCAGACAAGCGTGAGCCTATTTATTTTTAATCGAATTGTTTTTTAAAAACATAATACGAGATCTGGAATGCACAACAGTCTCCTGGGAGAAGCAAAGCTTCTCCCCACCCAGCCCCCCGGCTGCAGCCGCCCCTGCCCCCGCCTAGGCGTCGCCTACCCATCTCATTCCTTTAACCCCTTGGGTCAGAGTCCCAGCGAAGGGGCAGAGGTGCCCACGGAGGGCCAGGGGCATCCTGTTTCCGGCCCTGAGCCACCAGTGATGGCAGAGTGATCACGATGCCAGCTCAAATCTCCATCCAGGGGCCTGTCTCATCCCCCGCCCCCTGCCCATGCTCTTCTGCGTAAGGGCCCAGCGGGGCTCCCGTCCCTGGACGGGCCATTAGAAGTTGGGGACACGCAGGACACAGGCCCAGGGCCTCGCTGGGTCCCTGGCATTTCTGGCTGTGTGCCCCAGCTCTGTTTGGCTCCGAGCTGCCCGGAGGCTGAACGAGGGCTGCTTGGCAGTGGAGAGCTGTGGGGGGGGGCCCCCTGGGCACCCCGCCCCCTCCCTCCCACCCACCTGCCCCGAGCTCCCCCATCCCATCCAGGCTTAGGCCCTCGGAGGCCTGGTCAGCTGGGCCTCCCCAGCCCTGCCAGGAGGGGCTGGGAGCAGCCTGGGGCTCTGGCTTGGGACTCCACTGTCCAGGATGCTGTGGTCGAGGTGGTCACCCCGGACAAGGTCGCTCTCTGGGCCACTTTGCAGGGGGCGGGGGAGGTGTTTGCACTCAGCGCTGCAGCCACTTGTCCTCGTCCTTGCGAGACCCGGGCAGCGGGACCGGCGCTGAGCCTGCCTGGATGACAGTGGCCTTCGTGTTTGCCCCGAATGAGACCAAGGCTTTCCCCAGGCCATGCGGTACTGCCCAGCAGGAGGCAGACACTTCACAAACCTCCTCACAGGGCCAACGAGGGCCACCTGCACCCACTTACCGAGCACCTGCTGTGTGCCGGGCCCTGGGCGGGGGCCTGCAGCAGGGGTGGGTGTGTGGGCTCGGCCCAGAGTAGTCTGCATTCTCGCTTCCTCCCTGGGCGGAAGCTGGGGGACCCCAGTTCTGTTTCCCACGGAACGGTGGGACATCTGGCCAGATTCCGTCCTGTGCGGCCTCTCTGATTGGCCGCCTGGCTGCTGCGTGGGGTGGGCTCCGGCTGGCTCTGGGCTCAGCGTCAGCCGTGTGGTCATTGGTTAGTCATGTCTGCCACACGCATGTGTGGGGCGGAAGCGTGAGCGGGAGAGGCAGGTGTGAGCCCTCCTGGCTGAATCGGTTCCCGCCACGCCCGGCCCCCGCCCTCTTTCCGCAGGTGAGGTGGGAGTTGCTGGGACCACACCTTCCGCCCACCACCCCGGGGGCTCGATGGCCTGGTTGCCAGTTCTTTCTGTTACCAGCGGCATCTTCCCCGAGGTGCTCGTCAGTTTCGCAGACCCCACGACGCACATGGCGCAGAACAGAGCTGTGCGTGTGTGTGTCGGGATGGGCAGGCGACCAGGGCCAAGGACAGCGACAGATGTGCGTCCCCAGCGGGAACGTGCTGCCAGCCATGCGGGCGGGCAGTGCGGGGCAGGAGGAAGCCCCGGGTGGCCGGCTGGGCTGCAGGGCTCGAGGGAGGCGTCCGGGCAGCCTGAGTGGGGAGGGGGCCCTATGCCCACACGAGCTGTGGCTCGGCCTCGACGCCTCGCCCGGGGTCCTCAGGAGTCCTGGTGTCCCCGGCCTCGCCCACGCACCCTCCCTTGTGGCCTCAGGCCCCCTGGGCATGATGGCATGAGGCTGACGGACCGGCCGCAGAGGCTCACCCCGGGGCCTGATGAATGGGGCCACCGTCCTGCAAGGCCGTGACAAATGTCCCTCTCGCTCGCAGGCTGACTTCGGAGCCCTGCAATACTCCGGGAAGGTGAAGCCCCATTTTTCCCCTGACGCGCAGCATTAAACTTTAATAGCCAGTGTTAATAAAACATACTCTTCCTAATAGAGCCGGCCGAGGCCGGGAGCGAGCGTGTGCAGGACGGTCCCTGGGGGACCGCCTTTCACTCGCTCCCCGGGGGCAGCGCCGAGCATCTCCTGGCCCCTTCCTCCCGCTGGAAGCTCTGTGTCCACGGCGAGCAGCATGGGGCTTCTCCGAGCAGCGGGCAGGGGCCGCGGTCTCCGGGGACAGGTGCGGCCCTCTGCCCGCCGCGGGGTCTGCGTTCTGGGTGGAGCCCACCTTCCAGGGAAAGGCGCTCCAGAGAGGTGAGCCCCGTGCCCGCTCTCCCCCGCTGTGTGGCCACCACGCTGGCCGGGACCTGCCGCCCAGGCGCCCGGCCACCCGAATCGGTTTGGGGCCTGTTCGCTGTCGGCCGGGACAGTGGGTGGGACCGGGCGACGCTTCACCTTGTCTCTCGCTCTCGGGCTTTTGTTCGGGGAGCTGGCCCCTGCCCTGCCTGGTCACTGCCACCCCATGCCAGGCGTCACTGCCACCTGCTCTGTCCCCATCGCTCGTGTGGCCTGCAGACCCCCTGAGGTCAGGACGCCAGGCCAGAGGGAGGGAGGACGGCTCCTGCTGGGCGAGCTGCCCGCTGCCCCTTGGGCCTCCCCGAGGTCTTGTGGGGGCGGGAGGCCGGCGCTCCGGGCACCCCGAGGCCTCCAGGCTGTGGGCAGGAGCCTTCTTGCCATCTGGGGAGCTTCATGTCCCCGGACGAGCCTGCGTTTGTTTTATTTCTGAGACGAGTCGCGCGTGACACACTCGCTTGTGGGCAGTGCATTCGGCGCTGCAGCCGAGGCGACCCTGGCTCACTGCTGGCTCCTTCCCCGAGTCTGCCCCAGGGCCCCAGCCAGGAGGATGCGAAGTCATCTGCAGAGGTCCCCAGGGCGTGGAAGCCCGGGGCTGCCTGACCCTCTTCTGGCGGAGGCTTCGCCGGGCGATGTCGCCTCCTGCACCATCGTGGAAGGTGGACGCGCCTCCTTTCCGTGGCCTATTCAGCACCTCGGGTCCCACGCGTTCCGTGACGGCTTTGCTGTTTGAAGCGACCCGGGTGTCACGCTGGAGCTCCATCCAGCCCGCGTGGGGCCTTGTGTGGCCGACTGTGAAACAGGGGGGCTCGGCTGATGGCCTGGAGCTGGCGAAGCCCCTGCCGGCCAGACCTGGGCTGCTGCCCTGCCATCACCGTCCTGGGGACAATGTTGACCGACACTGACCACGTGCTGCAGGTGCTCCCAGGAGTCCTGCCACGGCCTCTGAGGAGACAAGGGACCTGAGCACAGAAGGGGCGTCGAGCTCCTCTCTCGGGCACCCAGGCATCCAGGATGAGGGTCCGCGTCCTGCCCCAGCCCGCTCCGGGCTGCCCGGCCCCATCGTGAGCACCATGAGGGGGAGGAGGGCGGCAGGCGGGCGCGGGCAGGGGAGGGGTGCGGCTCGCTGCCCCCACAGCCCCAGGCCTCGGAGGCTGGAGGTGTTTATGGAGGCGGAGGCCAGCCAGGAAGTGGGGGCACAAAGAAGCTTTGCTGGGAGGCGCGGCCGGAGCTGGGGCGGGAAGCCTTCATGGAAAATGTGGACGGCAGGCCGAGGGGCGGGAGAATGCGGGCTTTGTGCTCCCGAAGCCCGCCCTGGGCCCCGCCGCCCCGCCCGGCAGCTCGGGGCCCCCGCCTGCATCCCGCCACCTGGAGCCTTCCAGAAACCCGCTCCTCGGGCCGGCCCGGCTGTGTGGTTGGGGCGCGAGGCCCCAGGGACCCCGGAGGTCGCGAGTCCAGGACTGTGGGTGTGGAGCCAGATTTCAAGGCCACGTCCCAGGGTGCCTGAACAGTAGGGGGGTCCAGGGGAAGTCAGCCCTCAAGGAGCCATTTGGAACCCCAGCTGGAGCCCCCCAGGAACCTGTGAGGTCATCTGGAGAAAAATCAAGCAAGTCCACGAGGAAGATTTTAGCTCGAACATCACCCCGGCTGCCAGCTAGTGCACAGAGCCCTCAGCCGGGGCCCCAACCTGGCGGGCTGACCGCACTGGGGATGCACAGCAGCACCCCGGCCCCCGGCACGTAAAACCCCAGAGCCTCGCCCCTCTGCCGCCCGCGTGCCTCCAGTGACGCCAGCCTCAGCCCTGCGCTCTGGGCCTCGGACTCAGGGCCACGGGTGATCCCCAGGCCCCCCCATCATCTTCCGGGGCCAGGCGGTTTCGGATGAGAACGTGGAGAGGCAGAAAGGCTCCCGAACGTTCGCCGATGCGAGCTTGAAGATGGATGGTGAAGTCCACAGAAACCTGCAAACAGCCGTTGGTTTCTTCCGAAGGGCCGAGCCCGCCGCTCCCAGGCCCATCCGCCGACCCCCGGGCGTCGTCTGTCCAGGCACTTTGTCACACGCAGGCTCGCAGCCCGCGAAGCTTTTGCATCTTTTCCCAAAAAAGCTCGGGGACTTCTGGGTAAAACGGATTGTGTGTGTTTTTCGCTCAGAACGACTGCAAAATGCTTTTCGGGTTTAAGTGGAAGGATGTTGTTGCTCAAGGCAGAGCAGAAAACTCCTCCGTGAACCGTAAAACAAGCTCTCCTCCCGGGGCTGGGGCGCGGGGCATGAGTGGCTGGCCGCGCCTCACGCGGCCACACGGCCGCCTGGTCCGCGTGCAGCAGGCACTTCGAGGCCACTGTGGGCAGCGGGAATGGGAGCCTGGCCCCGCGTGCCCAGGAGCGCTTCCTGTCCCTTCTTCCTGCCACCACTGGGAGCTCGGGAGAGCAGAAGGGAAATTTCATTCAGGACTCATTGCTTTGGGATGGCGCTGTAGGATCAGCCGGGCTTACGTGTCCCCCGCAGGAGGCCGGAGGTGGCCCTAGAGTGCAGTGACCACATCGACTTATACGCAGAGGGTCAGGCAGGCCACCGTCCCTCGTGTGTTACTGCACAGGGGAATGCCCATCTGGCAAGGCCGGATGGGACCGTGAGGGACGCGTGTGTTTGATGTGCCCCCGGGAGGCGTGAGGCTTGCCCGGCTCCGGCTCCTACGCGCGGGCGTGAGGTGAGCGTGCGAGACAGGGTTTGTTTAATGACACCAATCACGTTAACAAATCTGAGTTCCACGCCCCCCCGTGCGTGGCCTGGGGGGACCTGAGTGTCTTTGGGACAAAGCGCCCGAGGAGGATGTGTACAGCTCTCCCTTCTCCCCTCGGTGTCACAAACTGCAGCATCGAACGAACACACTCGAAACCACGGCCCGGTCAGCAGACGGGCTCCCCACCCCGCGTCCCTCCCGGCGACGTTTCTGAATTCCTCCCAAAGCCCCCAGCACCCGCGGCACGCGCCGGCTTCGCCTCTCTGGCCTTCGTCAGCCGGGGCCATGTGTGGCCGCCCCCCACCCCGTCGGGCTCCTCGCCAGCGTCAGGTCCGAGACGCCACGCGGCGTCCCATGTCCTGCGGCGCACACCTCGGGGACGGCCAGCCGGCTTTCTCAGGAGCCGCGTGGCGAGTCCCAGGGGCTCCGCTCGCTGTGGCATCGGCTCCTCAGCCTTTAATCTCCGCCAGTCGGGCAGCCGTGGAGGGGCCTCGGGTGGCTTTAACTTGCGTTTCCCGGGTGGGGATGGCACTGAGCCCCCCAGTTCCCCGGATGCGCGAGGGCGACCGTCGCGAAACGCCCCCACGCCTTCCGCCCGTTGTGGGGGTCCCTGTGCCATGGTGCCCGGTTCGTGCCGGCGGCCGGCGGTCCGCTGCGCCCTTCCCCGGACGGCCCCCTTCGCTTCCCCTCTGGCCTTGCGGTGGGTGGGTGTCTGCGTGGCCCCCTCACACCTGTCCGCAGGTCGTGCCGCGTTATCTTCGGGGTTTTGCTGCTTTTCGTTCATATCTGGAGCCCGCACGGGTCCTAGGAGTTGATATCTAGGAACAGAGTGACGTGGGGTCCAGACTTAGTTTCCCGCGTACTGATAATCGAGTGATGCCCGCACCCCGCCCCGCCTGCCGCCCGCTCCCCGGAGCGTCACCATCGTCCTACGCCGGTGGCTGTTCACGTGGGGTCCACCTCGAGGGGCCGCGTGTCTGTCCTTAGTTACGGCAGCCTCGCTGCTGCCCGGTGGGGCGGGCCCTCTGCCTCGGTTGGCCCCGCGGCCCCCGGGCATCCACTCGCACCTTCGGCGCTGGCTCGTCGACTTCCGCCCACGGACGCCGGAGCTCCGCAGCCTCCGGAGGCGACCCACGTCCTCGCAGTGGGGCGTCTGCGATTGGGGACGCGGTTCGAGCCTCGCTGACTTAGGCTCTTCGTCACCTTTGCGAAACGACGTTGTCTAGTGTCGTGAGAGATGCACCGCACGTTTCGATTTTATTCTTAGGCATTTGATTTTCTTTTTGTGCTGCCGTAAACGACTTCGTTCCACGTCGAGTCGTTTCACCTTCCGATTGTTTGTCACCCACGGGATCCCCCGCCCGTGCGTGGAGCCCTCGTCCAGCCGCCGCCAGCCTCCGAGACAGCCCGGAAGCCCACCCCGCCGTCCCCAGAGAGCCCGGTTAGGCGGGCGGGACACGTCTCACATTCTGCTGCTGCGTGTGCGTTGTCTTCAGGACCGACAGCGGAACCAGCTTTACCCGGACCGGCGGTGCGCCCCGTTTCTGGTGGGGTGACCACGATACCAGCACTCGGGAATGCACTCGAGTTTTAGATATCCACCTTGTGTTCTGTGACCCTCCTGCGTTTGGTTAATGGTTCTGATAGTTATCGGTGGGTTCTTTAAGGTCTTTCACACACAAAATCGTGTTATCTGCAAAGGAGAAACGTTGCATTTCCTCCTTTCCAGTCAAAGCGTCTCATTTCTTTTCCGCGCCGTGTCACACACTGGCGGGGACCGCCCAGCGCCAGGCTTAACGGAGGCAACGGGGGCCGCCGTCTTTGCTCCCTTTCTGGTTTTGGGGGACCCTCCAGCGCTCACCCTTCAGTGTAGCGTGCGCTCTGGGCCTGTCGCACGGGCTCTTTGGCGATGAAGGAAGTTCTCCCCCACCGTCTTCTGAGAAATCGTTTAACTGTCGTGATTTCTTTCCTGCACTCGGGTAACCTCGGTCTAATCGATGTCTAGCTTCATTGCACGGTGGTCGGTGCCAGCTCCGCACTCGCGTGAGTCTGGGCGCGGACGTCTCTTCGATGCTGAGTCTCCTCGGAAGCCCCGCCTGGCTCGCCCTCGCCCTGGCCCTGGCCCGGCCTCGCGCGTTGCGAGGTCTGCTCTCTGTCCCAGAAAACGACGCGCTCTGGTTGACGTTCTGTGCTTGGGGACAGCGTGTGTCCTGCAGTTTGCCGGGGGCCTGGCTGTGTATCTGTCGATCGGGTCTCGTTTTCAGACTGTCGGGGCCCTGCTGCGCTTCCGTCCGCTCATTCCACCGGCTCCGGGCTGGGGCCGGCGAGCGTCTTCCCACTAGGACTATGGTTTTGCCCGTCGTGCCGTTTATATCGGCCGATTGTTGCCTTACGCGTTTTGAAGGTATATTATTAGGGGCATATGGCTTTAAAACGATTGCACTTTCCTGAGGGAGTGGCCGTTGGAAGCTTCGCTGACGCTGACGGCGCCGTGACCTCTAGCTTCTTGCCTTGGCACCTGTCCTGTCGCAAGGCCCCGCCCCTCATCGGTTAGTCTGACAGGTCGCAGGCTCCCCCCCTTCCTTTGCATTTTGACCCTCGCGTGTCTTTCTAACCGAAGTCGCATCGCGAGCAGCATATAGTTAAAGAAAATACGTTCTGACACGCTTTATCTTTCCGCTGGAATATTTAGTACTTTCGCATTTAATAGAATTACTGATATTTTGGGGTTTAAATCCACCATCTGACTGTTTGTTTTTCTGTTGGACCCATCTGGTTTTTTAACTGCGTTCCTCCCTTATGCATTTCCCTATTGTTCATTTGCTAGAAATCGTATCTGTTATTCTTCCCTTAGTCTCTCAGCCTAAAGATTGAAACGCGCCCGCTCGATTCGTTCGCGCTGCCCGGACGAAGGGCCCCCCGTCGCTCCCGGCCTCCGCGAGCCCCTCGAGGTGCTTCAGCTCCGTCGACTCAGCCTGCGTTTTGTTCCTGTGGCTGTGATTTACATCAATTCTACCTGCATTTGAAACCCTATCTGACGTCACGACTGTTTCATACAGTCAAGATTCGTTTCTATCCGCTCACCTAGTTACCCTTCCTGTGTCTGTAAATTTCTCACACGTTTCTCGTTTCCAGTTGGAGGTGATCTTCCCGCCTGCGAATTCTTTCGGTGTGTGCCCGTGCGTGTGCCGCTGCGGCTGCTACCCCTGTCCTCCTGGTTTTAATTTATTCAAGGTTTTTTATTCTTTTTCGCCTTCAGTAAAAAAAAAATGACTTATTGCGTTTTATTTACATACCATTAAATTAATGTTTTAAGTATCTAAGCCAGTGAATCTTAGTCTCTTTACGGGGTCGTACGACCAATGTCACAACCTCATTTTAGAACGTTTCCATCGCCCGAAAGAGAAACCCAGGCACGTTCGAAGTCAGTCCCTAGCCGCTCCCAGCCCCACCGGTCTACTGCCTGTGTCTATGTATGTGACTTTCGTGGGCATTTTGCTGAAGTGGAATCGGCCGAGTGCTCCGGCGTGTCCGGCCTCTCTGAACGAGCTGCCGTGTTTGCGGGGTCCGCCCGCGTCGTGGCGTGAACCACACGATTCGAGGCTGCATGGTGCCGCGTCGCGTGGATGGGGTCGCGTCCTTCCGTGCATCCTTCGGCAGCCGATGACATTTGCGTTGTCTCCTCTTTGTGGCTTTTACGTATACAGCTGGCACACATTTCCGTGCACGAGTTTCTGTGTGGACATGCGCCGTCATCTCTTCCGGGCACGTGCCTGGGAGGGGACTCGCTGGGCCACGCGTGTGAACCCCGGAGAAAGGCCCCAGGCTTTATGCTTGGCGTAGAATTCGGAGTCGGCGTTATTTGAGCCTAGCCCTTCATGGAACACGACTCTCTCTCTTTCTCTCTCTCTCGGTTTCTATTACTACAAGGGCGGAACGTCCATCTCAGCGTTCCTGAAGGCATTGTTCGAAGCTCACTGAGCTCTCTTCACAGATTTCAGCCTCCGTGAATTGCTTTCTTAAGTGTGTACTGTTGTCAAGCTTCCCCAATGACCCAATGCCTGGATGACCCAGTGGGCTCTCATGCTTCCTTACCTTTGTTGGGGGCCGCTCTGCAGGCTGTGAGGATGTGTGTGGGGGGGGAGGAGAGGGGGTGTGTCACCCGGTTCTCAAATAAGGAGAAAGACCATAACCAGCAAATTCGAGGTGGCGGCTCAGCCCCCAGTATCTCAGGATGTGGCCGCATTAGGAGGCGGGGTCTTTATAGAGGGGACGCAGGTAAAATGACGTCCCTGGGGTGGGCCCAATATAATCTTACGGGACCGATAGCCTATAAGTGGCCCATCGACTGAAGCGTGTCATGTGGCACGTGACCGTCACGAGTCCAGGCATACGAGGTCGCTGGGGAGTCAGGTTTGTAGAGACAGGAAGCAGAAGGGTGGTTACCGGGGCTGGGGGAGGGGGCCTTAGTGTTCGGTGGGGACGGGGTTTCAGTTTGGGGAGGCAGAAAGCCTAGAGACGGTGGTGGCACCGTCCAGAGGGACGTGCTTCGAAATGCTTAACGTGGTACATTTTATGTTATGTGTATTTTGGCACCATTAGAAAATATACCCAGCGAAACGTTCAGTAGGTGAGTTTTGACCAACGTGTGACTTACAGCGCATCGCCGCCTCTCAAGAAGCTCTGTCCGCCCTTCGCGGACAGCCCCGCCCCCACCGCCCCATCCCAGGCAAGCCCGGGGCCGCGTCCTATCACTACGGGGCGGTTCGGACTCTTCCAGAATTGTGCACGAGTGGAGCACACGGATGTGCTCTTCTTGGGCCGGTTTCTTTCCCTCGGCGCAATTATTTTGTGACCCACCCATGTTGCTGTGCCACTTTCTACCGCCAGGTGGTATTCAGCCCGCCCATCTATCCACTGCATCCGTCGATACGTTGTACCCACCACACACTAAAATGTGTTTCATGCATCCATTGCAGGTATCCATCCGCTGTATCCATCCGCTGTATCCATTACATGCATATTGTATACGTTAATACACGGAATCCGCTTGCCGAATCCGCTTGCTGTTGCCATCACGTGGGTGGAGCTCGGGGGGTTTACTCGTTCCGTCCAGGACTTCTGGGTGGGTGCGCCGTGGCGTCACTGGGAACACAGTTGCTTCGAGCGTCCACTTGCGAGTCGCTGGGGCGACATGCGCTTTCGTTTCTTGGGAACGTGCCCCGTGTCATGCTGAGCTCGTTACTCCACGTCCTCGTCGGCGCTGGCACCCGAGGTCTCTTTGATTTTAGCCATCATGACATTTCGTTTTATTTTGTGGTCACTGTTTTTCTCTTCTGCCTCTGAGCCGGGCCTCCGCGGCTTCCTGCTCCTCCTCACTCGGCCTCCTCTCCCTGGCCGCCGCCCTGCCCCTCCCGGCCAAGGAGGCACCAGGCTGGGTCCAGTCCTGCCGGGAGTTGAGACTCCTGTGCACCAAGGTGACCCTGAGACCTCCGGCCGGTTTGGGGTCCTGCCGGGAGGTCAGGCACTGCCCTGAGGAGGCGGAGCTTAGAGACGCAGAAGATGCTGACAAGCCGGGGTGGGGGGACCTTCGCGGGGCCCACGGACGTCCGGCCCAGGCCCAGAGCCAGGCGGTACCGCGCGGGGCATTCTCCCACGCAGTCCTCGGCGCTCCGGGGCGGGAGGAGAGCGGGCTCTGTGGGGGATGCCACGGCAGGGGAGCGGGGGGCCCGCTCGCCAGGTCTGGGGTCTGGGGCCGCCCTGGCCAGGGGTCGTCCTGGTCAGTCCCCAGCTTGGCCAGGAAGCCAGAGCTTCGAGGGACCGGCCCGCAGCCTGTCATCTCTCGTGTCCGCGTCTAGCCCCAGAAGGACAGAGGTGGGCAGAGGCTTTTGGGGAGCCTGCTGGGAGGGTCCCACTTGGTGGGGTCTCGGCTGGGACGTTCCTGCGGAGAGTTTCTTCCTGCCCAGCGGATTGTTCTAGAGAAGCTGGGACGCCAGCAGTGTGCATGATGGGGGCGGGGCGGTGGGTGAGTGGTTTACACTTCTCTAGCTGTGAGCTCGAAACCCCATAAACAGGCCATAAATCAAGGTCAAGCACAGCTGACCCTGGCCAAGACCCCGGAAGACGGTGGCAGAGCAGAGACTCTGCTTGGAGGTTTGGCGTCTGCGGCTTAGCCCGGGGCCGAGCCGGTCACCGACCGCGGTCCCTCCCCAGCATCTCGGCACCGTTCACGGTTTCTCTCCCCTCGTCCTGGGTTTGAGGACGTTTTCTTTTTAAACAACTGCCTTCGTTAGGTAGTGATGACTTCAGTTTCTCCGAAAAAATATTAGCCGGAGACATCCCCGGCTGCCAAACTGGGGTCTGAGCAGCCGCGATCACCGGTGCACCCGCTCGGTGACGGCGACGAGGCTCCTGTCCCGAGCTCAGGAACACATCGCTCTCTACCGCCCGGAAATGTAGGGGATCCGTTTGACCTGCGGTAATACTGAGGCCTGCTCTGGGGACCCCGCCTCCCGCTTCGTGCCCCCCTCACCACGTGGGGGGCCAGCTGGGGCTGCGCAGCTTCAGCAGCCGGGAGCCCTGCCCTGCCCCTCTTTCCTCCTCGGCCCCTCCAGGAAGCTTCCAGAACGCCCCTCCGCCCCCCAGGCCTGCGGGCTGCTGCAGGAGCCGGGCCCCAGGCCAGCGCTCCCCCGCCCACGGAGCTCGCCCGCGATCATGCCCTCTATCGCCTTTGTGTGAAACGTAATCCATAAAATGCTTTCGGGGTAACCTTATCCATCACGGCCGCGATAGCATCTCGCGGCCCCGTGACGGGCAGGAACTCGCAAGCATGGGGTTAATAATGCGCACTTTCCAGGGGGAGGCTGGCGGAGGGGGCCCGGGCGGGCATGAAAGGGCCGGTGAGGCTGTAATTGGGACCATGTGAACTTCCTCGGAGGAGGATTAGGGGGAAGAGACAGGCCTTGCCCGCGAAGATTAGTTTCAATTAGATGGGCTGGAGGCGAAAGGCCGGCTCGGGGAGAGATTGAAACAAGAAGGAGAAAGTTTCCGTGGCGGCCGTGGGACCCGCTCATGGAAGGCAAAGCGTGCTCTGTGCTCGGGGAGCCGCTCGGCGCTGCCTCTGCGGCCCGCCCGCCCTTCCCAGGGACCCCCCTGCCGCGAGCCTGTGGGGTGCGCGGCGGGCTAGGAGGCAGCCGAGGGCCAGTGGGCAGCCTGGGGCGCCTGTCTTGGACCGGGGGCCACTGTGTGACCCACGGCTTGGGTAGCTGCTGCCTGCCATGCTGGTCCTCCCACGGCTGCCCGTGACCTTGAGACACTTCACCTGGCATCTGTCCTCACAGGGCCTTCTTCCCCTTCAGGGCCAAGGCCCTGAGCCGGCAGCAGTGGGGCCACAGCACCCTACGTGCAGGGTCTCCCTCCCCCTTCCTCCCTCCTTCCCTCCTTCCCTCCTTCCCTCCTTTCCTCCTTCCTTCTTTCCTTCCTTCCCTCCTTCCTTCCTTCTGTGCTATTCCTTCTTCCTTCCTTCCTTCCTTCCTTCCTCCCTCCCTCCCTTCCTTCCTTCCTTCCTCCCTCCATCCTTCCTGGAGGGGGCATCCTAGTCCCAGCCAGCAGGTCATCGTCCCACGTTCCTCCCCAGCCTGCCTGCCGCAGAGAAGCTCTGTGCTGAGGTGGACACTGGGCGCAGTGACCAGAGGCAGGCACGGCGTGCTGCCCTTGGGGGCAGGGCCAGCCATTCCCTGGCACCTCCTGGGCCGCTCCCTCCAGGCCCCGCGGAGCGCATAGTGTGCGCGTGTGTTTTATAAATCCGTCCCGTTGTAATGACAGCTAAATTATAGAAAATGCATTTTCACAGCTGGTGAGAAAAGCCATCAGCATTAATCAAGGACCCAGCCTCGCTGGGATTCCCAGGCTGCGTTTCGTTGGTGAAGTTACGTGCTGCACAGTCTTTAGTGGGATTCGTTTGAAATGGGGCCAATCGCTCATCTTTACAGGACGCTGGGGAGCCTCCTCGCGCGGGGCCGAGGGCCGAGCTCATTGCGGGCACCTAGAGGTCACTCTGTCCCCACCCACAGCTAAGGGCCACTTTTCTCTAGAAGCCAGGGATGCGGTCCTGGTGACGCCTGTGGGCCAGCTAGGTCACCTAGCAGGGGACAGGCCATCGGCGGCGGCGAAGGCCCTCGCCGTCCTGGCGTCCGCGGGGCCCTCTCCCCGGACGCGCGTCCTCTGAGTCCAGGGCCGTCGTGGTCCTCGCGGCCCCAGCCTCGCAGCCGCGACGGCCTCTGACCCCGTTTCTTGCGTAGCCCATCGCCTTGCACACGGTCGGGGCTCAGGGACTTCGGCGCGTGAGGCGGCGGCGGGCCGTCAGCAACGTCCAGATTCTGAGCGTTGGCCGCGTTCAGGCCCCGTGACGGGGCGAGGTTTTAAATACACTCCTTATTCTGGAATCATTTCTGATGCGCAGAAAAGTCGCACAGATGCAGAAACTTCCCGTCCTTCTCGGTCTCGGGATTTTCCGGCATTTTCTGGGATTTTCCGGGACCCCGTAACTCCCGTGCAGTCCTGAGGGAAACACGAGACAAATCCAGACTGGGGGCCTCCAGGACACCGGGCCAGGCCCCCGAGACTACCCCGTCCTCGCGCCTCCCACCCAGCTGGCCCTCTGTCCATGTCACGCTGGAGCACACGCACGGACTCCGGCACGAACCCACGTGAGCACACGCGTGCACACTAACCCATGTGCACAGTGCATGCCCTAACCTGTGTGTGCACGTGAGTGTACTAACTGTGTACACGTGTGTGCACTAATACGCGAGCGCTAACCTGGGTATACATGTATGTACAAACCCCTGCATACATGTGTGCACGCTAACTTGTTTGTGCACATGTGTGCACTAATTCGTGTATATATGTGTGCACACTAACTTTCGTGTGCACTAACTCGTCTGCACTAACCCGTGCGTATACACATACCTACAGTTCGGAGTTTGGCGAGTGGATCTTTTCGGGCGTGAATTAGAGAGGGCTGGACTTGGGTGTGGAGGTCGAGCACACCAGGCCCTTGGAGCTGTCCTGCGTCCCCCTAAGTGTGTCCCATGGGGGGCCGCCCCTGGCCCTGGGGAGGGTTTGCAGGGGTGGGGGCTAGGCAGGAGGCTGTCGGCTCCTTACTTGCCCTAGAGGAAGAGCAGGGAAGAACCAGGCTTCCGGCAGAGGCAGAGGCAGAGGCAGCACACTCGGCCCCCCAAGGGGGCCAGGTCCTCAGCGCCTGGCCACTGGGAGCCACGGCACAGCCTTCTCTTGGCTTGGCTGTCATCGTGCCGCACCGGGTGCTACTGGCCTCCAGCAGCCGTCGGCCCCATCCCCGGGGCCTGGCAGAGGCTCCACTTCTGCTAGGCTCTCGGGAGCGGCTCGCCTGAGCCTCTTGGCTCACCTGCCCTGGCAAGGCTGACAGCAGTTTCGAGAGCCAAATGCTGCTCATGGAGCTGGCTCCCGCGTGTGGCAGGTGCTGTCACTGCTACCAGGTCAGAGATGGGACCACTGAGGTGCCCCGAGGTCACACAGCGGGTGTCAGGCAGTTCCCACCCCTGTCCTGCAATGGGCGGCCATAGGGCTCTGGCTGTTTCTCCTGCAAAACCTTGAACTTCAGTGTCTGCAACTTGGAAGTGTTCCGTGGGAGGGGGCAGCACCCTGAGTGTCTGGGCCCAGCAGGCCTGGGGGCTGGGGCCTCCCTGGGGTCCTGGCTTGAGCACCAGCTCCCTGGGTGACCTTGGACATGCTGTCGGACTTCCCTCACGTGTAAGGTGGGGTAATCACGCTTGTCCCACCAACCTGCAAGGGTGCCGGGGTCCAGAGGGCACAGAGCGTGGGACAGTTCGTCACGAGCCACTGAAACGCGGTGACGGCACGAGTTTTGTGTGGTAGCCACGTCAGCAACTGCACCGAGAGCGAAGGTGTCTCCTGCCTCTGGCCGGCCGAGCAGCGGGAAGACGGTGTCCGCTGTGACGGGGGCTCCAGCAGGCTGGTCCCCGCCATCCGCACAGCTGGGGACCGGACATCGGAGCCCCCACCCCTGACCGTTCCTCACCCAACATGGGTCGGGCTGGAGCGGACTCTGCAGGCTTCCTCGTGGGTTCAGGAAGTGACCAGAACCACGTCTTCCGGCCCAGCCCAGTGGGGTTGCCTCAGCTCCCTCGGGGTCCCCCCTGGATGGAGGCACTGACTCGTGGACCCCCGTGTGCACCTTTAGAGTGACATCGAGGCCCCGGGAGTGGGGCTCTGGTCTGTGCACCCCCAGAGGTGACTGTGCCCGGGAGATCCGGGCCCTGGGGACGTCGGCAGGCGAGCACCTCCTGCTTCCCGTGACCCGAGTGTTCTCCCAGGGCCGGGCTCCCTCCTCAGTGGTCTTTCCTGTGTTTGGGACACAGATGGCAGTTGACTTTCCACCATCCCGGGTGTCAGAAAACACGGCTCCTTTCCTTGGTTGTGCCTCCCCCCGTGGCCCGAAGACGCATGGCAGCAATGTTGTCTGGGGCTTTTCCAGCCCCGGGGGAGTTCGTGGGGGCCCAAGTCAGGGCCTCGGTGCCCGCTGTGGCCCTGGGGAGTGGCCAGCTGAGGGAGTGGGCACTGGGCAGGTGGGGCTGGGCAACGGCTTGGTGGGGCTCAGGGATGGAGGCCCCTGTCCGGGTCAAGGTCCCCTGGAGGGGTCGTGAGGGCTGCCAGAGACAGCTGGGCATTGAGTGACAGTGGCCCTTTCTCCTGGGGTGATGTCCAGGCCCAGGTGGCGTGGCTCGGGGCCTCTGGCTCTGAGAGGCATCTGTTCCTTAACATCAGCACCTCCGGACACCAGCAGTGTCAGACACGCCCCTGGCCTCCCCAGGCACTGTCCGATGGGACACCCTGGGGACAGATGACCCTTCCTGCTTCCGGGAGGAGGGTCTGGGTGGTCCTGCCCACCGGGGCCACGGGGCCCGTTCGGAGCCTCTGCTGGGTCCCCCGTCTCATCCCCGCCAGGCAGGCAGGCTCGTCTCCTGACCCGGCAGACGCCCTTCACTCAGCCCCAAGCCCAGGATCATCAAGGGACCCTCTTGCTGGAGCTGGGGTGGCTGAAGGGAGGGTGACCCCACATGAAAACCCACCCGCATGCTCACCCAGGGAGCTCAGAGGAGGGGAGCACCCCGACCCACGGGGAGCTCGGCGGGCAGGAGGTGCGGGCGGCAGGGAGCCCCACTCTGCGCTCGGGTCAGAGGCTGTGGGCGGATGTTTTCTGGGGCGACCATCACAGCTCTCTACCCTCCACGGACTCGGTGTCTGCTTTCGAGAGGCTGGAGCGGGGTCACGTCTCCCTGCGAGGGGTCGTCGCGTTCTTCCTCAGGGACGAACAGCACGAGTGCCTTTGGTCAGGGCTGCCATTCTCACCGGAGGTGCGAGCTCTGGCCGACCCAGACCCCCTGCTGGCCGACGTGGCCCACCGTCGGGGCGCCCGGCAGCACCCGCGTGTGGGGGTCGCGGCCCCTTCGCTGAGTGCGCCGGACGCCGGCACAGCTCTTTGTTGATTTCATGCAGCTTCGGGCCCCACGGACCAGGGGTTTTAAAGCGTCTGCTCCTGGGGGTGGAAACCACAATGTGTCCGGCTCGAAGTCGTGAGTTCTTGAAAGAAAAAGCGAACAGCCGAGCTGCTAGTGAGAACCGCCATCGGCACCCGGGCCCCGTCGAGGAGGCGCTGGGCGCTGAGGGAGGGAACG
This sequence comes from Pteropus medius, assembly GCF_902729225.1. NCBI lineage: Eukaryota > Metazoa > Chordata > Mammalia > Chiroptera > Pteropodidae > Pteropus > Pteropus medius. The sequence continues at coordinate 10,817,090 of NW_024350927.1, read as the reverse complement.
GGCGCCCTTGGAGGCTCACGGCTGGTGGCCCCGCCTCCTTGGGCCCAGGGCCCCCCGCCTCTCTTACGGGGAGGCGGTGAGGTGACAGAGCTGGGGCCTCCTCTCGGCCACCACGGCCTCACGAAACTCTTCCCAGACCTGCAAGGGAAGGTGGCGTCCGGTCGGGCGGAGCAGGCACATGGACGGTGCTTGGCGGGGGTCGTGGGGAGGGGTCCGTAGGCAGCTCTCTCACCTGTGACACAGGTAACCGGTAGCCCCCATGAGGCCGTGCTCCGGGGCCAGGTGCCGACTGCAGAGCGGGCAGACTCTCTGCTGTCCCTCTGTCTCGCCGTGGCCCCCAGCTCCTCCCCGAAGCGCTGATGGAGTTTGTGACTTGTACAGACGACATGTTAGGGTTTGGCAGGGGGGAGCGAGGGGAGGAGGCCAGGCGGCGAGGGACAGCCCAAGTGTGCCACCAGCAGGCAGGTGGCCTCCCCCGGGCGGCTCTGTCCCCTTCTCTCCCGTGGCCCGAGGTGTCACTGAGAACGGAGCCCTCAGAAGCAGGACGGTGCGGCTCACCGAGGCCAGCCGCCCGCTCGGGGCGGGGAAGGGCTGGAGGCAGCGGAGCCATCTGCTCTGGGCGAGGGGCTGTGCCGGGCGCAGGGGACGGAGACCTCGTCCCTGCGGATGGGCCACCCCCCCGCGTGGGGTTTGGCCCGGGGAGGATCTGTGGCCCTCGGCCAGGTCCCCTTGCTGGCCCTCTGAACGCTGAGTCCCACTGTGGGGTGCCCCAGATAAGCACCCCCTCGGCGGGAGCACGGCCTGCGGGTCCAGGAGAGAAGCTGTGCCCCTCGGGACTGGAACAAAGCAGGACTCACGTCCTGGAGGCCCCCGGAGGCCCGTGGCCCTGAATGGGCTTGAAAACACAATGCCGACCTTCCAGGACGGCAGCCTGGGGCGCGAGCCCAGGCCCGGGGTGGCTCCCTCCGGGCGCCGAGCTCGCAGAGCGCCGGTGGCGCCAGGCCCGGTGCCAGGGTGTGGCCCTGCGGAGGCTTCCCCGGGCCCCATCGGGCGGCCGAAGCCCCGGGTCCCGCGCAGGGGTGTTCCTGCTCCCGCCCGAAGCCGCCACCGAAGCCTTTGAACCGCCTGGGGGCGGGGGCGGGGGCGGGGGCGGCCCGGCCGGCTGCTGACTCTAGCCTGTTTCCCTAAATTAAGACGCCGTTTCTCCAGGAAGGAAATGGATATCAACAAACTTCCATCCGAAGATCAAACCGCTTCCTCCCGCTGGCCCCACGGACCTCTCACGCCCGCCCCCACCGCCCTCCCCCAGCCCCGGCCCCCGCGCCTCCCAGGCCCCCTGTGGGGGCTCCGGCGTAAGGAGGGTGGCTGCCGTGGGTGTGGGATCCAGGCCAGGGGACCGTTGGAGGCCCCCAAGCCGGGGCCATGCCCACCGGGACACTCGGAGCACGCTGCCACAGGAAACGCCCGCCTCGCCGGGCTGGCATGCCACCTTCTCGTCCTCAGGACCAGGTGGCCTGGTGCGGTTGGCAGTGACCCTGTGACATCGCCTCCCTGAGCCGTGGCAGCGCGATCACCCCAGGCGGCTTAGCACGGACTCGCCTCGCCGGTGCTGAAGCCGGTCACTCGGCTTCTCTCCTGTGGGGATCGTGGCCCGAGCATGTGGCTTCTCCCGTCACCCCCATTTAGAAAGCCATCGAGTGTGGGAGGGCTTGGCACGCACCGCAAACCTTAATAACCACTTTCCAGAAGATGCTCGTGTCGCGAGGGACCCTGTGTGGGGCTCAGGGCCTCACCCATGCAAGTCGGGCTGGGGCGACGCTGGAGTATCGGGGTGCTGTAGCTCCTCTGACCTGAGCCTCACCATCCAGCCCCATGCCCAGCCTCTCCCAAGGGTCACTGAGGCGGCCACAGCCCTGGGCACAGGAGACCCCCACTAGAGCGCTCACTCCATCCTGGAGCTGAGGCGGGCTCACACCTCACGGGAAGACCTCCGAGTGACAGCCACGGTGGACACGGGGGTGGCCCGGCCCAGACTCAGGGCAGCATCCGTGTGGCCGTGCAGGGCCGCTCTCTGCAGCTGGGGCTCGGGGCCGGGCTGGGGCGTCGTGGGGCTGCCTGACCCCCTTGGGGTTTGCATCTCAGCAGGTGCTAGGTGCCTGGCCCCTCCTCATGTGAGGCCTCTCATTTCCCACCCGTGGGGCCCTGGACGGGCCGAGGTGAGGACGGGGCGAGTGGTCGCTGACTGGGCACCCTGGGCGGGGGTCATGGTTTATTTGTGACCAGCCTTGGGAGGACACATGTCCTCGGAGACTTTACAGGAGTCTAGCTCCCGTGTCCCCATTAGGAAGGTGGCTGCCCCAAGGCCACATGGCGTGGCGGTGGTGCCAGGCTGGCTTCGTCGCCGATGAAGAAGGATGAGCGAGCTGGGTGGGGGCAGAGACAGGGAAGGGAGGGTGCTGCCCCGAATGGCGGCCCTAAGCCCCTCCCTTACGGCAGCCCACCCTGGGCTCTGCTCATCCCTCCCGGTCTGGGCGGGGGCTCTGGACAGGCCTCCCTAGAGAGACGGCTGCAGAGGACAGAGCTGGATCTGAGGCCGGGTGACGGGGGATGTCGGAGCCTGGCTAGGCTCTCCCTGCGTGGGGCTGAGTCCGGCCAGCCGCCTGGCCCCATGTAGGGTCGCTCTGGTTCTGCGATGCGGTGGCCGTCTAGCGTCCACCGCGATGACCACCGCGGCCATGTGGCCCTAGGGAGAGGGTGTGCTTCGAGCCCGGGATGATGCCAGGTGTCCTCGCCACCTGCCCTGCGTGCTCCGAGGGTCGTGCGCCTCACTGCGAAGTCTGGGTTCCCGGGGTGGGGAGACTGTGCCGAGACTCGCCCTGCAGGTCAGCCGGCCCTGGCGCACCAGACCCCGCCCACCTACTGTGACATACGGAGGACACGCGTGCTGGCCCAACGTGCTCCCAGGCCAGCAGGGCTGCCCTGCGTCCCCACACTCCGTAGCCTGGCACCCCGAGAGGGCTCGTCCTGGGGCAGGCAGAGGCTCGGGAGGGGTGGCAGGGCTCGTGCACCCACAGTCCTCTGGGCTCGAGGCTCTGGGCCGCCTGCAGGTTGACGGGTTAGCTGGCTGCGCGGCCCGGCCAGCGTCCTTGCCCCTTCCTATGCGGGAAGAGACCGCGAGCTCTGTTTGTTTAGACTTTTCCTAAAGCTGACAGCTTGAATCAGGCTAATTTACCTGAGGCAGACCAACCGTCCCAGTATTTATTTTACGACGTTTCTCCGGTAACTCGATCCCTGCCCGCCCCCGCCTTGTTTACCGGCGGCCAGGGCGCATCTGTCTCCCGTCGCTCCGCGCTGCCCTTCTTTTCAAGGACGCAGAACGGGGTGGGGGGCAGGCTTGGCTTGGCGGGGCTGCCCAGTGGCGCCCATGGCGGTAGGGGTGGTGCCGTGGGCCTTTCGGGTTCGGGGTGCGGGCCAGGCCTCAGGGTGCCCTGTGAGCAGTGGGCGGGGACTTTTCACCGGGTGGGGGACCCAGCCGGGGGGCTGACAGCGGCCCCCGCGGATGTCACTGTCACTTGCCGAGCAGCGTCCCTCTGGGCTGACGCATCTGGTCCCGCGTGTGCTAGCTGGCACTCACTTGGCAGCCTGTTTTGCAGAGGGACAGACCGACATCCGGAGTCACCTACGAGCCAGCATCCAAGCCGGGTTCCAGCCCAGGCCACTCGGAGGGTGGGGCCAGCTCACGGGACACACTGCCCACGCTCAGGGCATGGGCCAGGCGGGCTGGACAGGTCTCCCCAGGGACGCAGACACACGAGATGCAGCAAGGGAGAAAGCCATGCCCTCCGGCCTGGTGGCGCCGGTCCAGGAGGGGACAGTTCGATTTTCCGTGTTACGTCCATAGCAAAGAAACGGAAAACAGCGGCCCGTCTGTCTGAGGGTGGCCGTCACCAGCCTCGTGCACCTGTGCTGGGACCAGGCTGTCACTAGACACTGCCTGTCCGGAGGGCGGGCAGCATGTGGACACATGTGCCGGTGCGGCAAGTGCCTCTGAGGACAGGCCCCGGGCTGGGGCGGGTCGCACTGCTGGGGTGCAGCAGCCAATGAACCCCCCTGCCTCACGCTCACGCTCTGGGCGGGTGACGCCAGGACCTGGCAAACGACAAACACGTGCACGACAGACGGACACGCGTCTTTCAGAGGATGGCGAAAGGAGAGAAAACAGTGAAATGCTGGGGCCCCGGGTTGGAGGAGATCCACAGGAGGTCAGGAAGGGCTTCCTGGAGGAGGCGGCACTTATGCCGCCATGGGAAGGTCTGGGCAGGAGTCTGGGCAGAGAAAAGAGCTGGTGCAAAGGCCCTGAGGTGACATTGGTGTTGGGGGAGCAGAGTCTTTTGTTCCCCAAAGTACTGAAAATGCACGAACCCCAGAGCCCCCTGCTCCCCTCTGCCCCTGGAGTGGTGGCCCGGACGGGGTGGGCACTCTGCCTGGGTGGTCGCCGCTGGGCGATGGGGCCCAGCCTGCCCTTAGGGTCCCCTGGCCACCTCGGACCCCTCGTGCCCTGGGACCTGGAGGTCTCCCCGCTTCTCGGGTGCCACCCTGGACCGGCCTGGGAGGCGACGCCCACTCAGGCAGGGCGGGGGAGGGGCTGCTGTGGACAAGGCGGCTTCTCAGCGGCTCCGCCCGCAGCCACGGTGCCATCGTGGTGCCTACGGACCCCTGGCCCCGGGCGGAGCAGGGCCTTTTACACTGACAGGCTGTGACGCGGGCCTCCTCGCCAACCGGGCAGAGGTCGGCGTGAATCGGGGGAGGTCCAGCCAGTCGGGGGTGGGGGAGCGGTCGGCAGGAGGGGAAGGCCGCATGGGGTGACGGCAGGGCCAGGCCCCTGGGTGGCCTCCGTCCGCCGTGTGAGCGCCCCTCCTCTGTGAGGCTGGCTCCCCTCCGGGAGGGCCCGCTGCACAGCCCCATACATCTCTGTCAGAAGCTCTATGAATAAATTAACCTTTTTAAAGATTAGTGCACTCTAGTACCGCAGGGTTTTTTAAACGGAACAAATGCTAAAAATATTTTGACAGAGCTTGCCGAGTTTGCAGGGTGGCTGGTCGACGAAGCCGGACCCCAGCCACTGGCCGGGTGCCGCCCAGATGTGGTGTGCCCGGCCCCAGCCCCCAGGGCAAGGTGGGGCTGGGCAGACTGGGGAGCTGGAAGCGGTGTCCCCTGGAGATGGCGGGGCGGGGGCGGGGGGGGACGCGGTTCTGCCCGTCCGCCGTGGACTCCGGCGTGTTGGTCTTCGCGTGGGCGTGGGGTGCTGCGGCCACCCCACTCGTGGTCCTGGTCAGCCCTCCTCTTTCGGGCCAGGAGAGGAGGGGTGCCGGGGGCCTCCTGCCTGCAGGAGCAGGGTTCGCCCCCCCCACCTGAGCGAGGAAGGGTGGCTGTCTGTGGCTGGGGTTCAGCATGAGCGAAGGCCCAGTCAGAAACGGGGGCCTCAGGGGCACATGGGATGGGGGCCTGCGTCTGGGCGGTGGGTGTCTGTGCGCGAAGGGCTTGGGGCACCGGGCGCAGGGAGGGGAGTGAGCCTCGGGGTGCAGGAGGGGCCCGGCTCTCAGCCTGGGCCCAAGGGAGCCACTGAAGGCTGTGGAGGAGAGGGTGACGGGTGCGCGGGCCGAGGCGCTGGAAGACCGGAGGTTGGGGTGGGGGGCGTGGGGGCCCGGACCAGGTCCTCTCCTCGCTCCGGGCACGTGCCGCTCTTCTTGGCACCCAGAGCTGGGCCTGACGCACAGTAGGTGCACAGTGGCCAGCCCCCAGGTGAGAGCATGGGCCAGGTCCCCACGTCCCCTGGAGCCCCCCGTCCTCCTCTGGCCCCAAACCTGCCCGCCCGGGTCCCCAGCTCCTGGGCTCCCCGCGGGCCCGGCGGAGGCAGGGCTGGCCCGGCTCCCGGCTCAGGGGGTGTGGGAGGAAAGCGCCAGGCGGGGTGCAAGGCCTTGGCCCTCATCAGAGCGGGAGTCGAGGCTGTCCCCAAAGTGCCACCTCAGCCCTCAGGTGCCCGTGTCTCCCCGCGGGCAGGGAGCACCGGAGGGAGGCTCGTCTTCAGTGGGTGGCGGCTCAGCAGCTGTCTGGAGCCTGGGGTCCCCTGCTAAGGACAGGGTCCCAGGACCCAGCTGCAAGGGCCAGCTCAGGGCTCCGGCCTCACACCGAGGGGGGTGGGGTCAGCCGGTCCTGCTGGCGCATCACTCAGGACTGGCTTCTGCAGCGGGGGACCCCAGGGGAGGGGGCGGGGGCGCGGGGCCTTGGGAACAAGGTCGGATGGCGGACGAGCCTCCTTTGTGCGTGCCAAGCCTACTTTTGCCTAGAGGGCCCGCTGTCTGCCCCACCAGCTGCCTCCCCGGGGCTTCTGGGTGTGGACTGTCCCCTGCCTCTCCTGACCCTTGTGTATCTAGTCAGCTCTTCTGCCTCCGCTTGAATGCCTCTTCCTCCAGGAAGCCGTCCCTGATCCCCCAAGGCTGAGTCAGTCCTGGGGCATCTCCAGGACATGGCAGGGCCTTCTTTTCTGGGAGGACGTGCTTTCCTGGGGGAAGCCGGTCTGGTCCCTGCCCGGGGCTCCCTTGTGAGGCCGGGCAGGGCTGGGAGGGCTGGCTGAGGCCACGGGGTGGGGGCCCTCTCTTCTCTGCATGTCATGGGGCCCATCTGGGGTCGGTCAGCCATCCACACTTTCAGAGCAGAGGTGGGGTGATGACAAGCATTCCGTGCTGGCTTCTCCCAGGAGGCCGGGCTGGGCGCAGGTGTCTGGGGAGTGAGGTTCCCCAGCACGACCATCTCCTGACCCACTGCCCAGCTCCAGGGCAGGGACTGGGACCCAGGCTTCCCTGGCCCTGCCGGGCTTGGCTTCCCCCGGGGCATCGGTGAGTCTCGCCTGGCCCTGCCTCTCTGGGGGGGCTCTGGGCAGCTGGGGGCTGTCGGTGGCCATCGCTCCCCACTTCTCCAACACGTCCCTCTGGGGCGAGGAGGGGACACAGTGGGGCCGAGGGGGAGCAGCCTGGACGGCGAGGAGGGGGCCTGGCCCGGCCCTGCCCTGGCTGCTTTTGCTCCGGGCGGGTTCTATACCCTCTGTTGGCTTTTCCTGGCGCCCCTGGTGCCCCAAGTCTGGCGCAGGCCCCCTTTCTGAGTGCCCGCGCCAGCTGGCTGGGCTGCTGAGTTCTTCCCGTGGAGGGCCGGCCCCTTCCACGTCCCTCCTAGGCTGCCCTCGGCCAGAGGACAGAGTGGGGCCGGGTGCTCGTGTGGAGGGGTGCGGTCAGTCAGCGACAGCAGCCGTGCAGAGACCGTTCCCCTTGACCGTCCGCGCCTGTTGCCTGCGTAACCCAAAGGGCCCGTCAGGCAGGCCGGCGGGGAAGCGGGGTCCAAGGAGGGAGGAGGCCGTGAGCCCCAGACCTGGGCCTTTCTCTGCACTGTGTCTGGAGAGCGGCATGGGGCGCAGACCCTGAAGTCCGCAGGGAGGGCCCTGGGGCACAGAGGACCCCACAAAACCCGCAGGAAGGAAACCAAAGTGGGGCCCACCGGCGAGTGCGCTGGGGTCACTCGGAGCCAGGACCGGCGAGCCGGGGGTGCTGTGCTGCGTGGGCAGGTGGCTCCCCGGCCCACCTTAGCCTCGCTGGCCCTGTGGGGGCCACAGCTGCTCTATGCTGGGGCGACACAGAGCTTAGCGAAACCTGTGTAAAGGGCCGGCACCGAGCCTTCATCTGTGACGAAGGCAAAAGCCCACTTCGCTCTGAAGATGCATCAGATACTTCCACATGGAAATGAGTGGTTCCAAGCCAGCGAAGGGGGTGGGGGCCGGGGCTGACGGTGCTGCAGGCTGTAGGAGGAATAGCGGGAGCAAGCACAGACCCCACCCTAGTGTGGCCTGGAGCAGGAGGAAGTGTCCAGGGTTGGGGAGTGCTAAATCCCTGCGGCTTCCTGGAGGAGGCGGCATTTGTGCGCAGGAGCAGCCGAGCTCTGGCTCTGTCTGTGCTGGGGAAATCAAACCCCCAGGCCAGGGAGGGAGGCCCCTCGCATGGGCGGGGGAGGGAGGCGGGCATCTGGACATTCTGTTTGAGCGGGTGCCAGGTGGGGCCGCGTGGGTTCCCAGGCCCCACAGGTCACAGTCCACTGGCCAGAGGGTCCCTGAGGGCGAGTGTGTGATGTGGGGGATGGGGAGGGGCAGGTGAGAGATTCTTGAGTCCTTAGGTTTCCCTTCCTGTGACATTACGGATCGGATCCGGCTTCGCTGGCGGGTCTCAGAGTGATTAGCGAGCGTCAGCCACCTGCCAATGAGCGTCCTGCAGACTCCACGTTAGAGACACGGAGTGGCCGAGGATCTCAGAGACCCCCTCAGGGGGTGGGGGAGACGTCCTGCCCCCAGAGAAACCCCGAGGGTTTTCCGTCATCCGCATCTATGGGGCGGCTGGCAGGGCCCGGGCCCGGGGGACTCTGGGGGTGGCCCGTCCAGCTGCCTCTGCTCAGGCCGCCTGGCTGGGCCCACCGGGGGTCCGTCCCGGGCGGCAGGGGCGCCGTCTCTCACTTGGAGGCAGGACAGCGCTTTCCTGACCAGCTGGCTCCCGTCTGTCGTCCGCTCGCACTGCGCCTTTTGTCATGGTGCAGAAATTGCTGTGGAGTCTGGGTTCCGGGCTGGGGACCCTCTAGGAGGAGCGGCCTGGGGGGCCCCTCAGGGCAGGGGCTCACGGGGGCCCGGCTGGCACCCCCAGTCACCCAGCCCCACCCGTGACAGACACAGAGACGTGGAGTTTGCACAAAAGGCAATTCAACAGGCTTTGGACCAAATCCCGACGTTTGCTTACAAGGACCTCTATTTATGGAGCCTTCTCCCTGAGGTCGGCCAGCCAGCCAGACCCTTTCAGGAGTTTATAACTATTATTAAATTTAAAGCTGGCTGCGGTTTTAATTCAGAGAGAAAACTGCATACCGTTGGGGAGGGGGGTTCATGGAATGTGCTTCAGGGAGACCGCCAGCAAGTGTGTTCCAAGTGGTCCCCCAGACGGCCCAGGTGGGTCCCGGAGCCCACAGACCCCGGAAGGGGCTTTCCACGGCCCCTGCTCAAAGGCGGAGCAGCCTTTCCGGCTCCGGCTCTGTCGCCTGGCGGCCCGTGGGCCTACGAGCCGGGCCCGGTGGCTGCCGCCGCTCTCACGGGCGTTTTGGCCCGGACGCCGTCTGCCTCCTCTCTGCGTTTAGGGGAGCTGCCCAGCGGCTGCCTCCTGCTCTCGGTTTCGTGGCCTGGAGCCTCAGAGGTCATCGTGGCCCGCTGGGGACAGGGCCAGACCTGAACTCATGCTGGTGCGTACTGTTCTGAGCCAAGGGTGGCTTTGCACGCTGCTGGTGCAGATCTGGGGTGCAGGGCCGCGACCCTGGGCACACCCAGTGCTGGGGAGGGGCTCAGGTCAGCACCGGGCCTGTCGGTCCCTCCCCAGTTCTCACCGACCTCCACCCCAACTCCCTTGGGAGAAGGGCTTTCTGGGCACTCCTCAAGCTGCCCCGGCCTGGGGTGGCTGATGGGGGCCGGAAGGTGGCCAGAGGGGCTGGGCAGGCAGCAGAGAGGAAGCCAGGCTCACGGACGGCCTGGTGGGCAGACCCAGTCGACAGGAGGCTGGGCCCAGAGCTTCTGCCCACAGTCGTCTTGGCTGTGGCCGCAGAAGGTCCAGGCAGGAGGAGCTGGGAGGGAGGCCGGCGGCCGGCAGGGGGTGTTCCCGGCCTGCTTTCCGGCCCTCGGCTCTCCTGCAGCCGGCACCTCCGGCAAGCTGGGCACATCTGGAAATGTTTGATTTGATAGAGTGTCGCTTTACATTGCAGAAATGAGCATAAGCGGTTTCTTGACCCACCAAGTGAGAAATGCGATCTGGGTTTTACTGCCGACCCTTTAAATAAAAAACAGATCGCTTATTAAACCATTATCTATCAGGGATGGGGCCGGCCGCAGTGCACCCCAATCGGCACAGAAGGGAGCGGATGCGGCTGTACCCCGGCGGGGCCAGAGGGCGGGCGGCGTGGGGGGCACAGGTCACCCGGTCACTCCCAGGACGAGGGGCCTGGCACCCACTGCCAGCCTGGTCCACCTCACTGCCGGCCACGGAGCTTTGCCAGCTGCCTGGCTGGAGGAGGGGTGTGAGGGTCACCGCTTGGCTGCTGCTTTAGCACCCCAAAATGGGAGCTCCCCTCAGGGGGTGGAGTCGCAGGCTTAGCCTGCGTGACAGTGTCGGGGCCAGGGTAGAGGGCTTGGGCCGGCTGCTGAGGTGCTGAGGGACAGGGGCCCCCCGATCCCAGGAGCCTCCGCTGTGACCTCAGCACTCGGCTCTGTGGCCCCAGTGGTGTGGACAGGCCCCCTCCAGCGGTAGGTGAACCCTCACAGTGGGGGCCTCCCTCCGGCCCGCCGGCCCCGTCGAGATCCTGGCCGCAGAACCAGGGCGGTGCCCAGGGCAGACGTATCTCTGCCGTCACAGCCGATAGGAATATGGCGCTGCCTGGGTCACCTTGTAGTCACAGTGACGGCCCCAACTGGGCACACGCGTGACGTGTGGCCGACAGCACACGTGGCCGGCAGTGCCCACGCAGCAGACCTCACGGGCCGCTCTTGACCTTGACTAGGAGGCTCTGACCCCAATGGGATGAACAGGGGTGTTGGGTCCCACAACACAGGTGGGGGCTGCATCTCGGGGGCCTGTGGGGCATCTGGGCCTGGGGTGGCAGGGACACAGGGTCTGGCTCAGCTGGGGAGGAGGGGCCTGGCTCAGGGGACAGCTGGGTCCTTGGGCTCCTGGTGGCCCAAGTCCAGGTTTGAGCCAAGGCACCAGGTCCGTCCGATGCCCCCTCGTTCCTCTGGCCTGTGGCTTTGTCCACATGTCTGACGCGCCCACCCAGGCTGGGGCTCTGGCTGTGGGCCTGACCCTCCCACTCTCCTCTCTGGCTGCCCCTCTGAACCCCTTCTCGTCTGACTGCTCCCCAGAAGCCCTGCCTAATATCTGCTGATGGCCACAGCCACGGTTTGTGTTGGAGCCTGGACCTTCTGCCCAGGACCACCTTAAGTTGGGGCGAGGGTCCCTCAGCTCCACGGCTGCTCCCTCCACAGGCCAGAGGGGCTCCCCCAGCATTTGAGGGGGCCCACGTGCTGCTACTGTCTACTCTGCTGTGTAGTCATCTCTTGTCACCGGGGATGCTGGACGCTGGCCCGGGTGTGGCTGCTGCAGCTGGCCCACAACCCACAGCTGGTGAGGGGTCGTCGGGCTCCTCAGGTACCCGACTCCGGAAGCCTGTGGGGGCCGTGACGACTTGCTCCTGGAGAATAAAACCCTAGGCCGCTCTGGGGACGAGGCTGAGAAAATACTGGATGCCCTCAGCCATGCCGAGGTGCGTCCTGCACGCAGACAGGCCGGCCGGAGTCATGGAAGGGGCCAGAGAGGGCGCTTCACCCAGGAGGCTGCTTGTGCTCCCGCGGGAGAGACAGCCCAGCTGTGGCCTGGGGACAAGTAGCCCCCCACTCGAGTATAGGGTGACGGGTCCCAGCTGACACAGAGCAAGGCCCCTGGCCTGAGAGCTGCTGTGGGGTGGGGGGTGGCACTGTGGGGTCCGGATGCAGGCTGGAGGGAGGCCTGCCGGGGTGGGGGTGGTGGGGCTGGTGCTCGGCCCCTGCTGGGCAGGGTGGGGGTGGTGGGTGGCGAGAGGAGGCAGAGCGATTGCTGTCTGCAGGGCAAATTGGGACCCGAGGCTCACTCACAGCGCAGCCCCGGCTCCTCCGAGCTCGCGGTCCCGGGGGACACAGGCCCGGGACAGCTGTGCCACGTTGCAGCTCGGGGCCAGAAGGGCAGCAAGGCGGGCGGCCGGCACGGCCGGGGGCCTGGGGCTCCATGGCGGAGCTGACACCTCAGGTTCTGGGGGTGAACAGGACCTAGGGTGGTGGATGGACACGCAGGGACAGCGTCCGGGCAGAGGGAAGAGGCTCTGCAAAGGCGTAGGACAGGGTGGCCTCCCCCACGTCGTGACACTGGCTAAGGCAGGGTGGGTCCAGTGGGCCAGCCAGAGCTGGGAGTGGAGGGCTGGGTGCTGCCCCTCAGGCTACAGGGTCACGTTGGGTGAATGCCCAGCTGCCTGTCTCGGTCCCTTCCTGCCCAGGAGACAGTACAGGGGGCGCCCAGAGAGGGCCGGACTGGATCGTTCATTCACCAGGGACATCCTGGGGACACAGCGGGCACCAAATAAGTATTCGTTTGATGTGCAAACAAAATGGGACCAGGCCACCGTCTCGAGCCACTTGGCGCCCTCTCCACCCCCGGCAGGTCCCGGGGGCTGGGTCCCTGGGGCGCCGTGCCACAGGCTTCAGTGCAGCAGGCGCACACACGGACGTGTGCACACTGGTGCCACACTCGTGCATGCACACACACTCACGGGGACATGCACAGCCACACACATTCGTGTGAGCACACACACGTGAACGCTTGTGCACACCTGCGCCGGCACCCACACTCGTGCACGTAGTCGTGTGAACATGCATACTCATGCAGGCACACGCTTGCACACATGCATTTGTTCATGCACATGTGTGCACACGTGCCCACCCTGTAAGCACGCACAGGAAGCTCCTGTTGCTCGCCCCTCACGGCTCTGCCTTAACCACTGGATCCAGTCAGGGCAGCTCATCCTACCTGCAGTAGTGCAAGTCGGGGGCGGGAAGTCGCCCGCAGAGGGCTCTGGGCAGACGGCGGCTCCCGAAGCGGGGGAAGCAGGGGAAGCAGATCCAGCGTCCCAGTCTGAGCGCCCTGGGCGGGGCCCGCGTCTGGTGGGCGGGGCCCGCGTCTGGTGGGCGGGGCCCGTGTCTGGTGGGAGGGGCCTGGGTCTGGTGGATGCCCCACGTGGGCTCCAGGCAGGGCAGGGGGCAAGGACACCCACCCCTCGAACCTCCCTCCTGCACCCGGGGATGGGGAGGGAAGTGGGAGATCAGAGTGTCTGAGGGGAGCGGTGGCCGCACAGCAGGCCACCGGAGAGGCCAGGCACGCTGACCACTCCCATTTCCTGGGGCCCAGGAAGGCAGAGGCTGGTGGGGAAATCTGGGACCACAGCTGGGCAGCGACCCAGGGCCCATCGGCCATCCCTGGGGAGGCCTTCTCTACCCCAGGCCGAGAGAGGCACAGAGACCGGGGGGCTCAGGGAGACGCCACAGTTCCTGATGTCCAGTGAGGACCCCGTGTGTCCCCGTCCACACACTCCAGGGGAGTTCTTTGCTGAAATCACATTACTGGGGGCTCTGGGGGCCAGTTACAAGGCTTGGGGGGACCATGTCTCCCCGTTCTTGCTGCCAGGGCTGTACCCAGGCCCTGCACATAGGCCTGGGGATCGGCCAGCCAGTGCCCAGTTTCTCTCCACCGGCCCGAGTGGACCAGCTTCAGAGGAGTCCCCCGGGTGTACCGCGGGCCCCGCCATCTTCCTGGGTTCGGCCCACAGCGGTTCTCCGGGGAGCACTGAAGAAAGCGCCGAGAAGGGGGGCTGTCTCTTTTCCTGCACGTGAGCCCTCCCTGCCGACCTGGAGGACAGGCCGGCCCCGTGGGACAGCGGCAGAGGCAGGAGAGCCCAGACCAGGTGGCGCCTTCGGAGGGCACGTGTCCAGCGGCCCTGTGCGGGGCCCACTGGCTCTGCAGGGTCGGAGCGGGACCCCGCAGGCGACCAGGCAGCGTGGACGCCTGCCCTAGATGCACGCCTGCCCCCCGGGTCAGCAGCCCTGGGCCTCGTCGCTCCCGAGTCCCTAGCCTGTGTGGCACCCACGGCCGCAGAGCAATCGTACTGGACCTCTCTGCGATTTCCACGCACAGCCGAGTGGACGTGCGCGGGCGTCAGGTGGACAGCCGGGGTCAGCGCCATCCCGCCAGGCCCTCCTCCGGCCAGCCCAGAGGCGGAGGGCGGTGTGTGGGGTGAGGCTGCCCCAGGGGCGTAGGGTCTGCGTCTGCCCCCTGCATCACCTGCGACGTGGCCTTCCCTTCGCGCACCTCCAGCTGGCCCGCAGGGGGCCTCTGGGAGCGCCTGGCCTGGGACCCCACACCGGAGGAGGGCCACTGTGGGTCAGACACGAGTGGCCGCCGCCGCGGGCAGCTGGATTTACTGTCCCTGCCCCTTTAACGGCGTCCGCGGGCGCGGGCTGCGCACCCCTCCCTGCCCCTGCGGCCGGGCGGCGGGCTTGGGAAACCCATTACGGCCGTGCCATCAATCTGGGCTGCCGCCGCCGGCACTCCGGGCCTCTGTTTAATGGGCTGCTTCCTGCGCCCGGAGCCCTGCTGCGTGCCTCTCTTGATCAGCTTTGTTTAATTATCAAAATATTTGATGCAGAAAATTGACATTAGTTCTGAAGGTTCTGCCCTCCTCCCCCCACCCGGCTCCCAGTGACATTGAGCGCCTCGGCGCTGTGCCCCTCGTCTCGAAATAGCAAGTGGGCCGCCCAGCCCGTGCTCGGCCAGGCGGACACGCGGGCCAGCCGCCTGCCCAGAGCCGAGGCATGGGGCGGGCCATCGGGCCCTGCCAGGATGCTGTGCTGGGCACCGGGGCTGCACACGGCCATGCCGCACCTGGGGGCCGCCACCACGGCCAGGGGCAGCCTCGAGGAGCGGCCGGAGCTGGGCCGGAGCTGGCCTGGGCTGTCCCGGGGACTCTCGCACCTGTGTGTGTGGTGGCCAGTTCCCCTGACTGGGAGCAGCACAGGATGCCCAGCAGGTGTCACCTGGCGTGTCCTGTCTTCTGGGTTGCTGTCGGGGGGTGGGGTGGGGGGACTCGGCCCCATCTTGGGAGGCCTCATCTGGGGAGCCAGGCCTCCTAGAGGGCCAAGCCCCGCCTCGCTGGACAGGACAGGGGCTCTTGGCCAGCTTTGTGGTCAGTGCCTGTGGAGGGCGGGGGGACAAACTCGTGGACATTGGGGCCACAGCAGAGTGGGGACGGCTGTCTCTCCTCTGTAAGGCTCAGCTGTCCCCTTCCTCATGCAGGGCCCAGAGCCCTTAAGGTTTTAGGTCTGGGACTCGGCGGGGGACAGGCAAGGTGTCCTGCACGGGCTCCGTTCACATTTAAGTCCCCAGTGGGGGGTGTTCCCCGCCCACGTTCATGTGTGTCCATGCATGTGTGTATGTGTGTGTGTGCACACATGCGCCTGGGTGAGTCCCACACGTGTGCATGTGCTGGGCCCTGCCTCCATGTGTGCCCACATGTGTGTGCGCACATGTGTGTGTCTGTGTGCGTGTATATGTATGTCCATGCATGTGTGTATGTGGGTGTGTGTGCACACGTGGGCCTGGGTGGGCTCTGTTTCCATATGCCCATGCGTGCTCACGCGTGCTCGTGGTGGGCTAACCCAGGGCAAGGAATGTCAGCTTCGAGGAAGCCCCCCTCACTCCTCCCCACTCGCCCGTTCCCGGGTCTGGTCCGTCTGTCCATGGGACTCAGTCTTTCTTTTAGAGATCAGCGGTCACCAGATGTGGCTTCCTGGTCCAGGCGGTCAAGCTCAGGACCCTGCGCGCGGGGCTGGGGGCAGTGGGCCCCGCACGGCTTTAGGGCAGGGCTGACGTGCACACGTGCCTGGGGACGAACGTCAGCCTGGCCAGGCGACAGCCGAATCCGCAGACTATATTTTTGCTCGTGGCTCCCCAGCCTGGGGCGTGCTGGCCAGCACCGGTCCTCGAATGCAGCTTGTTTTCAGATGTCAGATAATTTTCACAACAGAAAGTAGTTTCAAGGTTGAGAAGATACCATTATGGAAAGCAAATAGCGGTCAAGCTTAGACTCGTGGCTCGGCCGCAATCGATGTCCCCCAGCGAGGCACAGGACAGTGGAGGTGTGTCGCTCAGGCAGGCGGCACGCGGTTGTGGCTTCGGGTCCCCCTGCAGCCCGGCCCCAGGGCCCGACCGGCGCCTGGGAGACAGAGGGCGGCCCTGGCGACTGGGCCTGGCGCCCCAGCCCAGCCCCCTCGCCGTCTTGACCCCAGCCCAGGCTGTGCGTTCAGGTGCCTGACGAAAAGCGAGTCCTGGAAGAGACGCTGTCACCGTCCCCTTTCACAGGTCGGGAATGACGCGCTTATCCGTTCCCTGTCCCAGGCAGTGCCCGCGTCCCCTCGGCCACTTCCTGCTTCTCCACGGTCACCGCCCTGCCTGCCCGCCCCCGTTGGATGTGACCCACTGCCTTGCTGGCCTTGCCACCTCCACATGGGGGCTCCCCTGGGAGCAGGTAGCAGCGAGCCAGTGTTTAGAAGGGGAGCCCCACTTTCGAGGGAGTGGGGTCCTGGGCTCTGGAACAGGAGCGGGTGGGCGATCTTTCATCTAGATGTTTTCACGGGTCTTTGCCGGTTTCTGTGTGATGGGGAGGGGTGTGGCTGTGTGGCTCGTGCTTGGAGGGGCTTAGGGGACTGTGATGTCCCGGACGGGGCCGCTCGGGTGTGCGGGGAGGCCCGGGGCGGGCCCTGAGCAGGCACGGGACGACGTCCCACAGATGGGGGCTTAAAACGGGGGACATGGAGCCTCCCGCTGTCTGGCAGTCGGGAGTCTGAAATGGGGGTGCTGCAGGGCGCGCCCTCTCCGCAGGTTCCTGCCCGCCTCGTCTGCCTTCCGGGGCTCCAGGCGTCCCTGGCCGGTGGCCGCGGCCTCCAGTCTCTGCCTGCGTCGTCACACGGCCGCTTCCCCCGTGTCTGCATCTCCCTGTCAGGACGCTGGCCACCGGGTCTGGGCCAGTCCTAAGTCCAGTTCCGTCTCCCCTTGAATTCCTACCTAAGGACGCCTGTGACACTCTCGTCCCCAAAAGGGCCACGTGGTGGGGTTCGGGGTAGAAGTGACTTTGGGGGACACTGTTTGACCCAGTACCCAGCGGACAGAGGCTTTTCTGTCCCCAAGAAGCGGGTGGGGAAGGGCAGTCGATGTGACAGCCTGTGTGGAGCCGTTGGCCAGGCGGGCCCAGGGGACGGGGGCGCGGTGGCTCTGTGGCCGGCTCCGTGCGTCTGCTCCTGGTTCACGTGTCCATGCAGTGGTCACTTTTTTAAACCGAGGTTGAAGCGAGTGTGTGTGTTGGGGTCAGTGAACGGGCTCGTAAGCAGCCATGGCGACGACCTGCCACCCCCTCCCTGGCCCTGGTCTTGATCTTGTTATTCTGGATGCTGCTCGGGGCCGGCGAGCAGGAACCTCCAAGCGCTGGCGGGGCACCCGGCTCCTGTGGCGAAGGCGCCTCTGCCTGCCACATGGGGACGTCCCGGGGGGCGTGAGGCGGGCGGCATTTCCATGCGCCGAGCCCGTCCCCCACCTGGGAGCCCTTCGCATTTCTGGTTCCCAGGGGGATGCCCCCTGCCACCCGCACAGCCTGGCCTCTCCTGGGGGGCCGAGCGTCCAGGGGCTGGTGCGGTGGGCGGGGTGGGAGTCTCCAGACGGGGGTGGTGGGGGCTCCTGGGAGGCTGTGCTTGTCCATCTCTTGAAGGAGAGGCCCTGAGGCCTCCTGGTGGGGCTGGTGCTCTGCGCTCGGCCCCCCGGCCCCCCAGCCCCTGGCCGCACGGGGGTTAAGCCTGCTCCTGACTCAGCCTGGCGCTGCAGGCGGTCGTTTCCATTTATATTTATTTGTGGTCAGAAGCCGTCACAGGCCAGGCTACCCAGACCTTGACTTTTCCCTGACACTTACAATTATTGCCGCCCGCGGGACTCATTTTCTGTGCGGCCACCTGCTGCCTGGCCAAATCCGCTTCAGCCGTCACGCTGCCTGCCGGCCCCATGCCGTCCCCTCCCCGTCATCCGGCCCACGGAGGACACAGGACACGGCTCTGCAGCCCAGGGTCCTGCTACTGCAGCTCCGCGCCCACCGACCACCGCGTCCCCTCAGAGACCCCTCCTTTGAGGAGCTAGTTCGCCCCGTTCCTGTGCCACCGCATGGACAGACGCTCGGCCCGTCTGACCAGCCGGCCCACACAGACCTCGTCACCCCAGCACCTCTGCCGCCTTGCCAGATCGACTCTCCTGGTTGACGTGACGCTGGTGTGGAGACTTCTGACCTGCAGCCGGGGGCGGGGAGCGGGGGAGAGGGGCGCAGACTGCCCTCCTCCGTCCACCCGAGGCCAGTTCCTGGAGGAGACCCTCCAACCAAGCCCACGCCCATCCAGCCCCTCATCTGCTCACCCGCACCCTGCTGTCCCACACATGCCCAGGTCCGCTCCCGGCTGTCCATCGGACATGACCTTCCAAGGAGAGGCCACCGGGGACGGAGTGATCTTGAGCCATAATCTACACTGCCCCCCCCCAGCATGATGGCTGAGCCTGGACCTGGCTTCTGTGGACCCTCCGACAGGTCCTGTCTGAAAAGTGACTGCTGTTCCCCCAATGAGGGGGCTCGGGCGAGAAGCTCCCTAACGACTCCGCTGGGCCTCCCCATGCCCCGGGGAGAGGGGATCCCCGAAGCCACTGCGTGGGGTCACAGGTGACCGCGGTGGGGAGGGCATGAGCCCCTCTGGGAGGCTCTGACCGTGACATGCCCCGGGGAGAGGGGATCCCCGAAGCCACTGCGTGGGGTCACAGGTGACCGCGGTGGGGAGGGCGTGAGCCCCTCTGGGAGGCTCTGACCGTGACATGCCCCGGGGAGAGGGGATCCCCGAAGCCACTGCGTGGGGTCACAGGTGACCGCGGTGGGCAGGGCGTGACCCCCTCTGGGAGGCTCTGACCGTGACGTTTCTTTGCTCTCGTCCAAAACGCCAGCGTGTCTCCCCCTCCCTGCCTTGGCCAGACCACTCAGCTGCCCCCCGAAACTGGCAGGGCCCGTGGCGTCCCTGAGGTGGCCCGGCCTGCTGGACGGCTCTCTGTCCCGTGTCCCACAGTGCTCTGTCCCTCCCTTCCCGGAGCAGCGGAGTCTACTTGGCTTTTCCTCCTTGTTCTGGTGCTGCCCAGAGCCTCCGCTCCCACTGGCCGCCCGTGTCCGAAGCGATGTCCCGTCCCCTCAGGGTGGGGCTGGCCTGCTCGCCGTCCACTCTGCGTCCCTCGTTAACCCGCCAGCTCGCACATTCGCCGACGAGCAAGTGTTGGTGGCGCCCCATGTGCCCTGTGGCCTGGGCACACCCAGCAGCGGAGGGCCACGCAGCGAGTGAAGGAGGCCTCGGGCCAAAGCAGGGGTCCCCGGCCCCCCGGAGACGAGGTGACATGGAGGTGGACCTGGCAGGAGGAGCAGCCCTTTGCTGGGGCCGTGGGAGGACCCGGGGGAGGGCCAGCCGGAGCAAGGCCACGGGCCGTAAGCTCAAGCCTGGACAGGCCAGAGGCGCCTGTGGCTGGAGAGGCGTGAAGGGCTGGCCCGGAGGCAGCAGGGGTGAGCTGTGTCCCCCGGGTGCTGTCCCAGCCCTGCATGCTCTGGCCGGGCTGACGGAAGGCACGTCGGGTGACCCAGGCAGCAGCTCGTCCCTCCGAAAGGGTGACAGGTGCAGTGTCGAGACGGGGGACAGAAGCCTGCTTGGTTTCGCTCAGCCCAGGCCCACCCGGAACCCGCGCCCTGCCTCTGTCACGAGGCCACACGCGCTAGTTGTTTGTGCCGAGTGGCAGCCCCACCCCGCGAGTGGCTCACGGCAGCGTGTTTTGCATCTCGGGGTTCGGTCAGAAGTCCAGGTGGCTTTGCCAGGTCTGCTCGGGGCCTCCGGTGGCGTCGCTGTGCAGGCAGAAAGCTTTCCTTTGTCTTTATAGGACTGAGGTCCCTGTTTGGCTGGCTGTCAAGCTAGGGCCACGCTCAGCTCCTAAAGGCTGCCACAGTCCCCTGCCCCCCGGGCCTCTCACTTCTCCAAGGTCACCAGGAGACTCAACTCTGCAGTGGGCACAGATGAGTCATCGTGTCTAACGTCACCTGCTCCAGGGAGGGGCTGGCCCTCGCCTTTGCCATGTCCAGTGGCCTGAAGCAAGTCACAGCCCTGCTGGCATTCGTGATGAGAGCTCATGGGCTTGACTCACGGGGGGTCACCTTAGGGGGTGCCAGCCACACCCCGTAGCGTCCCCAGGCCCCAGACTTGGGGACACGTTGGAGCCATGTGTGTGGGGGGCACAGCCGGAGTGGCCAGGTGGAGGCAGGATGGGAAATGGAGGTGGCAGTGGGGCCGGGGACGACAGGGTGGCCCTCGGCTCCCACACCACCCCCGCCAGATGCCAGCTCCTGAGGGAAGGCGAGGGGTGTCACCTGTGTCCCCAGCGCCTGGGCACACAGCAGGGGCACCGTCGGCGTGGGGCGGGCAGTCCTGGGGGCCGGTTGGGTGGTGGCCGTGCTGTCCAGGGGTGGCCGTCACAGCGGGGGCTCCAGGGCACGGGCAGTGACTGGACGCTTCCCTCTGCACTCACACTTTGAGGCAGGGTGGGAAGCGGTTTGGGGGCATCAGGCAAAGGCTCTCCAAGCCACTTGTGGGCTGTAGCCTGGTGCAGACTGAGGGGCCATTTCTGCCCTGGGGACCGGCCACATCAGGGGCCTTAGAGAGCTGCCAGGCTCAGGGTCTTAGGGACTCTTTGGGGAATATCTTCTTTTGGGGCAGCTTTGGGGGGCCTATATGGGG
>NW_024350927.1:10793288-10796034 GCF_902729225.1 Pteropus medius | reverse complement strand
CCAAACCTCCTTCCTGATGGTGGTGTCACTGCTGCAGAAAGCATAGTCCTGGGAGGCAGGAGATGGCTCGGACCCCGGCACCGGCAGCTTCAGAAGGGGCTCTCGTCCCAGAACAAGGGGATGGGGGGCCAGGGCCCAGTGCCCAAGCTCCAGGAGTGCCGCGTGCTGTCCTCCCGGGTGGAGGGGCTCCGGGGCCCGCGAGGTCCCAGGCTCGGGGACAGGCGGGTGTGTCCAGGCTCCACTTTGGGCCTCTGGGGCAGCTCTGTGGGAAGGGCCTGTGGGGACACCGGCTCACCACCCAGCCTTCACCGGCCAGATGGGCCCGGGTCCCCATCTGCCCTCTCGGCCCTGCTTTGATTTCTGCTTAAGGTTCCCGGTGGGCCCGGGGGGCCTGTCTCCGCTATGCTAATAGAGTTATGCATACTCGATGAGCATGTCAGCGTGAGGCTGGCCGGTAATGAGCCTGGCGGGGGTCCCAGGCTGCCCATGATCCGTCACTGTCCAGTGTGGCTGGAACCATGAGCGCCGCAGCCCCCGGACTGCAGATGCGGCTCCAGGAGGAGGCCTGCACGTGCACCTGCAGGTGAGGGGACTCGCCCACCTAGGCGGCTGCTGGGATGGGCCCTGGTCCCGGAAGCCGACCAGTCCGGCGACCCCTGTGACGCTGGCACGGCCGCTCGACCTCTCTGGGCCCCCATGCCCCGACCTCGGCCACAGGGTCGTTAGCAGCACCTGGCCCACAGGTGCGCCGTGAGGAGGACGTCAGAGGACCCACGCCCAGCCTCAGGCCAACCCTGACGCGCGGAGAGGACTCAGCGGTGCTGCCTTCACTGCCGGGGAACCCCTGGGGTTCCACGAGACGCAGTTTGGGAAGCGCTGCCCTAACGCGCTTCTCTGCAAAGAGGGGTGGAGACGGCCTCCCCGGTGGTGGGCGTGGCACTGTGGGGCAGGTGGCCCCTAGTCACGGGGCCTGGCGGGGCCTTCCCAGGGCTCCCTGGTGGGACAGGCAAGAGCTGGCTTTTTTCCTGCAGTGTGGACGGCCTCTGAAGGCAGGCTGCAGCCTCTTCTGCTGCAGGCCTGTCCTGGGCCCCGAGAGGGAAGGGTCCAGGGCATTGTCCGGTCTTCACCCAAGGGTAGGGAGTCTGCTCCGGGCCAGCTCGACACCTCGGAGAGGCGTCTCTCCTCCGGCCCCTGCAGAGGGCCCGCTGGCCCCAGAGGAGCCCCTGATGTCCGTCGCTCAAGGCTGTGCCCGGAGGGCCCCCCGCCCACCGTAAGAGGCCAGCACTAGCCGCTGGCGGCCCTCAGATGTGACGAGGCCCTCTTTCTAACTTCTTTTAGGCCAAAGAGTCCTAGGGGTTGGGATGCAGAGAAGGCCCTGGGTCATCTGGTTCCCGACGGGGGACGAACCAGGTGGCAGAGGAAAGCTGTCCCCACCAGGGTCGCAGAGCGGCTGGGCACGGCCAGCCGGTCCAGGGAGCGTGTGCTGAGCTGGGAGCTCAGGCCCCGGGCAGAGCCTGGTGGGGAGGGCATGTGGAGCCCGGGGTGGGGGTCGGAGGAGTGTTGGGCACCCGCCTGCCCGGTGCAAGGCCGTGGGCCCCAGAGCCCCATGCTCTACCCCCTCCCCTCTGGTTGCCTCTTCCTCCGTAGCCCCGCCCCTGCTCTGGCCAGTGTGTGGCCCATGGTGGGGAGCACCCTAACAGCCTGAGGACATCTGTGACAATGCCACGTAGCAGCAGAGTGAGGGACCTGGGCTGGAGCGTCTGGAGTGAAATGGGTGGGTAGAGCTGTGCTGGGCTCTGGGCTTCCTGCCTGCTCGTCAGGGAGGCTCACCCTGGGGGAGAGGCTTTGGCCCAGAGGGGCTGCTGCCTTGGCCTCCTCTGAGGGTGTCCCCTGAGGGTGTCCCCAGCAAAGAGCAGGTGGGATGGGCCGTGCCCCAGACCGCCCCTGGGGGCACAGGAGGTGGGTCTCAGGGCCACCGGGGCAGAGCGACCCTCTTCTGCGTGTTCGTGCCGAGGCCTCTTTAACAACGGGCCGCAGACTTGGTGCTTAAAACAATACCATTTATTCACTCGCAGCTTGGGGGGCCCGAGCCTGAGGTCCAGGCGTCGCAGGGCGTGCTCTCTCGGAGGCTGTAGGGGACGGCCCTTCCTGGCGACTGCCAGCTCCTAGGGGCCACGCCTGCCCCCGGGCTGTGGCTGTGCCCGTGCCCACTTCCGTCGTCACATGGCCATCTTCCTCCTCCGCGTGTCTGTGCGTGTCCCTCCTTACGAGGACAGCGGCCACTGGGTCGGGGCCACCTCAATGCGGTCTGACCTCATCTTGACTTGATCACCTTTACAAGGACCCTGTTTGCAAATCAGGCCACTTTCACAGGTCCTAGGGTTAGGACTCAACATATTTTTTGGGGAAACACAATTCAACCCACAGTGGGGTGCTCAGAGGCCCCTGCCCATGGCAGGCTCTGCAAGGGGCCCCTGCGAGCCCCACCCGTTCTCTCAGGTTGGGGTGCTGCTGACGGCGGAGGAAGAGGCAGGGGCTGCATAGGGCAGAGCGTACCCGCGAGGCCGGGCAGCAGCAGAGGGCGGGCAGGGCGGGCAGGGCGGCCCGGGTCAGACCAGAGGCCTGGGTCCCGGGCCAGCTCGGAGGGCCTGGGTGTCCATGGAGGGGGCCAGCCCAGCGCCGAGAGCCCGTGGGCGGGGCTGCCGGGATGGGCTCTTCCCCGTGCCGCCCCCACGCCCGCCCCCAC
>NW_024350927.1:10786393-10792688 GCF_902729225.1 Pteropus medius | reverse complement strand
CCACGGCCGCCACGCCCCCACGGCCGCCACGCCCCCACGCTCCCCCACACCGCTTCACACAGGCTCGGCTGCCTGCGGGAGGAGCGGGGTCCTCAGCGGTTCCTGGTGCTCGCGTCCTCTCTGTGTCCTGGCCAGGAGGCTCGATGCAGCACAGCAGGGAGCGGGGAGCCCAGGTACACTCCGTTTCCGGGGCACTTCGGGCCAGTTTGTAGTGTGAGGATGTCCCCAGTCTGGGGACGTGCGTGCGTGCGTGCGGGGGGGCACACGTACGCTGCTCACCAGTTCATTTATCTGAAAGGCACACGTGCAGGGTGCTGCCTTATCTGGCGGCCCAAATTCAAGCCTCACCCTTGGGCTGTTGTGACCCTGGTCCAGCCAGCGGTGTCCACTCCGGGCCCCGGGGTGAGGGTCCTTCCCTCGGCAGCGTGTGCGGATCTGATCCCCTGTCCTGCGGGGCCACGTGGCAGGACCAGCACGTGGCTCCCGCTTCGGGCCGGCAGCACAGGAGGCCTTCCCAGGGGGCCTGGGCGGGGGCGACGGTGGCGTGGGGTGGAGGGGCCATCCATTGTGGCTGGCAGGGCTGGGGGCCCGGACACAGCCGGCGTGGACCACACTGAGAACCTCTCGGGGTCCCTGCTCGGCCCCCGCTGCCAGCCGCAGGCAAGTGCTGGGCTCCCGCGGGCCTGGACGCCAGGCCTGGCTCTTCACCCGCCCGCGGCCCCGAGCCAGGGCCCTGGGGCCACCGCTCGGCCGTGAGCGGGATGACGCGTGTCCGCGTGCCCGGCGGACCTGTGGGCCGCCAGCTGCCCCGGCTCAGGGGCCGAGCGTGGGCAGGGCAGGGGGCAGCCCACCCACAGGCCAGCCCAGTGGGGCCGCGGCGCGGGCGCCATGGAAAGCCCTGGACCGCGGCCGAGGGCCCTGGGCGCAGCGGGCTCCCGAAGCCGTCGCCTGATCCGTGAGGCCGGAACGTGTCCGGGAGGGAAATGTGGAAGCAATTACCGTGAGAGCCGTCATTCGGGCAATTCCCAAAGAGACACCGGGGCCGGCCGCCCCGAGCCCGCTGCGCGGCGCCCCGAGGAAGCAATTACGGCAAGGGTCCTCCGACTTTGATCTCGATGGGGTAATTTCTGCAAAAACATCACGGAGTGATAGATACCCATAACTCAGGGTCCTTAATTGTACTTAATTTGTTTGGAATACGAGTGTGCATTTAATTAAACCCCAGCTCAGCCCGCATGCTTCGAGCAGGGCTGTCAAGGAAAATTAAGACCCAGTTTGCTTTCAAAGTTACTGGTTTTTATCAGGCAAGGACAGCGGCCCTGGAACAGAAGGTTAGAGATAATTAGGCCGAGAGCTACGGTGAAGGATGTGGAGGGAGGGACCGCGCCAGGAGGGGGCGGGGAGCCCCGGCAGGAGGGGGCTGCTGGGGGCAGTGGGGCCCCACCCTGTCCAGACCCAGGAAGTCGGGGAGTCCGAGCCCCTGGCCCAGGACGGTGTCCGAAGCTGGGGCCAGTTCAAGGCGAGGCCTGCAGGGCACCCGACCCTCAGTGTCCCATCAGACGGGACCTGCTTCATGGCTCTCTGGCCTCCGGTGAGTTTCAGCCACGGGGACACACACGAGACATGGGGAAGCTGAGGCACGGGGTGCGAGCCTGTCCTGGCCCGGGGTCATAGCACAGTGGTGCCGGGTCCCGTCTGGCATTTCTCCTGTGTGCCGCGCATCGGCGCGGGCCGTCGAGTGTCTCCTGCCTCACCCTGGGTGCTCGGCCTCTCCTGTGAGCGGATCGAGGAGGGCGCTGGGTGATTCTGAGTACATGTGGTCCAGCCAGCAAACCCGAGCTGCACCCCTGGGTGCAGATGAGAGAGGACAGAGGGCCCATCCACACGCAGCACACGCTGGAACCCTGGCTCCTGGATCCTCTGAGGTTTACACACACAGATGCACGCAGACGTGACACATGCACAGACCTCCCCCACACCGGTGCACACATGTGCGCATGCCACAGACACATGCACACACCATAGGCGTACATCACAGACATGCGGGCACACAACACACATGTATTCACACAGGCACGCACCACACACAGACACATGCACACACCGCAGACAGCGGCACACAACATACGTTCTCACACATGCATGCACCACAGACACACACAACATGCACGTACACACATCACACACATGTATTCACACATGCACACACCAGGCATGCACACACACGCATGTATACACACATGCACGCACCACAGACACGTGCACACAGTGCACCGGCACATGTGTACCTGGGCTCGCACAGGCTTGGTGACCTTGCTCGTGGCCCAGGTGCTGGGCTCAGGTCTGGCTGACTCTCCAGCCGCCCCCACTGTCTGCTCCCTTCTTGGGGACAAGATGCTGAAGTTGCTGAAGACCTAAGAAGAGCCCACTCCCCGATCCCGGCCGACCTCACTCCCGGGGAGACGGGCCAGGATGTCGCCCACACGCTAGGGTCACTGGGCGAGCCCCTGGCTGGGTGGCTCTGACCGCCCTGCCCTCGGCCTGAGGACTGCGGGTCCCCGTGCCCGGTCCTGGTGGTCTAGCCTGGGAGGGTGTCCTGACAGTCACACCCCAGCACCGGCGCCTTCGACCCCTCGCCCTGTCTCAGCTCCCTTGCTGGTCCTTCTCTGAAGACCCTGTCCCCTCGTGCTCGAGGCACAGTGCGTCTTTGCTCGATGACCCTGCTCGTCCCTGCAGTTCAGGGGCTTGTTAGTGACCATCCTTCTCAGGTGTCCGCAGGTTAAGTGATGAGGGACTGGAGGAGACGGGTTCAAACTTGGGGTCCTGGGACCCCTAGTGCTGTTCACAGCTTGTGACGGCCTTGGCGGGAAAGGGGCTTTACGTCGGGGTCCCTGGACATAACGGGGCAGCGTGGAGGGAGGAGCCTGGGCCTGGTGCAGCCGTGGTCACCAGGTGGTGGCCAGGTGGGTGATGTCCTGCGGGGACTGCAGAGGAGCTGCCGACTCGCCGGCCCGCCTGGGGGAGTGGTCCTGCTCTTCGTCCTCCAGGGCTGCCGCCTCATGGGCACCTGCCCCTCTGGTGGGAGACCGTCGCTGGCAGTGAGCCCCAGGCCTGCAAAGCTTGCGCGTGGCGACTTGCAGACTCGGGGGGTCGAGATGCCGCCAGCGGCGGGTGGCGTGCGTGAGGGTCCCGGAGGCCACAGTCACACAGCGGCAGAACCTTCTCCCTCAGCTCTGGGGCTGGCGGTCGGGGGTCCAGGTGTCACAGGATGGGTCCGCTGAGGGCTCCAGGGAGCGTCCTTCCACCTCTGCCAGCTTGGGAGCTCCAGGTGTCCCTGGGCTTGTGGCCTCGTCCCTGGTCTCTGCTTCCATCATCACATGACCCTCTCCCTGTGTCTGTGTCTCCACGTGGCATCTTCCTCTTACAGGTTCACCAGATCGGAGTAGGACCCGCCCTGGTGGCCCCGTCTGACCCGGTCACATCTGCGAAGACCCCGTCCCCGTGTCAGACCGCAGCCCAGGTGTGGGCTCCGCAGGGGTGGCCCTCGGTGAATTTAGAGGTCCCCCCCGCCCCACGCCCGGAGCAGTACCCGACACAGCAGCTCGTCACGATTTTCAGGCGTTTTTGTAGCAAAGGCTCCTGGGTCAGACGTCCCCTGTCCCCTGGGTGGGCTGAGGTCTCACGTCAACCGTGTGGCTGGATGTTGAGGGGACCAGGAAGCCCCCCACAAAGCCACAGGCGGGGCTGTGGCGGGGTCTTCCGCTGACGAAGGCGCGGCTCTCCGACTCCAG
Organism: Pteropus medius; assembly: GCF_902729225.1. NCBI lineage: Eukaryota > Metazoa > Chordata > Mammalia > Chiroptera > Pteropodidae > Pteropus > Pteropus medius. The sequence goes on along the minus strand of NW_024350927.1, from coordinate 10,788,897 downwards.
GGGTGAGGGTGGGGTGCTCCTTGGGGACGCAGGGGGCCAGGACCCCCGTCTTTGTCCACAGCTATTCGAATGTCCCAGCTGTGCATCCCAGGGCCCTAATCCGTCCTCAGTGACGCCTGGACTCTCGCGGAAGCGACGGGCAAACCGCGGATTCAGCCCGTGCCATTCCGTCCACGGTCTGCTTTGAGGGGGGCCGTCCCCGGGGCCAACGGGAATGACGCTGTTTTAGGGCCACTGTGCAGGTCTGACGCCGACTGTAGCTTGTCACCGTCCCCTAAAATCCTCCAGGGCCACGCAAATCGGCACCACCCACTCTCTGCCGTTGCCACCCCAACTGTCATGGTCAAGTGTGGCTGCCACTCGGTCCCCAAGGCACACGTTTCAGAGGGAGTGAGTCATAGCGAGACGCAGGTGGCGAGCTCAGTGACCTTCCCAAAGAGTCGCCTCTGCCCTGATGTCTACCCCGACGGCTTTGTCCCGGGCCTCATGCTCGAGGGCCTGCCGGACACCTGTGCGTCATGGTGTCCGTGTGTCAGCCTCAGCCTGTCGGCGGGGCCCGGAGCGCTGCCTGGGGCTCTTTCTCTGCTGAGTCTCGGCCTCTCCCCGGAGAGCGGCCTGGCTGTCTTGTTCCCACGGCTCCGGGGCTGCCGGAGCTGGTGGACGGCCGGAGCTCAGGGCGCGGTGGACGGCAGGCGCACAAGCGTGGCAGGGGACGCCAGCCCTCCCTGCCCCGGCCGCAGCTGCCCGCGGACCCCAGGCCCGCGCAGTGAGGAGCAGAGGCTTCCGGAACCGCACGCCGTGCACAGCGCCGGCTCCTGTCCCTCGCGTGCCTGAGCGTCGTTTTTAACAGACGGCTGCTGTTTGGGGTCTGACACTCAGCCAGTCGCCTTCCAGGCATCATCCCGCGTCCTCACCACACCACCGGTGACACACGGCAGGCTTCGAGCGGAGCTTGCCCTTGTGCCCCAACCCCGCAACCGTCTCCGGGGTGCGGCCGTCTCCCCCGCAGCGGCAGCCCTGACATGCGGTGGGGACGGGCTCGGTCCAGCCGTGGCTCCGAGGGCAGCGGACTGTGTGTGAGGTGCCGAGACGGGGCCGAGTCCGGCCTGGCCGTGGGGCGACCGTCTGTTTCTCCCTCTCGGTTTTGCTCCGAATGTCAAACTGCTCAAAAAAATAAAGTCTGTTAAAAAAAAGTACCTCGTCAGGGGTCGATGAGGCCCAAACGACAGGACGCGTGGAATGCGTGCCCAGCACGCTCGCAGGGTGCAGGAGCGGAGACTGTGGCCAGCGGGGCTCAGGTCTCGGGATTGATGAGGCCGCGTTGCCGGTGGGAGCCAGCACGGTGACAGGCAGGATGGGGACAGGGACCCGGTATCCACCAAGGGGCTAATGGGCCAGGGCCGGGGCGCTGCTCCGGCCCCGCAGGCTGGCCGTGGTGGGGCTGGACGGCTGGGCTGTGTCCCCTGAGCCTCGCCCCCGCACTCTGCGGGCTGAAGGTCTGTGACAGCATCTCCCTGGGGGCCGTGTGGCGCTTGGCGGCTCTCGGAATTGAGTGTGGATCTTTGTTAGTGGCTAAGCATACATCTTTTAAATTATAAATCGATAAATAGTTAATTCAAGAATAGAAGTCTCTTGAATATTTCATGCTGCCCACACGGCCGCCCTCAGCCCGTGTTGAGGGATTCGATGCAAATGTCACCCAAACTCCTGTTCTGTCTGTGCACACACGCACTCGTCCGTTGCCTGCGTCCCCGCCCGGCCGGGTGGCCCACAGGGAGGGCCTGGCTGGTGCCTGGGCCGCCGTGGGCATCGAGCACCGCGTGTGAGCTGAGAAGTGGGCGGCGTGGTGCAGGCCGGTCTGGAGCGGCCGCTGCCTGCGGGGGACCCTGCCGAAGCTGGCTTTTTGTCTAGTGAGCATCTCTGGCCACCACGTGGTGTGGGCAGGGCTGGTCCTTGGACAGCCTGCCCCTGGGCGGCCTGCACTGGCTGCTTGTCGGGGGCGGGCGATGGTGCTGGGGGCTTCAGGCCAGCAGAGCAGCCTCGGCCTGGGGCGCTGGCCTGAGGCGGCCACAAGCAGAACTGTGGAAGCCGCGGCGTGCAGCCTGCTGCCCAGCCAGGGGCGGCGGGTCGCTGCTCAGTATGGCTGCCGCTGCGGGGGCAGGGCCCTCCCCTTGCTGGGGGCCATGAGGTAGAGAAGTGGCAGTCCAGGTGGGGCGGGCCGGCTGGCCCTGGGCACCCCTTCACTGCCCGGAGCCCCTGCCCCGCCCCTCACCCCCAGAAAACCTCTCGAGGGCATTGTCCCCGTGTCCTTGGACCTGGGCCTCGGGGCGGTATTCAGTAGGCACCACACGCTCGCCAGCGCATCTTCTCCAGCGTCCAGCGCTCCCGGCCTGGGCAGCGCCAGGCGGCTCCAGGCTACACGGAGCCTTTGACTCGCGTGTTGGGGGAGCCGCGAGGCGGGGCATGCTGTGTGCGTGCGTGTGTGTGTGCGTGCGTGTGCGTGC
>NW_024350927.1:10778040-10784902 GCF_902729225.1 Pteropus medius | reverse complement strand
TGTGGAGCGGTGTGCACATGTGAGTGTGTTTGTATTAGTGTGCATGTGGGTGTGGGAGTGTGGGGTGTGTGCATGCATCAGTGCACATGGGTGTGTGAGCGTGTCAGGTGTGCACGTGTGTGAACGTGTAAGCATATGCAGGTGTGTGCAGTGCATGTGTCTACATGTGCACACGCGTGAGGTCCAAGTGCCAGCACAGGCTTCGTGTGACCGGCCACCTCTTCTGGTGGTGGGAAGTCCCTCTTCTTTCCCGTGTTCTCTGGGATTTGGAGGACAGTCCAGTGATGTGGAGGGCGGACGCCGGGGGCACAGCTGCTGCTGGCCAGGGGCATCCTGGGTGAGGCAGGCAGCACCCGCCAGGGGGTGTCCTGGGCGAGGCAGGCAGCACCCACAGTGGGCTGCCTGCCTTGGGACGAACTCCTTCTCAGGGAGGCTCTGGGTGGCACTTCCAATTGTGATCGTATCGTCAGCGTGACCCCCACACCCACCAGCTGCTGCCCTCAGAGTAGCTGGGGTGCACCCAGCCCGCTGGCAGCGCCCTCGGGGCACCCATCCCAGAAGCCGCACCCTCCTCAGCCTGCCCTGGAGACCAGACTCCTGGGGAATCGGAGGGCCGTAAACTTCATCTCGGCAGCCGGGGCCTCTGCACCCGACCTTCCCCTGTGTCCTTCGCTCTGGGTGGCGGGAGGGGAGGGCCCTCCCGGGGGCCGGGCCAGGCCTGAGTCGGGGGCTCCCTCCCAGGGCGGGCTAACTTCTCTTTCGGATCTTTGTAACCACCACGAATTCTTTCCTTCAAAAAAAAGAGAAAAAGGAAAGATCGAGCCTGAGAAACAGTAATCAGACGTCACGCGTCTAGCGTCTGGGGAGTGGGAACACAGAGGTGCCCATGTCGGCGTCTGGCCCCGGCTGCAGCGCCGGCCACAGCTGAGGCCCGGCCGTGGTCCCTCACATCAAGGACAGCCCCCAGGTCAGGCCTTGGGACCCGCCCTGGTGCCTCGCGGCCGCCCAGCCTGGTGCACACCTGTGCCAGCTTTGTCCCGTTCCCTCGGGGGCTGGGAACCTTGCCCCTGCCCCATCCTTGCCGGACCCCCACGACGGAGCTGACCGGGGGAGGGGAGGGGCTGCTGGGGCTCAGCTGCCTCCCCGGATGCTGTTCACGTCACTCAGTTACTCAGCACACATTCCTCGAGCCGGGGAGACAGCGCAGAGGAAGTCGCCTCCCGGCGGCCTGTCCTGAGCAGGGCTCGGCGGCACGCACGTCAGATCCTTTTCCATGTCCAGAGCAGACATCACCAATCACGTGCGGCACCACTGTGTGCTGACGAGCAGCATCCGAGGGACAGTCACTGCCCAGGGAGGATGTGGGTCCGCCCTCCCTCCCTCAGAGGCCCAGAGTGTCATGCCCAGCTCGGCCCCGCTCTGCCTGGCCAGGACACGGGTCCCCACCATGCAGGCACGTCACAAGCCTGAGGCTGCAACGCTCAGTGTGTGTGCGAAGTCACAGCACGTATGGCTCTGCTGAGGCCGGGGACAAGGGGCCCATGAGAACCTTTCTGGCCTCCTCTTTCCTTGGAATCCCGGAGGTTGAAGATTGTCCCTGGTCACCCCCGCATGGCCACCAGTGGGAACAGAGGGGCCTCTGCCCATGGGGTCAGTCCGATGGCAGCCAGCTTGGGGCCCCTGGGCAGGAGAGCTTCACTAGGGCCTGCTGGACGAGGGCCAGGAGGAGCTGGGCCCCTCGGGCTCCTGGGCCACGTCCTGTTCCAGCGCCATCCGCCTGGCCCAGCTGGTTGAGTTCAGCATCGAAGGGCCTCTCCCCAGAGGTGGGCGGCTCGAGCAGTCGGGGAGAGGGTCCTGCCATCCCCTTTACCTGCCCGAGGATTTATTCTAGGATCAAGACGGTGACTCTGGTGATGGTGTGGGCCTGGCTCCCGGGGGCCGGGAGGGGGGCCGGGCCGTCGGCGGTGATTCGGGGCCAGGCCTGGCGCCCGCCCACAGCCGCCCGAAGCTTCTCGACTCACGGAGCTTCCTGTACTGTTACCTACCCCCACACTGCGACCCCGGGCCCGAGACGGGAGCTGCAGAGGCTGGGGCCGTCACGCCCAGCTTCGCACGTCCACACACGCGTGCACACCCACGCGCCCAAATACGCAGACGTGTGGTGCATACACACATGCACACGTGCACCCAGGTGTGCGCATGAACACGCACACAGAGACATGCGCAGTTCACGTGCGCACACACATGCAACACACGCACACACGCACACGCACACGCACACACTTTTGAAGGCCTCAACAGGTTCCCAGGCCCTTAGGTCACGCACAGTGGGGCTGGATGCCGTCCGCCAGCCCCATGGGTGGGCATCCGCCATGAGCCGTGGCCGAGCAGCAGCCTGTGGGCTCACGTCTGGCTGCGGGGTGCGGGGAGCACCCGGTGGTGTGGGCTCACGTCGTGCCCTGCTCTGGGTGTGGCCCTCGGCCGTGCCCGTCTGTGTGCCTCAGGCCGTCGTCCACACTGCTTGGGGGCCCAGTGTGGCCAGGAGCCGGCCGAGCGGGTTTGGGCTGCACAGTCCTGAGTCCCCTGGAGACGGAGACGAGCCCCCACCCCCAGAACCGGGACCGAGGCCTCCCGTCCCCGGCGGGTCCTGACCCCAGGGCCGCTGCGCCCCGCCTGCCGCCTGCCGTCTGCCGGCCCCTCGGCCCCTCGCCCCAGACAGCCTGGCATTTCCCGCCCGGCCGTGCTTTTCCCCCGTCATGTCGACAAGCACGACCGTGTCCCCTGACAGACGGAAATACCAGCCCTCGAGCTGGGGACAAAGCGGCTTTAAACTTTAACGTGAGGCGTTAATGGAAATACAATGCGAGATGCCCCTTCTCACGGGGTCCATCAGAGCAAAAGTGCCCTAAATAATAAATAAAGCACCTGTGCTTCGGTCCTGCGCGCCTGAATATTTAAAACATGCGGAAACGTGGACGATGCATTTGCTGGGAATGAGGAAACGCTCGTTTAACCCAAAACGAGTGTGTCAGGTGCGGGGCAGGCGATGGGGAAATCGGCAGCGAGGCCGGGGCTGGGCGGAGCCGGTCTGCGGACGGTGGACGGGCCGCCGAGCGCTCAGCCCCTGCCTCGCGGCCGCGCTCTCCCAGGCCGGCTGCTGCTCTGCCCTTGGCAGATTTGGGGAGCCCCAACGCACCCCGCCCCGCCTCTTTCTGCTCTGTTACGCCTCAGTTCTGGACACCTGGACGCCGGCCCCCCGCCATTCAGCGCCCACTGGGTGCCTCGCCCCAGGCCGCGTGGGGGCCTGGCTGCTGGGGGCAGTGCCCGGGGCTGAAGCCACCAGGACCCTCTTCTCTCCGGGGTCCGCGTGTCCCAGGGCGCTCGGTCGAAGGCTCCAGGCAAAGCTCCTCCTGCCTCTTTGACCGTCTGGGGACTCTGGGTGTTCCCTGGCTGGCGGCCCCGCCGCCCGCATCTCTGCCCCTGTCATCAGGTGGCCGTCTTCGCCCTGCGTCTCTGTCTCCTGTCACGAGGACACGAGTCCTGCTTCACTAGGAACCCCAGCACCCGCGCCCATAAGCCTTCCTGGGGACTCGGCAGGGAGCCGGAGGCTGAGGGGTGAAGTGGCGCTCCCGGGGTCCCTCTGCCTGCGGGTGGGCTGTGGGGTCAGACGGCCGAGGCCCCCGCAGGGTCCTGCGAGGGGACTGCCACCTCCCCACCGCACATCGGCCGCGGGGCGGGTCCTCCTGACTCGCTAGCATTGGATACCCGCATCTGGGGCGGGAGGGCGGAGGCCGTAGGGTCCGCGGGGACTTGGAGAACTGGCCTTGGAGCTCGCCGAGCCGTCGCTGTGCGTGCCGTGCTCACAGTGCCAGGCGTGGCTCTCCCTCGGGGGCCCTGCTCCCCTCCCCGGCCGAGACACCAGACGGGCCAGCGGACACCTGCTTTCTGCGACCGAAGCCCTGGACCGCGTTCACGCCTTCCCGGCTGGGTGACCTGGGGCATGGCAGGTGTTCCTGGCCCTCCCTTTTGTCACCGGGAGGTGGCCCTCAGGAGGACACTGCCCCTGCCCACCCCAGTGGGCTGCACCGTGAGAGACCACACCTGCGGGCAGGTCCTCGGTTAAAGGGAGCACAACCAGCAAACGGACCCGTTTCCTGACATTGATGTGGGCTTGCTCAGAGTCTCTGTGGCGCTTTCTAGAACTTTCTAGAAAGGTTTCAGAAGAAAGTGGTGTATTCCAGGGCACAGTCGGACCTCTCGTGCTGATGATGCCGATGATAATCCTGGCTCCGAGGGCCAGCCTGCCACGTCTCCCGACCTGCAGTGAGGCAGCCACATCGAGGGGCCGAGCGGTCAGCAGGACTCGCAGAAGCGGGATGGACAGCTGGTCAGGAGTCCAGCCGGCCCAGCCCTCATGCTGCCCTTGGTGGGGGAATGCCTGGGGTCCGTTTCCCTGGCAACGAGCTCTGCAACATTGCCCTGCAGGCCAGGAAACCAGCTCTGCTTTTAGTGACAATTCTTTTTGTCACCCACGTCGGGGGGGTCCACGGGCCTCCCTGGGAAGGCGAGGCGGGAGGCCGGCATCTCACATTGGGGCGTTAATTTTTAACTGAGGTCACCTAGGTGGCCGGCCCGGGCTGTGCCCAGCAGACCACCAGGTAGGTCAGGCCAGGGGACTGTGTGTCTTTGAGGCTTTGTGACTGAGGACGGCCTGGGGCATCCTGGCCAGGACGGAACTTCAGGCTCTGGGTGGCAGCCGTGTGGTCAGGCAGCTGGGGACAGAAGAGAGCACTGCCCAGGGCTTGGCACGTCTGCTCCTGTCCCCTGGGGGTTCTGAGCGGGCACACCGAGGCCCGTGCAGCTGGAGTTCCTCCAATCACTTCCTTCAGAAAGTCAGCTGGGGCCCAGGAGGGGACCTGTGGGGGGGCCGCCCCGCGCCCAGGCGGGGAGCCGGGTGTCCTAAGTGGCTCCTGGTGCAGCCGCCGCGGAAGGCCTGGCACGGCGGCCGCAGCCGGCCCAGACCGTTCTCATTATGGCCAGCGAGAGCCGGTGAAATCGTAACACTAACAACATCGTCTGTTTCGGCAGCATCGGGCAAGACGACTTTATGGCGGTGTTTTACGCGCTACATGTGCACCATAAATATTTCCATAAAAACATGCATTAAAATATAAAAGTGGGCCCCAAAATACCCCAGGTCGGGAGGGAGGAAACCCACAGCAAAGCCATGTGCCGCTGCCGGGCGTGAGCGGCTGCTGCGGGGGGCCGCCCCGGCCCCTCCCGCTGGCTGAGGGGGCAGAGACTCGAGGCTCTGCCGACAGGCCGTGCCCTGGCCCCGCGGCTGGCCCCCCCAGCGGTCAGCGTCTGGGGAAGGAGCCTCCTCTCTGGGGGGACTCCTGGGGGTCCTGCCCGACCTCTGCTCACAGCTGTGTCTCCTCTGACCCCTGACATTGCAGCCCCCAAGTCCCAGCCAGGCCCAACGCCGTGGTGGCCCTGTGTGGCAGGGCTGGGGTCCCCTCTCATGCCATCTGGGCTGTGCACGGCCAGCTAACTCGTCCACACTGCTGGCTGCCCCACCCGGAGGTCGGCCCAGAGAGGGTTGGCCACTGCCCGAGGTCACACAGCAGGAAGGGGAGGAGTCGGGGTGTGGGCCTGCTGCTGGCGTCAGACCCCTGAGGTCCCCGAGGACCCATGTTGCCAGAGGTGGGGTCCCCCGCCGGGATTCTGTTAACGGGACCTCTGTGTCCTGAGGGGGCCGGGGAGCCAGGAAGATGGACGGCGGAGCTGGGCCACCCACAGGCGTCACCAGCTCCTGCAGATCAACAAAGACCAAGACACTCAGACACAGAAACGGGACAGAGGGACAGCAGGCAGTCGGGGCCCCCGCCCGCTGTCCTCTTAGCTCCGTGTGTCCAGCGACGGCTTCTAGCTCCAGCCTCTGAGTGACCGGGTCGCCCAGGTTTTGGGGAGCGTCCCCACACGCTGAAGCTCGTGCAGACACTGCAGCTTCACAGAGCCTCCCCGGCCTTGGGTGCCCTGGTCCCAGGTCTGGGTTGTGGGGGGGCCAGCGGGCGCCCAGCGAACCTCGGCACCTGGAGCCCCCTGGTGGCGAGTGGCCGCCACTGCAGGGGCCCGTTCCAGCCCCGCCCGTCCCTGTGGGGTCTGCCTTCCTTGAGTGTCTGGCCCAGGGCAGGCGGCCAGGCAGGGTGGCTGGATCCAGCAAATGAAACCCAGCTAAATCTGAATTCAGATCAGCAACGAATAACGTTTTAGTGTAAGTATAAGTATGTCCCATGCAGAATTGAGGACAAACACTAAAGACTGAATTGTGGAGCCGAGATTCAGACTGCGGGGCGTCCTGCGGGGCGTCCTGGATTTTCCTGGCAGCTCCAGCGGAGGTCTGTGGAAAGAGAGACAGACAGACGCCGGGACAGCACTGGACGCCCGCGAGCCGCGGGGTGGGGTGCGGGCCGCTGACCCGCTAGGCGGGGAGCAGAAGGGCGGGGGAGAGCCGCGGCCGCGGGGCGGGGCGCAGGGTGCAGGCTGCAGGGCGCAGGCTTGGGTCCCGGGTCCCCGGGTCCCCGGGCCGTGCCCCCGGCCTGTGCTGTTCTGGCGCCGCGGTAACTGCTGCTCAGGTGGCTTTATTGCGATGTCACCGGCACACCACGGCCCACCCACGTGAGCGCAGGATCCTCAGGACGCTCACGGCTCTGTGCAGATGTCACGCGACGGTGTGGGGACACTTTCATCATTTCAAACAGAGGTGTGTCCCTGGGGCTCGCTGGATCCCCGCTGGTCCCTGGCACACCCCCGCAGGCCACCCCCCGCCGTCCCCAGGTCCCCCCTCCCCCCCCACCGTGCT